>NW_026693836.1:0-455000 GCF_021218885.2 Marmota monax
TCATGGTCTGTTTTAGCTGCAGAGAGTTGCCTTCAGAATCTGAGGCAGATGCATCACAGCATGAGTTCTTCCCCTGCCAGATATTATTTCCTTTCCCTTCATTCTTTTCCCTTCATTTCATAGGTATTGATCCCTAATGAATCCCTTATACCCCACTCTAGAACACTGCATCTTCGTCCAAAGAAACAATTTTATTACAGTTGATAACAGAAGTGGCCCAAGTAAGTAGATAATGAGGGATTTGGGAGTTGGATAAAACACCACCTTTTTGGCAAGTGAATACCCCATTAGTCAGAATAGGTATAGCATAGATGGCCACTCTGACACTCTGATTCTTATGGTGGTGAATTGTGATGAGGTGCCAGTGGAAGGAAATGTACTGTGAATATAATGCATTAGGCTTTTGAGAGGTATGGAGGAAATGGTAGCTATAGAGATAATGGCAATTGTGTTATTGTATTATTGATGTGTTACAGAAAGATGATAAGAGCTGACTTGAGTAACATGCTATTGACAACCAGAAGGTCTTCCTGGTTTCATCAATGAAACATTTATTTCCATTAGCAATGGAATGGAGAAAGCTAAAGACCAATCCTATAACTTAGCAGAATGGATACTCTTAAAAAACAAGTTAAGTGCACAACTAAAGGTTTCTTATGTCCAGTGGAGGGACCTGGTGGGCAAAACCTATGACTCTAATATTTGGGAGAGGATTTCAGTGAGTATGCTTTCAAATACTTTGATATGCTGCTGAAAAATTTTATCCTTCCTGATTGAGAGTTAGAATACCATGAGAAGTCTAATCCAAGGCAAAAATGCAATGTGTAATTTTTCAGGCCTATCTTAAGGGAATTACAAAGCTTTGCCTTTTGGAGAAAGCTGCACTAGTCTTTTCAGAGGTGGTGCACACAAGAACTCAGGCCAGCGATGCTCAAACTCATATCTATATTTGAACCAAGGTACTTCCAGCAAGACTCCTTATGGGAGGGTTGCCAAAGAGTGCTTTGGCTTAGGTATTTTCTTAACTTTGAGTAAGTACCTATTCACTTCTAGCCTTTACCCCTCTTCCTATCTCCAGACTATATACCAGAAAGATGTAAAAGGCTTTTTTTTTTTTTTTTTTTTTTTTGTTCAGGTCTTCTTGGCAATGAGATGATCTCCCATTCCCATTTACCCTATGTCCTCTTGACATCTATTGGGTATTTTTTTGTAGGAAAAAATTCAACTTTGAAATGTCAGTGTCTCTCTGTTTCCCTTTTGCTTGGACGAGAGCAGTAAGTGAATAAAGGCTTCATTTTTCTACTTTCAGTGTGGCATATTGTTCTAATTGACCACTTCAATAGTTACTTGCATAACAAAATATACACCGTGAGCATTGGGTACAATCACATATAATAGAATCCTTGAAAAGTGAGAAGCTTCCCATGGAGCATTTGGCCAGCCTCGCCATGGCTCTTCCTTGAGTAATACTAATGGATTCTTTAGGAAAACTTCAGTTCTTTGGGAGATTGTCTATCTTTCCTTTTGACCTAATTCAGTAAACTCACTTAGTAGGTCAAAGTAAAATGTCCTAGAGTAGAATAGATGGACAGCTACAACACCTTCCTTAACTTGTAGTAGCATATGAAACCAGGATAGATTGCCAGGAAGCTGAGAGCAGTTTCCCAATTAAAATTACTCAGTAGTAATCTCCCCATTACCCAAACTGGGAATGATATAGTTTGCAGTAGAGCAACATTCCTAAATTAGTCCTTTAGCCTATGAGTTGATGGACATTGTAGTTGGAAAGGCCAAGTGGATGTCCTTGAAATTCTTCTCCTTTTTAGCCTATAAGTAATTAAAAATAATATTCATTGTGGGAGATGATGAGGGTGGAAGTTTATGATTTAAGAATTAAAAGAATGTAAGGATGATTAACCTTAGCATATCTAAGTTAAATTCACCAAAATGTCTCTTATAGAAACAGATCCTGAAAAGTAACTACAAACTATAAGTTCAACCAAGCAATAGTCAAAAGTTTAGGTGCTGTAGCAGATATGAGTTCTTTACTAGAGCAGATCAATATTGCTTTAAAATGACATCTCAGTGTCTGCTTCTAGAGAACCCAAATTATAACAGAGAGAGATTTGGTGATTTTTATTCTCATCTCATTGAAAGCCAATGCAGATATGGTATAGAGTTCTATAAAAATGTAAATGTGACTCTCAATCTTCTTCTATAGCTTCCAGATGTTAGAACCAATTGAGAATATACATATATATATGCATATATATGTATATGTACATATAATATAATATATATTATGTATATACACACATAGCATAATATGTTTATATGCATACATATATATATATATATATATATATATAGAATAGAATACATGTATATAAATATGTATTCAAGTAAATAAAATATACATTTACATATGCACATCCAGGGTTGCTATTATAAGCTGATTATTCACACGCTCTTTCTGGTCATTGTTACTTATGAATTACAGCATGTGTGAAATATCAATACTAAGCTATCAGATAAACATGAATATTAAGCAATTTACAAGGTATTGAGTTCATTATGCTTTCCTTCAATGTATTTTAGACTTATGTGTATGTTACATTATTGCTTGGTTGCATTTTCTTTATGATGTTAAAGAAAAAGTTAGGCTAACTCAAGATGCTTCCTGCCGTCTTGGAGTCTAAGAATAACTGAACACTTAGAGGCTTTAAGAGGAAAACCAGAAGGGCTCTTATGTGCTAATCACAAAGGAATCTGACATCTGTCACTTATTTTTATGAATGAATATCTGAGCTGTAAGCATGGCAGATAATTTACATTTATTTCTTTAGTCAAAGTCACCCTGCCATTGCATTTTTTTAAATTTTTTATTGTTGGTTATTCAAAACATTACATAGTTCTTGATATATCATATTTCAACCTTTGATTCAAGTGGGTTATGAGCTCCCATTTTTACCCCATATACAGATTGCAGAATCACATCAGTTACACATCCATTGATTTACATATTGCCATACTAGTGTCTGTTGTGTTCTGCTGCCTTTCCTATCCTCTACTATCCCCCCTCCCCTCCCCTCCCCTCCCCTCTTCTCTCTGCCCACTCTACTGTCATTCATTTGTCCCCCTTGTATTATTTTTCCCTTTCCCCTCACTTCCTCTTGTATGTACTTTTGTATAACCCTGAGGGTCTCCTTCCATTTCCATGCAATTTCCCTTCTCTCTCCGTTTCTCTCCCACCTCTTATCCCTGTTTAATGTTAATCTTCTTCTCATGCTCTTCAACCCTACTCTGTTCTTAGTTACTCTCCTTATATCAAAAAAGACATTTGGCATTTGTTTTTTAGGGATTGGCTAGCTTCACGTAGCATAATCTGCTCTAATGCCATCCATTTCCCTGCAAATTCTATGATTTTGTCATTTTTTAATGCAGAGTAATACTCCATTGTGTATAAATGCCACATTTTTTTATCCATTCGTCTATTGAAGGACATCTAGGTTGGTTCCACAGTCTTGCTATTGTGAATTGTGCTGCTATGAACATTGATGTAGCAGTGTCCCTGTAGCATGCTCTTTTTAGGTCTTTAGGGAATAGACCGAGAAGGGGAATAGCTGGGTCAAATGGTGGCTCCATTCCCAGCTTTCCAAGAAATCTCCATACTGCTTTCCAGATTGGCTGCACCAATTTGCAGTCCCACCAGCAATGTACAAGTGTACCCTTTTCCCCACATCCTCGCCAGCACTTGTTGTTGTTTGACTTCATAATGGCTGCCAATCTTATTGGAGTGAGATGGTATCTTAGGGTGGTTTTGATTTGCATTTCTCTGACTGCTAGAGATGGTGAGCATTTTTTCATGTACTTGTTGATTGATTGTATGTCCTCCTCTAAGAAGTGTCTGTTCAGGTCCTTGGCCCATTTGTTGATTGGGTTGTTTGTTATTTTATTGTCTAATTTTTTGAGTTCTTTGTATACTCTGGATATTAGGGCTCTATCTGAAGTGTGAGGAGTAAAGATTTGTTCCCAGGATGTAGGCTCCCTATTTACCTCTCTTATTGTTTCTCTTGCTGAGAAAAAACTTTTTAGTTTGAGTAAGTCCCATTTGTTGATTCTAGTTATTAACTTTTGTGCTATGGGTGTCCTATTGAGGAATTTGGAGCCCGACCCCACAGTATGTAGATCGTAGCCAACTTTTTCTTCTATCAGACGGCGTGTCTCTGATTGGATATCAAGCTCCTTGATCCATTTTGAATTAACTTTTGTGCATGGCGAGAGAAAGGGATTCAGTTTCATTTTGTTGCATATGGATTTCCAGTTTTTCCAGCACCATTTGTTGAAGATGCTATCCTTCCTCCATTGCATGCTTTTAGCCCCTTTATCAAATATAAGATAGTTGTAGTTTTGTGGATTGGTTTCTGTGTCCTCTATTCTGTATCATTGGTCCACCCGCCTGTTTTGGTACCAGTACCATGCTGTTTTTGTTACTATTGCTCTGTAGTATAGTTTGAAGTCTGGTATCGCTATACCGCCTGATTCACACTTCCTGCTTAGCATTGTTTTTGCTATTCTGGGTCTTGTTTTTCCATATGAATTTCATGATTGCTTTCTCTATTTCTACAAGAAATGCCGTTGGGATTTTGATTGGCATTGCATTAAACCTACAGAGAACTTTTGGTAATATCGCCATTTTGATGATGTTAGTTCTGCCTATCCATGAACAGGGTATATTTTTCCATCTTCTAAGATCTTCTTCCATTTCTCTCTTTAGGGTTCTGTAGTTTTCATTGTATAAGTCTTTCACCTCTTTTGTTAGGTGGATTCCCAAGTATTTTATTTTTTTTGAAGATATTGTGAATGGAGTGGTTGTCCTCATTTCCATTTCAGAGGATTTGTCGCTGATATACAGGAATGCCTTTGATTTATGCGTGTTGATTTTATATCCTGCCATTTTGCTGAATTCATTTATTAGCTCTAATAGTTTCTTTTTAGACCCTTTTGGGTCTGCCAGGTATAGAATCATGTCATCAGGAAATAGTAATAATTTAAGTTCTTCTTTTCCTATTTTTATGCCTTTAATTTCTTTCGTCTGTCTAATTGCTCTGGCCAGTGTTTCGAGAACTATGTTGAACAGAAGTGGTGAGAGAGGGCATCCCTGTCTTCTTCCAGATTTTAGAGGGAATGCCTTCAATTTTTCTCCATTCAGAATGATGCTAGCCTGAGGCTTAGCATAGATTGCTTTTACATTATTGAGGTATGTTCCTGTTATGCCTAGTTTTTCTAGAGTTTTGAACATAAAGGGATGCTGTACTTTGTCCAATGCTTTTTCCGCATCTATCGAGATGATCATATGGTTCTTATTTTTAAGTCTATTGATGTGGTGAATAACATTTATTGATTTCCGTATATTGAACCAGCCTTGCATCCCAAGGATGAATCCTACTTGATCATGGTGCATAATTTTTTTTTGATGTGTTTTTGTATCCGAGTGGCCAGAATTTTATTGAGGATTTTTGCATCTAGGTTCATTAGAGATATTGGTCTGTAGTTTTCTTTCTTTGAAGTGTCTTTGTCTGGTTTAGGTATCAGGGTGATGTTGGCCTCGTAGAATGAATTTGGAACTTCTCCCTCTTTTTCTATTTCCTGAAGTAGCTTGAAATGTATTGGTATTAGTTACTCTTTAAAGGTTTTGTAAAACTCTGCTGTATACCCATCCGGTCCTGGGCTTTTCTTAGTTGATGGTTTCTTCTATTTCCTCAATTGATATTGGTCTGTTTAGGTTGTCTATATCTTCCTGACTCAATCTGGGCAGATTATATGACTTAAGAAATTTATCTATGCCTTCACTATCTTCTATTTTATTGGAGTATAAGGATTCAAAATAATTTTTGATTATCTTCTGTATTTCTGAAGTGTCTGTTGTGATATTGCCTTTTTCATCCCGTATGCTAGTAATTTGAGTTCTCTCTCTTCTTCTTTTTGCTAGCATGGCTAAGGGTCTGTTGATTTTGTTTATTTTTTCAAAGAACCAACTTTTAGTTTTGTCAATTTTTTCAATTGTTTCTTTTGTTTCGATTTCATTAATTTCAGCTCTGATTTTCATTATTTCTTGCCTTCTACTTCTTTTGCTGTTGTTTTGCTCTTCTTTTTCAAGGATTTTTAGATGAAGTATGAGATCATTTATTTGTTGGTTTTTTTCTTTTTTTAAGGAATGAACTCCAAGCAATGAATTTTCCTCTTAGAACTGCTTTCAACGTGTCCCATAGATTCCGATATGTTGTGTCTGTGTTTTCATTTATCTCTAAGAATTTTTTTAATTTCCTCCTTGATGTCTTCTATAACCCATTGATCATTCAGTAACCTATTGTTCATTCTCCAAGTGATGTATGCTTTTTCCTTCCTTCTTTTATCGTTGATTTTCAGTTTCATTCCATTATGATCAGATAAGATGCATGGTATTATCTCTACTCCTTTATATTGTCTAAGAGTTGCCCTGTGACATAATATGTGATCTATTTTTGAGAAGGATCCATGTGCTGCTGAGAAAAAAGTGTAACTGCTTGATGTTGGGTAGTATATTCTATATATGTCAATTAAGTCTAGGTTATTAATTGTGTTATTGAGTTCTATAGTTTCCTTATTCAACTTTTGTTTGGAAGATCCGTCCATTGGTGAGAGAGGTGTGTTGAAGTCTCCCATGATTATTGTATGGTGGTCTATTAGACTCTTGGACTTGAGAAGAGTTTGTTTGATGAACATAGCTGTACCATTGATAGGGGCATATATATTTATGATTGTTATGTCTTGTTGGTGTATGGTTCCCTTGAGCAGTATGTAGTGTCCCTCTTTATCTCTTTTGATTAACTTGGGCTTGAAATCTATTTTATTTTTTATGAATATGGACACACCTGCTTGTTTCTGAAGTCCATATGAGTGATATGATTTTTCCCAACCTTTCACCTTCAGCCTATGTATGTCTTTTCCTATCAAATGCGTCTCCTGCAGGCAGCATATTGTTGGGTCTTGTTTTGTGATCCATTCTACTAGCCTGTGTCTCTTAATTGGTGAGTTTAAGCCATTAACATTTAGGGTTATTATTGAGATATGGGTTGTTCTTCCAGCCATATTTGTTTATTTCTGTTACTAAACATGGTTTGTTTTCCTCTTTGATTATTTTCCCCCCCTTTACTGTCCTACCTCCCACTGTTGGTTTTCATTGTTATTTTCCATTTCCTCCTCCTGTAATGTTTTGCCGAAGATGTTTTGAAGAGATGGTTTTCTAGCTGCAAATTCTTTTAACTTTTGTTTATCGTGGAAGGTTTTAATTTCATCTTCCATCCTGAAGCTTAATTTCGCTGGATACACAATTCTTGGTTGGAACCCATTTTCTTTCAGTGTTTGAAATATGTTATTCCAGGATCTTCTAGCTTTCAGAGTCTGTGTTGAAAGATCAGCTGTTATCCTGATTGGCTTACCCCTAAATGTAATCTGCTTCCTTTCTCTTGTAGCTTTTAAAATTCTCTCCTTATTCTGTATGTTGGGCATCTTCATTATAATGTGTCTAGGTGTGGATCTCTTATGATTTTGCACATTCGGCATCCTGTAGGCTTCTAGGATTTGGGATTCTGTCTCATTCTTCAAGTCTGGGATGTTTTCTCATATTATTTCATTGAATAGATTGCTCATTCCTTTGTTTTGAAACTCTGTCCCTTCCTGTATCCCAATGACTCTTAAATTTGGTCTCTTGATGTTATCCCATATTTCTTGGATGTTCTGCTCATGGTTTCTTAACAGTCTTGCTGAGCTGTCTATGTTCTTTTCAAGTTGAAATACTTTGTCTTCATTGTCTGATGTTCTATCTTCTAAGTGTTCTACTCTGCTGTAATTGAGTTTTTAAGTTGGTTTATTGCTTCCTGCATTTCTAGGATTTCTGTTTGTTTGTTTTTTATAACCTCTATCTCCCTGTATAGTTGATCTTTTGCTTCTTGGATTTGTTTATGTAATTCATTGTTGAAGTGATCTTTCATTGTCTGATTTTGCTGTCTGATGTCTTCCTTGAGACTCCAGATCATCTGAAGCATGTATATCCTGAATTCTTTATCTGACATTCCATCTGCTGCAGCTATTACCTCTTCTAAGGTTGAGTTGACCTGCATTGCTTGTGGTCCTTTCTTTCCTTGTCTCTTCATACTGTTCGCATTTCTTTATGCTTGGTGAAACTTTGTGCTATTGAATTTTCCCCCTATATATTTATATTGGTCTTGTATAGTTGCAAAGTCTCCCTCGCAGGTGCGGGCGGCGGCTCTGCCCCTCCTCCAATTGGGGCAATGTGCCTACCACGCCGGCAGGCCAATGGGCCTGTTCTGCTGGTCGGTAGCAGGTCTGCCTACCTTGCAGGCGCGGGCGGTGGCTCTGTCCCTCTGTGGGCCGCTAGGCTTGTTCTGTCGGTGGTCGCAGTTCTGCCTACTTTGCAGGCGCAGGCAGCGGCACTGCCCCTCTGCAGGCCTCTGGGGCTGTTCTGCCCGTGGGTCGCAGGTCTGCCTACCTTGCAGGCGCGGGGGGGGGGCGGCTCTACCCTTCCGCAGGCCACTGGGCCTGTTCTGTTTGTCGGTTGCAGGTCTGGCCTGTTCTGTTGGTGGTCACAGTTCCGCCTACCTTGCAGGAGTGGTTGGCATCTCTGCCCCTCCGCGGGCCACTGGGCCTTTTCTGTCGGTGGTCACAGTTCTGCCTACCTGGCAGGGGCGGGGGTGGGGTGGGGTAGGGGGCGGCTCTGCCCCTCAGCAGGCCGCTGGGCCTGTTCTGTGGGTGGTCACAGTTCCGTCTACCTTGCTGGCGCGGGGGGAGGGGGCGGCTCTGCCTCTCAGCAGGCCGCTGCTCCTGTTCTGCCGGTGGGTCGCAGACCCGCCTACCTTGCAGGAGTGGTTGGCAGCTCTGCCCCTCCGTGGGCCACTGGGCCTTTTCCGTTGGTGGTCACAGTTCCGCCTACCTGGCAGGCCCCATTGCATTCTTTATCTAGAGAACTATGAACATTTTTCTACCTTGTAGAAGAATTGTGTATTTTCCAGCATTTGGCTGTTTCATTATTGATACCTCTCAGTATATTTTTGATTATCCTCCTTTGAACTGTTTGCCAGCAAAGTAAATAGGGCTGCTGCATAGGTGTGTCAATCTGAAGAAAGGGGTGCCTTTCTGTGTGATTTGTTAGGCCAAAGATGGCACATTTTTTTTTTTGTTCACACAAAGGTGTTTTTATACTAATATTGACTTTACCCTTGAGTTGGTTCAAGCAATCAAATTGCTAGTTGACATTTCTTTTTAATAATAAAAATAAATCAGGCTTTTATAATTTCTACTTGTAACTTGAGACAATATTATTTCAAAATGAGTAAAACCTTAAAAGCATAATTTTAAAAGACAGGTTTTCCTTTATTAATCTTTTCTTCTTTGTAATTTTACATTTTATTATCTTATTTTTTATGTGAAATATTAGCTCCTGATTTCATAGCTTCTTATTTGGGCCTTTCTAGACAATTCAAGCTCCAGTTCCTAGTAATAACAGAATTTTACAAGTAATTTACTCTTTTTCATGTAAATTACAAGCTCAAATGTACATTCATTAAAAAAAAAAAAAAACTTGTATATTCTAACCCTGAAGAAAGATAGTATCAATGATGTGGCACTTTGACAGGCAAAGGGAGAAGGAAATCTTATGTGTATTTTATCATAAGGGAGTGACATCTGTCACTTTTTCACCTCTAAAAGCCCTTAAGCACCAGATCCAATATGGCATGAAAACAAAGGTTTTCATTTGTTAGCATATAGAATAATGTCAGAATCTAGCACTTAAATATTGTGACATAATATAGTAAAGCCCTTTAAGCACTATGCCTCAAACTTGAAAAAACTTTTAAATTTTCTAAATTATGTTTTCATTAGGTTTTTATTTCTCCTGTAAAAACTATGCCTCAATGAAAAAAAGACTTTTCCTGAAATGTGTCAAAGGATCTGGGAAGTAGAAAACAGCATTTACTTCAAAAAATTGTTATAAGAGTAAATTTAATTATATGAAATAATGTGTGTTTCAGGTATTATCCTTGGAACATGATTTATGAAGATTTCATATAACAAACAATTAAATTTTACTTTGTTTTCCTCTTGCCTTTTCTTTGACATTAAAAGTAGTCCATACCAATTTGAGAGATTGTCACTAAACAAAAGAAGCAAACATTTTTATTTTTTCTCTATGGTACTTTTTCTGTTAAATCCAATATTTTAAAGCTTTCCAATATTTGTTAGAAATGCTTTCCAATATTTATTTATCATCAAATAACTTAATTTTAATGAATTATTGTAAAATCATACTCTAAGATAATAATAGAAGCAGAATGATGAATTGGTACTACGAGTCTGAACGACTTTTGAGATGAGAAACCTCATCTATAATAATGGGAATTACCTGTTATTGGCTATATAACCTATCTATTATTTGCATGCATATGGATTAACATAATTCCATGTCAATATTGTTAATATTCAGGGCTGAAGTTACAGTTCAGTGGTAGAGTGCTTGCCTAGCGTGTGTGAGGCCCAGGGTTTGATCCTCAGAACCACATAAAGATAAATAAATAAAATAAAGATATAGTGTCCATCTATAACTAAAAATACCTTTTAAAAAAAGAATGCATGAGGGTTTCACTCTCTCTACATACTCATTAACATGTTAATTTTTTTTAAAAATATTTTTAATATTCAAATCTATATTCAGTGTATTTTAGTAATTTGTTGCATTAATATCACAAATCAATCGTATGTAAATCTTAAGAGTAAAGAGTTAAGATACAGGTACACAAAATAAAAAGTAGTTATTTTATTCTATCCAGAGAAAATATACACTGAAAACTAGGCATTTATTTATCTTTGATCTGCTATAGAAAGGAGGTATTATAGCATCAGAAATCACAGCCTTTTGAGAGAGGGAATGAGTGGGATTTTGAGTTTCAAATGAGGTGATGACTAGATACAGGCAGAACTGTATGCTTATAATGAATGAACATGAAGGGAAGATTATGCTTTATCCCAGAAGATATGATTTTTTTATGGAACCCTTTTGCTATAACCAAACATAAAAAATAAAAGAAAAAAAGTCATTACTAAGGCTTCTACAAATTCAATAAGTTGATTTGACTCTGGATGTTGCTTTGAGTGAGATCCCAATTTTAATCTCAGGAGTAAATGCAATATTTATTTATTTACTTATTTGCTTTTGATTCTATTTTGTTTTTAAGGTTGAGAATCCATAATAATATTTATGTTTCATTTTAATTCATGAAAAATATTTTAATGGTTTAATCTACAAGAATATTCTTTTTTCAAAACTTAATAAAAACTCTCAGACACTTTTGAAGAAAGTTTGGTAGCTTCTTAAATAAACCAGTCAAACCATATAATAATTGCATTGCTAAGCCTTTAGTCAGCTAATTTGAAAAATTATATCCACACAAAAACTTTCACACAAATGTTCAAATCACTTTTATTCATAATCAACAAAAACTGGAAGCAACCAAGACAGCCTTCAGTGTGTGAGTACATAAACAAAATGTGATAAATCCAAAAACTGTAATACTTTTGTGCCGCAGTCCGGCTGCAGCAAAATAACCGGGGGGTGACGAACAACTTGTGTAGATTGATACAGCAGGAGTAGGAGCCGTTTATTATAGGATAACAGAGGTATTTATACATTTTTCACAGCTTATCTTAATTGGCATAAACTAGATACATCAGTCAACCAATAAGGAATCTCCACACTTAATGGCTTGCTGGTGTTACTTCACAAACCACTCCCTCTTGCATTTTGCCAGGCACCATCCAGACTTGTTTATAGACTCTAACATTTCTCTGGCAAAATGCCAGGCACCATCCTGACTTGTTTACAGACTCTAACACTTTTGGGCAATAGACAAGAATATACTAGTGAGCCATGTAAAAACAAGCATGAACCCTAGAGACATTTTGCCAAATGAAAGGAACCAATCTGAAATTATAAACTGTACAGTTCTATTTATATGTCATTCTAGGAAGGCAAAACTATAGTGATGGTAAATAGTAGCCACTAGGTGTTTGGAAGGGGTTTGAATAGGTAAATTTCAGGTGTGTTTTTGTTTTGTTTTTTAAAGGGTGCTTTAACTATTATAAAACTATTTTAAAGGGTGCTTTAACTATTGATACTATAATGGTGACATATATGATATCATACATTCATCTAAACCAATAAAACCTTATAGCACAAAAGCTTATCTTTTAAAAAATTTATTCTAACTTGTTATATATGATGTCAGAATGCATTTTAATTCATATTACACATATGTAGAACAATTTTCATATCTCTGGTTGTACACAGCATAGAGTCACACCATTCATGTCTTCATACATGTACTTAGAATAATGTTGTCCATCTTACTCCACTGCCTTTCCTACCCCATGCCCCTTCCCTTCCCTTTCCTCCCCCTTGCCCTATCTAGAGTTTTTCTATTCTTCACATGCTCCACCTCCATCCTGATTATGAATCATCATCCTTATATCAGAGAAAACAATAGGCAATTGTTTTATTTGGAATTGGCTTTTTCATTTAGCATTATATTCTCCAATTCCACCCATTTACCAGCAAATGCCATGCTTTTATTTTTTTAATACTGAATAATATTCCATTGTGTAAATATACCACATTTTTTTATCCATTCATCTACTGAAGGACATCTAGGTTTATTACACAATTTAGCTATTGTGAATTGTGTTGCTATAAACATTGATGTGGCTGCATCCCTGTAGTATGCTGTTTTTAAGTCTTTTGGGTATAGACAGAGGGGTGGGATAGCTTTGATTTCCTTAATAAGACTCATATAGCACAAGAATTAAAAATTAGAATCAATAAATGGGATGGATTCAAACTAACATCTTTTCAGCAAAAGAAACAATCAGTGAGGTGAATAGAGAGCCTACAGAATGGGAGCAAATCTTTACCACAGGCACATCAGCTAAAACACTAATTTCTAGGATACATATAGCACTCAAAAGTTTTTAACACCAAAAGAACCAAATAACCCAATCAATAAGTGGGCCAAGGAACTGAACAGACACTTCTCAGAAGATAATATACAATCAACCAACAATATATGGAAAATGTTCAACATCTCTAGTAATTAGAGAAATTCCAATCAAAACTACTCTAAATTTTCATTTCACTACAGTCAGAATGTCAGCTATTAAAAATACAAACAACAAGGATGTGGATTGCTGGTGGGACTGCAAAGTTTTGCAATTAATGTGGGAAGCACTATGGAAATTCCTTGGAAAACTTGGAATGGAACCACCATTTGACCCAGCTATCCCACAAAAGCTTATCTTAATGTATATACATTATTTATAATGTATAATGTAATGATGTATAAATAAATATTTTAGGAAATTGGGGATTTCAGTATATCATTCAAACTGGATTGGTCAGAGATATTCAGAGAAACAGAATCAATGGATGGAGAGTTACATAGATAAAGATTTATTTTGAGGAATTACTTGCTCACATGATTATGGAGGCTGAGATATCTCAAGATCTGCAGTCAGTAAGCTGAAGGACAGTTGTTGGTATAAATTGCAGTCTGAATCCAAAGGCCTGAGTATTGGAGGAGCCAGTGTTCTACATACTAGTAAAGAGGCCAGCAGGCTCAAGGTCAAAAATATGTTGATATTTCAATTGAATTGGAAAAGACCGCATCTCCACTCAAATAATCAGTCAGAAGAAGTTCCCACTAACTCAGTTTTTTTTTTTATTCTAATCATATCTTCTCAACCTATGTGGGAGAGACTGTGATACTTAGTCTACTAATTCAAATATTAATATCACCCAGAAATACCCTTCCTAATACAATCAGAGTAATGTTTGATGAAATGTTTGGCAGCCTGTGGCCTAATCAAATTGACACATAAAACAACAAAGTATTCATTCATTATGTAAATTTATTTCAACTGGGGGTGCTGACAGTTGTGGTTAAAAGTATCATCAGTAGAGATAAAAGAAACAATAATGGAATGTTATAAAGACAAAACTGTAATGTGTGTTTATATTTTTCTATAATTTAGTTAATAACATTTATTGATGTCCTATTATATTCCACGTATTTTACTCAGGGTTTACACGTGTTTTCTTATTTTGTGATCCTCACAACAATACCATGATGTTATGTATAATTTCCTGAGGCTGCTGTAACAAACTCTTACAAATTTAGTTACCTACACCAACCAGGAATTATTCTCTTGAGTTTCTGAGGATGGAAATCTGGAATCAAGATATCAGCAGGGTCATACATCTTCTCTTCAGGCTCCAAGGGAGACTTCTTCATTACCCACTTCTGTTTCTGGTGGCTTCAGGCATTCTGTGGCTGGTGTCTGCATAACTGGAATCTCTATTTCCATCTTCACATTTCTATCCTCCTTTGCATCCTCTTGCCTTTTTCTTCTGTCTGTTATAGAGACATGGTCATTGGATTTACAAATGAAATCACATTTATAGGTTCTAGAGGTTAGGGCATGGACATATCTTGTTATGGGCCACCATTTAACCCACTACAGGTGGGTTGCAGAAACAGTCCCATTTTATAAAGATAGAATCTAATTAAGTTTTAAAATTTTAAATAACTTCCCTAAGGTCACATAGGGAGGTGGTGACAGCATTTTGATTTTTAGAGCCCAAACATGTAATCACTATTCTACATAACCTACAATCTAATTATCACTAAATTAACATTTGCTAACTAAATTAATTAATAGAGAAGGTGAAATAAAAAAATCCACTTTGTACTAGTTATTGGGGAGGCTTTTAGAAAATGTGGTGGATAATTCTTTCTTACAGGAGTGTGGTTGTAATCCCAAGGTGAGAACCTGTTCTACTTTTTAGAAAGACAATAAGAAATAAAGCAAAGTGCCTAAATTTGTATTTGAATAAACCTGAACTCCCCTCCATTTTTCCATTCAGTTATTATTTATTTACTCAACTCATGGTAACTGATAAACCTGTATGCTGTATACATTTCAACCCATAAAAAAAAAAAACAAAACAAAACAGGGTGGTGAAGTAGCCAGGGGTTCTTAAACCAGTTTGTCTGAATTTGAATTCCAACTTTGTTACTTATGAGAGTTATTTAAAACTTATATGCTTCAATTTTTCATCTAAATAAAGGGGATAAAGGCAACACATGAAATTTTTGTGAGGATTAGATTAATGCACATAAAACATTGAGAAAGCACACAGTAGGTGCTTGCTATATGATTGCTATCATTACCCACTGAATGTGAGCTCCATGTGGGAAGGAATTTTGTCTTTCATTTACCACTTCCTCCACAAAACATGGCAATTAATTAGAATTAGAAATTAATTAGAAATGCTCAATTAATGTTTATTAAATGGAATAAAAGACTATTTTGAATTATGTATATGCTATGTGCCCTGTGCTAGACATAGGTGATGGAAGGAGAATAAGATATCATCCTTGCTCTTTTAGGGGCTTTCAGAAGTTTGAATCTTGCCTCTTCTACTTATGCCCTGCTCCTTATTACCTTTGCTATTCATGTGCTTGTTGCTGGTGGTAACTCTCAAGTACATATAGTTAGACTATCCTCTGATAATAGAAAACACTCATTCTTCATAAAATAAGATTAAAAAGAAAGACAGGGTGGATCTAGTTGCACAACTGAGAGTTCTGTTGGGTGGCTCCTACTTTCTCTGTGAAATACAAACATACACAGGTTAAAGGGGCTGATATGAAGAAGTGTTAGATACTGCTAGTCCTCCATAACACTCATGTGCTCCCATACTTCCTTTCTATATAGGTCCAGTGGTTAGATGGATTCAGGGATCTGCATTCTGGCCAGTGTAAATGTAAATGGACATGATATATTCTGAACCAGGTAAACTTTGCATGAAGAAATCTCTTCTTTATCTGAATTTCAATTGTTAAAAGATTTTGAGTATGTAGAGGACATTGGGCTTATTATTGAACTATTTCCAGAGTTTCAGATTCACTCTTTTGTGCACTTCTTTGTTATACCAGAGTGAGGTCTTGTCTTTGCCAAATGAGTATGTTAGGTTGTGCCCATTAGGGAATGTTAAATAGAGTCCAAAAAGGAGGAAGAGAAAGATGGGAGAAAGGATTTCCTTTGAGTTTTCTTTCTATTTCTGTTGGTGTTGCACTAATAATAGTGCCCCTTCACCTTAAGAGTAGTAGTAGTAGTAGTAGTAGTAGTAGTAGTTATTGCTAATCTCCAGTCTTTTTGGACACATCTCATTGTGGCTTTCAGAAGTAAGTGCAAATAATGACCTGTCTCTGCTGTTTGAGTCCTAGTTCCACACATCAAACTTCTAGGTTCTATAACTCTGACCTCTCACCTTTGGTCTCTAACCTAGGGACAGTTTGTATCCTGATGAGCAATCTTTGTTTCCTTAGGGTTCCGTTGTTTTTTTTTTTTTTTTTTTTTTCAATTTTCCAACATTTATTTAACCTATTCCTTATAAGAAATTCTGGATCAGTTTCTAGTGCTGTTTATTTTGTTAGGATGGGGATTATAAGAGTAAACTTTTGGACCTCTACCTAACGTGTGCAGGAGGAGACTGTTCAGGCATAGAGAAGGAGAAGAATGACTGGTCTGTGGCCGACAAACTACCAATGTATGGTTTTCCTGGACTGCATCCATATAGAGACAACATCCAGGACTGGGAAGACCATCACAAAGGTCCCTGTAGGCCTGGTTACACCTGATGAGGTATTGGTAACCTGCAGGGACACTACAAGATTATAGGGTAGAAACTATAATACCTCAGATTCACACTTCTAGAGATGAAGACACATGAACAACATGAAAAAACAAGAGAAGAATATGCCCCAAACAAACCAAGATGGTACAATAACAGAATCCATTGACAGCACAGTAGGTGAAATGTCAGAGAAGGAGTTTAGAATATACATAATTAAAATGATCTGTGAAACACAGAATAATAAAAGAGAGCAAATACAGGCAACAATTGATCACTTCAACAAAGAGATAAGAGAGCTAATACAGGTAGCAAAAGAGATACTCTAAAAAAAAAGAAAAGAAAACAGAAATCCTTGAAATAAAGGAGACAATAAACCAAATAAAAAATTTAATAGAAAGTATGACCAATAGAGTAGATCAATTGGAAGACAAAACTCCAGGCAATGAAGACTAAATATATAATCTTGAAAATAAAGTTTACCGCACAATGAAGATGGAAGACACCATGAATAGATTGTCCAAGAATTATGGGATAACATTAAAAGACTAAATCTAAGATTTATTGGGATAGAGGAAGGCACAGAAATACAAACCAAAGGAATGCACACTCTCTTCAATGAAATAATATCAGAAAATTTTCCAAACATAAAGAATGAATTGGAACATCAAATACATGAGGCTTACAGGACATCAAATGCACAAAACTACAAAAGATCCACATCAAGGCACATTATAATGAAAATGCCTAGCATACAGAATAAGAACAGTATTTTAAAAGCCACAAGAGAAAAGTTTCAGATTATATACAGGGGAAAAGCAATTTGGATCTCAGCAGAATTCTCAACCCAGACCCTCAAAGCTAGGAGATCCTGGAACAACATAAACCAAGCTCTGAAAGAAAATGGATGCCAACCAAGAATCTTAAATCCAGAAAAACTAAGCTTCAGATTTGATGATGAAATAAAAACCTTCCATAATAAGCAAAAGTTAAAAGAATTTACAATAAGAAAGCTTGCACTACAGAACAGTCTTAGCAAAATATTTCACAAGGAGAAAATGAAAAACAACAATAAAAACTAGCAAAGGGAGAAACTGCATAAAGGAAAAGTCAATCAAAGGAGAAACCAAGTCAAGTTAAAACCAAAAATAAACCAAATAACTGTGAATACAAACCATATTCAAATAATAACCCTGAATGTTAATGGCCTAAAATCACAAATTAAAAGATATAGATAGGCATATTGGATTTAAAAAAAGATCCAACAATATGCTACCTTCAAGAGACTCATCTAATAGGAAAAGACATCTACAGACTGAAGGTAAAAGGATGGGAAAAAACATACCACCCACTGCAGAAACAAACAGGGGTTTTAATCCTCATATCAAATAAAGTAGACTTTAAACCAAAGTTTGTCTAAAGGGATAAAGAAGGTCATTCCATACTGCTTAAGGGAATCATATATCAACAAGACATAACAATCATAAATGTCTATTTCCCAAACAATGGAGCATCCACATATATCAAGCCAACCCTTCAAGAATCAAATAGACTACAACACAACAATACTGGGTAACTTTAACACACCTCTCTCATCACTGGACAGATCTTTCAAACAAAAACTTAAAAAAAGAAACCATAAAGCTCAATAATATAATTAATAATTTAGACTTAACAAACATATAAAATATAATTAATCCACCAACAAGTGAATACACTTTTTTTCTCAGCAGCACATGGATCCTTTTTCTAAAATAGAACATATGTTATATCATAAAATAAGTCTTAGAAAATGTATAAAAATGGAGATACTACCCTGAATTCTGTCATACCAATATGAAATTATATATAAATGATAAAATAAGAAATAGAAGCTACTCCAACACCTAGAAACTAAACAATATGCTATTGAATGATATATGGTTAACAGAAGACATCAGGGAGGAGATAAAAATATTCTTAGAGGTAAATGAGAACTTCAATACAACATATTAAAATTTCTGGGGCACTATGAAGACTGTGTTAAGGGAAAGTTCATTGCATTGAGTTCACTTATTAAAAGAAGAAAAAGTTAACAAATTAATGACCTGACATTATATCTTAGAACTCTAGAAAAAGAAGAAGAAATCAACAACAAAATCAGTAGAAGACAGGAAATAATTAAAATAAGGGCTGAAATCAATGAAATTGAAACAATTGACAGAACAAAAAGCTGCTTCTTTGAAAAAATAAATGAAATTGATAAACCTTTAGCCACTCTAACAAAAAGGACAGAGATAACTTAAATACTAAAATGTGTGAAGAAAAAGAAATATCACAATAGACACTATAGAAGTACAGAAGATAATTAGAAACTATTTGAAAACTCATACTCCAGTAAAATAAAAAATTCAAAATAAAAAATTCTAGACAAATGTCTACAGGCATATGATCTGCCCAAACTAAATCAGAACATACACAATTTAAACAGATCAATTTCAAACAAGGAAATAGAAGAAACTATCAACAGCTTACCAACCAAGAAAAGCCTGGGACCGGACAGATTCTCAGCTGAGTTCTACAAGACTTTCAAAAAAGAATTAATACCAATACTCTTCAAAGAATCTCATAAAATTGAAAATGAGGTAACCCTACCAAATTCTTTCTATGAGGCTAGAATCACCCTGATTTTAAAACCAGACAAAGACACGTGAAAGAAAAAAAACTTCAGACCAATATCTCTGGTGAACATAGATGAAAAACTTGTCAATAAAATTCTGGCAAATTGTATACAAAAAAAAAACATATTTAAAAGATAGTGCACCACAGTAAAGTGAAGTTCATCCCAGGGATGCAGGGTTGGTTCAATATTCAGAAATCAATAAACATAATTCATCACAACAATAAACTTAAAGACTTGAGTCATATGATTTTCTCAATAGATGCTGAGAAAGTATTTGACAAAATACAGCATGTTCAAAACACTAGAAAAATTAGAGATAGTAAGAACATATCTCAACATTGTAAAAGCTATCTATGCTAACCCCAAGGCCAACATCATTCTAAATGAAGAAAAATTGAAAGCATTCCTTCTAAAAACTGGAAGAAGACACAGATGTCCTCTTTCACCACTTCTATTCAACATAGTCCTTGAAACTCTAGCTAGAGCAGTCAGACAGAGGATAAAAATTAAATGAATATGCATAGGAAAACAAGAACTCAAATTATTGCTATTTGCTGATAATATGATTCTATATTTAGAAAGATCCAAAAATTTCACCAGAAAAATTCTAGAACTCATAAGTGAATTCAGCAAAGTAGCAGGATATAAAGTCAATACCCATAAATCAAATGCATTTCTATACATAAGCGATGAAGCCACTGAAAGAGAAATTAGGGAAAATACCCCATTCACAATAGTCTCAAAAAAAATTAAAATACTTGGGAATCAATTTAACAAAAGAAGTGAAAGACTTCTACAATGAAAACTACAGAACACTAAAGAAAGAAATTAAAGAAGACTTCAGAAGATGGAAAGATCTTCCATGATCTTGGATAGGCAGAATTAATACAGACAAAACAGTCATACTATCAAAACTGTTATACAAATTTTATGTAATTCCTATAAAAATTCCAATGGCATTCTTCATAGAACTAGAAAAAGCAATTATGAAATTTATCTGGAAAAATAAGAGAACCAGAATAGCCAAGGCAGTCCTTAGCAAGAATAGTGAAATAGAAAGCATCACAATACCAGACCTTAAGCTATATTACAGAGCAATAGTAACAAAAACAGCATGGTAATGGTGACAGAATAGACATGTAGACCAATGGTTCAAAATAGAAGACACAGAGACAAACCCACATAAATATAGTTATCTCATACTAGACAAAGGTGCCAAAAATATACATTGGAGAACAGATAACCTATTCAACAAATGGTGCTAAGAAAGTTGGAAATCCATATGTAGCAGAATGAAATTGAACAGCTCTCTCTTGCCTTACACAAATATCAACTCAAAGCGGATCAAATACTTAGACACTGGAATTGAGACTCTCCCCCTAATAAACAAAGTTGGCCCAAATCTTCACCATGTTGGCTTAGGAACTGACTTCCTAAAAAAGATTCCTAAATTGGAAGAAATAAAATTAAAAAAAAAATCAATAAATGGAATGGATTGAAACTAAAAATCTTCTTCTAAGCAAAGGAAACAATCAATAGCATGATGAGAGAGCCTACAGAATTGGAAAAAATCTTTACCACATGAACCTCAGCACACTAATCTCCAGGATACATAAAGAACTCAAAAACTTAACACACACACAAAAAAACCCCAATCAATCAATGGGCTAAGGTACTGAACAGACACTTTACAGAAGAAGAAATACAATCAATCAACAAACATATGAAAAAATTTTCATCATCTCTAGTAATTAGAGAAATGCAAATCAAAACTACTCTAAAATTTCATCTCACTCTAGTCGTAATGGCAATTATCAAGAATACAAGCAACAATAAATGTTGGTGAGGCTGTGGGGGAAAAGGTACAATCATACATGGTTGGTGGGACTGCAAATTGGTGCAGCCATTATTGAAAGCACATGGATATATCTCAGAAAACTTGGAATGGATCCACCATTTGACCCAGCTATCCCACTCCTCAGTTTATACACAAGGGACTTAAAATCAGCATAGTACTGTGATGCAGTCACATAAATGTTTATAGCAGCTCAATTCACAAGAGCTAAACTATGGAATCAACCTACATGCCCTTCAACAAATGAATGGATAAAGAAAATGTGGTATATATGCACCATGGAATATTATTCAGCCTTAAAGAAGAATGAAATTATGGCATTTGTGTGTAAATGAATGGAACTGGAGAATATCATGCTAAGTGAAATAAACCAATCCCTAAAAACCAAAAGCTGAATGTTTTCTCTGATAAGCAGATTCTGATCCATAGTAGGGTGGCAGGGGTGGGGGATAGGGAAGAATGAAGAAACTTTGATTTGTGTATAGGGAAGTGACGTGGGGTTGTGGGGATGGGAAAGATGGTAGAAAGAGACAGTCATTATTATCCTATATACATGTTTGATTACATTAGTGGAGTGACTCTGAATCATGTATAGGCAGAGGAATGAGAAGTTGTGCTCCATTTGTGAAGTATAGGTCAAAATGGTTTCTATTGTAAAATAAATAAATATTTAAAAGAAGACTGAACTTTAAAAATTGTAAGGGCCCTATCTCTTGAATCACTGCTTGGACAAAAGTTGCTCTGGGCAGCCATTGTACATGGGCGTCCCATAACAATGATTAGGTTAAATCTCTGAGTGCCTGATTTGAGAAGCAGAGAGTGTTAAATGTTAGGTACAGAATGTGAAAGTTAATTAACTTAATGGTTGTACTAAGATTTCCAGGTTCTGGTTAAATAATTAGAACTGCACTTTCCTACCAGAGTAGTACTTAGTTGTCCAGGTCAGTCACTGAGAAGGCAAGCAGATGAATTCATCAAAATTTGAGTTTCTGCTTGTTAAATGGCATAGGAAGAAAAATGAGAAAAGGAAAAAATAATGAAGTACAAAACAGTTTTTTTCTTGTGATCTTTTAGATGAAAATCAATATATATCCTTTATGGTGTATATACATTTATTAGGAATTCCCTTCGTGTGTGTGTGTGTGTGTTTAGTAGGGTCTTACTATATTGCCCAGATTGGTCTGAAACTCCTGAGCCCAGGGATCCTCCTACTTTAGCCTCCTAAGTAATGGTATTTTAGGTATGTATTACCACCCCATAAATTTTTGCTTTTTAAATTTATATTCCACTTGGTACACTTTGATAGTTGACAGGTTAGTAGATTATTCTTACTAGTGTTTACATTTTTTAAAAATTAAAAATATATGTTAGATGGACCAGTTTAAAATACAAATACAAATATTAATACATTGATCTGCCTGATCAATAATAAACTTTAAGAGTTTGTAAATAGCCTTGACTATTGTTTTGAAAGTCTGTATTTGTAAAACTGTCTTTTTTATTTGGTTTGAAGAAATTTTAGATTTTGTTAGAGAAATACCCTACTTTGAATTGATTTCAATAAAACTGCATGGAATAATTTATACATACCAACAATTTACATTAATATGAAGAATATTAAAATACAGTTAAAATAGGAGCAATATCTGACAGATGTAGTAACCCTGGGAATATTTAATTTTACATTTCATATCAATCTGTACAGATATTATTCACAGGGGTTGAAATTTAGGTTATGTCAGTGAACCAGATGGAAGGGCATTTTTTCTTTAGTCATGAGGCAAAGTTAAAAGTAAAACTGTCACAGAGTATGTCATCAGCCCATCACACGACAGACTCCAGTGAGAATTTTCATTATGCATAATGCAGGGCACCTAACCATTCTTATTTCACTTCTTTTCAATACATATCCAATTCAATGAGAAGGAATTCAGAACAAAATATGCTTTCCTTATGCCCTAGAGCATACCAATATCAATTCAAAGTGATAATTATATTACAAGTTGGTAATATACTATGCATGTTTATATGAAAGATTCTATTACAGAATGCATCCATAAAATAGATTTTCAACAAAACTATGCAAAAGAAAATATCAACAATATTGAAATGAAATGTTCATAAAAATTCTGCCAACTATTGTGGCACTGACAGTTTTGACCCTTTTAAAAAATCAATCATTTGCATCAGCTATATTTGGCACATGCAATAATGTACTGCAAATTTATATTTAATTGTGCAATAAGGTTAGAGTTCCTTGTAGCATGTGTATATTGTAAATATCAAGAGTTTAGTATTTGTTTTAGTGACACAAAAGTTAACAAGCTAATAAAATATCTATGGGACAAACACCTTAATTTTTAAAAAAATTGCCACAGTCCGGCTGTAGCAAAATAACCGGGGGGTGACAAGTAACTTGTGTAGATTGATACAGCAGGAGTGGGAGCCATTTCTTGTAGGACAGGAGGGATATATATATATATATATATATATATATATATATATATATATATATATACACACATTACACACAGCTTATCTTAATTAACATCAACTAGATACAGCAGTCAACCAATAAGGAATCTCCACACTTAATGGCTCGCTGGCATTACTTCACAAACCACTCCCTCTGGCAAAATGCCAGGCGCCATCCTGACTTGTTTACAGACCCTAACATTTCCCCCTTTTGTTTAATTTAAATAACAACCATAGTGGTTTTTACACAAACACCATAAATAATCTGCTACAAGCAGAAGGGGAGGATACAAAATGCCACAATACCAAGTCAATTGATGGTTCCATGCAAGAAGCCCTTGGAAAAATTATACCAGCAATGACACTGTTAGCAAAGATACCGAGTTACAATTTGTTGTAGATTACAGTTTGTTGTCTCAGTCCAGGTAAAGCAGTGTCTCAATAGATTAACTCACAGTTCAGGTAAATCACAGTCCAGGTAAGTTCTGAAGGCAGCTAGCTTAAATCACAGTCCAGGTAAGTTCTGCAGGCAGCTAGCTTGATCTGAAGTCTCGTCCGGTTCTCAGCAACACTGGAAATTCTTCCACCCTCGTCCTCACCAGCACTGGGACGAAGGCAGGAACTCCAGCAATGATGCTAAAGAAAATCCTGTAGTATTCCAGCAGGCACTAAGAAAACAACCTTCTGAACAATTTAGTACATTATCTCAAGGTTTTTTACATTTGAAATAAGCCTTAATAGTGCTCATTACTCATTAGCTTCTAGGTGTGGGAGAACCATTGTAGTTTCTGGCCTTGGAAATGATCAAACTTCAGGGACTCGGGCTGTCTTCCGCCTGCAGCGGAGATGAGTGAGACGGAAGAAAAACCGCTCACATCTGAGGAAAAACTATTTGCGTCTGAGGAACAGATAGGGAGAAAGGTTATAATGATTTTTTGTTGTTCCATTTTTATTTCATTCTATCTCGGTTTTGTTTGGTGTTATCTTGTTGGGTTGTATTATAGTAGAAATATGGGATCAGAAATTAGTAAAAAACAAACCAAAAGAGTGTTAAGTAAATTGTTAGAGGAAGGAGGCATCCCAGTAAAATCAAGAGCAGTCAGGGCATACGTTGATACAATACAAAAATGTAGCCCATGGCTTTTTAAGGAGGAGTTGTTAAATATATCACAATGGAACCATCATGGTGAAGATTTAAAAAGAATAGAAAAGAAAAGCCCAGGGACTCTGCCAGTTGGCACATTGCCATTGTGGACGTTCGTATCTTGTTTGCTTAGTCCAAAGCCTTCAGTTCAGACAATGATAGAGGAAGGAGAAGACATATTGATTCAAGTAAAAGAGAAGGTCTCTCAAGTTAGTCAGACAGAGGAAAAAATTCAAGTAAAAGAGAAGGCCTCTCAAGCTAGTCAGACAGAGAAAGAAAGTGTAAAACAGAAAAAGCCATCAGGGGGAAAGTTACAACAGGAGACTGCTACTAACACCTTTCTATCACCAGAGTGTGTAAGTGTCCAACCAATAGCACAACCTCTACAGGAGACTGCTACTAACACCTTTCTATCACCAGAGGACATAAGTGTCCAACTAACAAGGCCACCTCCATATGCTGGGAGGCCCCCAACCCCCGCAGTTGATAGTTGGGATCCTGAGACAAGATCTCAAATATTAACATGCCCTGTATTTGAGGCAGGAGGGCAGCGAGTTTACCATGTTTTAAATTTCAAAACAGTGAAGCAGCTAAAAGAGGCTGTAACAACCTATGGTCCTCAAGCACCCTTCACTGTAAGCATGGTCGAATCCATTAACAACTTGAACATGACGCCAGCAGATTGGGCTAATATGTGTAAAGCTGTGCTAAATGGAGGACAATACCTGTTATGGAAGGTTGCCAATGAGGAATTTTGCAAGGAGACGGCTAGGCGAAATGCAGCAGCTGGTTATCCTCAGAGAAATCTAGATATGTTGTTAGGAAAGGGACCTTATGAGGATCAGCAGCAACAAATTGCATATGATCCTGGTGTATACGCACAAATTGTTGTAGATGCAATTAAGGCATGGAAGACTTTACAAGGACATGGAGGTTTACAAGGTCAATTATCTAAGGTAATACAAGGAGCTAATGAACCTTATGCTGAATTTGTAGATAGGCTTATTCAAACAGCTACCAGAGTTTTTGGGAATACAGAACAAGCAATGCCATTACTAAAACACCTGGCTTATGAGCAAGTGAATCGTTGGTGCAGAGATATCATTAGACCATGGAAACATGAAGATTTAAACACATATTTTAAATTATGTAGAGACATTAATGAACAAGAGCAAGTCGTGGCAGCTGCAGTAAAACAGGCTTTAGATGCCAGAGACATTAATGAACAAGGGCAAATTGTGGCAGCTGCAGTAAAACAGGCTTTAGATGCCAGGCCAAGAACATGCTACAATTGTGAACAAACAGGACATTTTAAAAGGAATTGCCCCATAGGAGGAGGATTTAACAAAACTAGGTATCAAAGGAGTAGAATACCAGGTATTTGCCCACGATGCCATAGAAGGAGACATTGGGCTAATGAATGCCGTTCACAAACCACCATAGAGGGTACTCCATTATCAAAAAACGAACAAGGACCAGGTGTTTATCCATGATATCGTGGAGAAAGGCATCGGGCTCTGTTGCCAAAAAATGGACAGGGGGGCCCAATGCTCCGGGGCCCAAAACCACAAATATACGGAGCACTGGAGGAACCCAGCAACCCCATCAGTGTAGTGCCCAGGACACATTGTCCATCAGCTCCCTCATCAGACAAACCAGAGGGAGCACAGGGTTGGACATCTGCACCTCCACCAGAGTAGTACTAACTCCAGAGATGGGAGTTCAAATCATTCCCACAGGGGTGAAAGGACCTCTTCCCAAAGGAACAGTAGGCTTATTATTGGGACGCATCTCTTCTACTCTAAAAGGACTTATGATAAGTCCTGGGGTAATTGATCCCAATTATGAATGTGAAATAAAAATTATAGCCAGTTCTCCAAAGGGTATATCAGTAATTTCACCAGGAGATAGAATAGCACAGTTACTAATAATACCCAGCCTACATGATAAATTTTCCAGTCATACTGTAGAAAGAGGTTCCAAGGGATTAGGCTTCACAGGTGTAGATTGGGCTATGCTTTCTTTAAATTTAGATTCTCGCCCCATGCTAAAACTAAATATTCAAGGATATGAATTTAATGGGCTACTGGATACAGGTGCAGACCTTAGCATCATCTCTCGTCAAGAATGGCCAAAACATTGGCCATTACAACAAGCCACTCAAACGCTTCAAGGCCTAGGAGTGGCGACTAATCCACATATAAGTACAATGGTATTAGATTGGAAGGATCCTGAAGGATGTGAAGGAACTATACAGCCATATGTATTGGATCATCTTCCCGTAAATTTATGGGGACGAGATGTCCTAGATCAATTAGGTTTGACATTAACAAATAACATCAACCAAAATGCACCCACTATTATGACTAGACAAGGTTTTAGGAAAGGAAAAAGATTAGAAAAACAAGAGCAAGGTATAGCAGCAGCAATACAAATAGATCAAGGAACAGACAGACATGGGTTGGATTTTCAGAAAGGGCCACTGAGACAATAAAAATTACTTGGAAATCAGAAAGACCAGTATGGGTTCCTCAGTGGCCCCTGACTAAAGAAAAGATACAAGCAGCCCATGACCTGGTCAAACAACAATTAGCGGAAGGACATATACAACCTTCTGTATCTCCCCATAATACTCCCATTTTTGTCATCAAAAAGAAATCTGGTAAATGGAGATTATTGCAAGATTTAAGAACCATTAATAATGAGATGGTTACTATGGGACCTGCTCAATCGGGGATTCCTCAGTTGTCTGCTTTGCCAAAAACCTGGTATGTTTTAGTTAAAGATATTAAAGATTGTTTTTTTTTTTTTTTCCAATTCCAATTCATCCTGAGGATAGTCCAAGTTTTGCATTTACTATCCCTGCACTGAATCATGAAGGTCCTGATCAGAGATATGAATGGAAAGTACTCCCTCAAGGGATGGCTAACAGCTCAACTATGTGTCAAATTTATGTTAATAAAGTAATCCAGCCACTTAGAAATCAAAATCCTGAACTACACATATTTCACTATATGGATGATGTATTATTAGCACACAAAGCTAAAAACACATTGCTAGAATGTTATGCCACACTTACAAACTTATTAAAAAAATATAATCTAGAGATAGAAATAGATAAAGTACAATTAAATTTTCCAATTAATTATTTAGGAGTTCTATTATCCTCAACCATGGTCCGTCCACCAAAAATTCAAATACGAGTAGATCAACTCAAATCACTTAATGACTTTCAAAAGTTATTAGGAGACATAAATTGGATAAGGCCTTATCTAGGTATACCAATAGGAGAGTTGGGACCTTTATTTGATATCCTAAAAGGTCCATCAGATCCAAATTCACCCCGCATGTTAACGCCTGAAGCAAGAAAGGCATTAAAAATCATTGAAACATATATGGAAAATATGCATTTGGATAGAATTGATATAAGTTTGCCTTTATTATTTATTGTACTACCAACAAAAAATTATTCCTACAGGAGTATTTTGGCAAGAAGGTCCATTATTATGGATACATTTATCTTATTCTCCTAACACTATTCTTACTAGGTATCCTGAGGCTGTAGGACAATTAATACTCAAAGGAATAAAAGCAGCAAAGGGAGTGTTTGGAATTTCTCCCAATAACATTATTACTCCATATACTATGAATCAAATTGATGAGTTAGCTAATGAGTTAAATACTTGGGCAATAATCATGTGCAAATCTAATGTTTCATTTGATAACCACTTACCATCTAATCCTTTATTGTCTTTTTGGTCATCGCATCCTGTAATTTTTCCAAAAATGACAAGAAAAACACCTATCATGAATGCTCCAAATATATTCACTGATGGGTCAAATAATGGTACAGCAGCAATAGTTACACCTGATCAAACTTTTACATTTTTAGTACCCAAACAATCAGCTCAAAAGGTAGAGCTTAATGCAGTATTACAAGCTTTTGTGATGTTTAAAGATTCTGTATTTAATTTATTTTCCGATAGTCAGTATATAGTTAATGCTATAGTATCCCTTGAAGATGCTGGTAGGATTTCCCCTTCCTCTACTGTTTTCTCTTTGCTTTCCACTATACAAAGTCTAATCTGGGACAGAAAAGATCCATTCTTTGTAGGACATATCAGGGCACATACAGGATTGCCTGGAGCCCTTAGTTTGGGCAATGATTTAGCAGATAAAACTACACATGACATACATATTTTCTCTACACTAGAAGAAGCTACAAATTTTCATAAAAAGTTCCATGTCAATGCTAATACTTTACAAAAGCATTTTAAAATAACTAAGGAACAAGCTAGACAAATAATAAAACAATGTCAAAATTGTGTGACCTTTTTACCACAAGTTAATCTTGGAGTCAATCCTAGAGGATTGATACCTAACCATATTTGGCAGATGGACGTCACACACTTGCCAGAATTTGGAAAATTAAAATATTTGCATGTTACAGTTGATACTTCTGGATTTTTGATGGGCTCCCTTCATGCCGGAGAAAAAACTAAAGATGTTATAGCTCATTGCTTACAAAATTTTGCCACTGTGGGCATTCCAAAACAGTTAAAAACAGATAATGCCCCTGGTTATACTTCTACCTCTTTTAAACAGTTTTGCTCATCATTTGGCATTACTCATATAACAGGAATCCCATACAATCCACAGGGACAAGGCATAGTTGAAAGAGCTCATCAAACTATTAAAATGTACTTATTAAAGCAAAAAGACAGAATTGGGAAGGGGTATATATTACCCAAAGATAAACTTAAAATAACCCTTTTTACTCTAAACTTTTTAAATTTGGATTCATCAGGACTTAGTGCTGCGGAAAGGCATATGTGTCCATAAAATGTGCACAAGCCCAAGGTACTTTGGAAGGATATTCTAACAGGACAATGGAAAGGTCCTGACCCAGTGATTGTCTGGAGTCGGGGGTCTGTTTGTGTGTTTCCACAGGGAGAACAGCAGCCAATTTGGATTCCAGAGAGATTAACTAAAGCGATTTCTACAGACCAAAAAGAAGATGATTTGACTCAAGTCCATAACAGCTGATATCCAAAACTCCAGTTTGGCTATCCTTACATCTGCAAAAGAACCAGGATGCTTTTTTCAATATCAATTTTATTATTGTCCTTCCCCACATTCTATTTTGTTTTTTGAGCTCATACAGACCTAGGTTAATGTTTTGCTGATCAGTTCTATTTTTTGACTATAGAGTTTTTAAACATTGCAATGGAGATTTCACCTGTAAAAAGTTATAAGGCCTTTACTATTAGGTTATGTGTTGTATGTATTATATTATGTGTGCACACTTGTGTTTTGTGTTATATGTTTGAATGTACGTATGTCCATATATCATATATGATGAGCGCTCATGAAAAAATGGATCCAATTTTTTTTATATTCACGTGATTTAAATGGTTTAATTTAAATTGGGTAAACAACTGTTGAGGATTGTTTTAATATGTGAACAAAAAAGGAGGTTAACAGATCTGTTTTTTTACTTTCACCTTTCCTTTTCATTATATTTAATAATTCTCTTAAAGATAATGTAAATTGTTAAGAAAATTGTTTTCTTTTAGTGCCTTCTGGAATGTTACATAATTTTTTCTTTAACCATTATTGCCAGAATTCCTATCTTCATCCCAGTGCCAGTGAAGACAATGTAAATTGTTAAGAAAATTGTTTTCTTTTAGTGCCTTCTGGAATGTTACATAATTTTTTCTTTAACCATTATTGCCAGAATTCCTATCTTCATCCCAGTGCTGGTGAAGACAATGTAAATTGTTAAGAAAATTGTTTTCTTTTAGTGCCTTCTGTAATGTTACATAATTTTTTCTTTAGCCATTATTGCCAGAATTCCTACCTTCATCCCAGTGCTGGTGAAGTCAAAGATAAAACCAATCTACAGCTTCTGCAATAGCCATCACTGAACTGCTTGCAGAACTTGCCTGGACACATTGTGACCTCACCTGTATGCATTGTGAACTATCTGTTGGTGCAGCGACTTGTGGTAGTGTTGGGGTATTTTTGCTGATGATATAATTGGTGGTACAATTTTTCCAAAAGGAGCCGTCAATTAGCTTGGTGTATCTTCCTCCCTTCTGCTTGTCATGATTGTCCAGCTAAAATTTGGGGGCCAACAGAGGTGAGGCAAAGAACCTCATCCCCCCGCTGTTACAAAGACCTCTCCACAGGTGTGGCTGTATACTGGACCAGTAGTCAGTGACGGGTAAGATCCAATTGCAATGGTACCAACCTAACGGGTAAGGACCATATGTACTATTGGACAACCTAAGGCAGGCACGGTCCCTAAGCCACATGCTTTTTGTTTAAACAGAGAGGGGGAGATGTTGAGAGCCACAGCCAAAGGGGCCCCAGCAAACTTCCAGCTGCCAGCAAACTTCCAGCTGCCGGCTGATGATTGGCTCACAGTGGCCCCAGCAACATCTAGCTGATTGGCTCCTCTGCAGTGATGCTCATTGGGCTGTTTCCCTGCCCTTTCAGACCACAGAGCTGCTCATTGGGGGACTTTTTTGGCTCCACCCACGTGACCCAGCCAATCGGCCCCAAGAGCAGGAGGATTGTGGGAGGTGGAGAGAGGCTTGTGTTGGAGAGAGAGGCTTGTGGAAAGCTGGTGGTGGCAGTTGGGGCTCTGAGGGTTTTTCCTGAGAGGCTGTTTTGTTTGGCGTGTGTGGTTCTAAAAATAAAGTTAGTTTCTTTTGACAAGTGGCTCCTGATTGTGCCCAGCCAGACTGCGGCAGGGTGGGGTGGGGTGGGTGTGTGGGGGGGTGACGAGCAACTTGTGTAGATTGATACAGCAGGAGTGGGAGCCATTTATTGTAGGACAGGAGGGGTTTATATACATTACACACAGCTTATCTTAAGTAACATAAAGTGGATACAGCAGTTAACCAATAAGGAATCTCTGTACTTATTGGCTCGCTGGCATTACTTCACAAACCACTCCCTCTGGCAAAATGCCAGGCGCCATCTTGACTTGTTTACAGACCCTAACAAAAAATATCAACTGGAATTAGATCTACAGATGTGTGTGTATACATACTCTTTAGCACATGGATAGGAAACTTTCCTCCTTTTCTCATCATTGGCCTTTATTTGCAAATAAAAATAGAGCTAATTTGAACATCAAATAATCATTAACAGTTGGAATAATAATAACTAAAAGCATGTATCTTCAACTTGTAATACCTTATATTTTAGTTAATCTATTCATTTATTATTTCTATATACAATTAAATGCGTCTAATACCATAGTTTCTTTCTGATGTATGTTTGTACTCATTGCCTTATTTATCTATTCTCTTTTTAGTCACAAAGTAACATATTTTGAAACAATTTTTTACCATTGAGATTTTTAAAAGTCTCCTTTTTATTTTTTGGAGGACTGTAGGAATATATTATAGAAAGAAGAACATGGATTGTTCTATAATTTTCATCTGTATTAAATGATTATTGCAGAATTTTTTATACCACTAAGCATCAGTGTGCTTTAATCACCATGAATTATGTCCTTTTATCTATTATTTTAAGAACTTCTAGAATCCAATTGAGTAATAAAAAATGTCTATAATTTGCAAGGCTAATTTGTATCAGACATGACATTTTATACATTATGAAATGTATAAAAAAGAGCTATAAAATAGACACTTCGTATACAATATTTTGAATTCTCCAGAATTCTCTTCAAAGTAATTTTTGTTCCATTTGGCATACAAAGAAGCAACAATAAACATATTGCCCATAATATTCTGCTTACTGTGCAACAGAATTGGAACACTTGTTCTTTTGTCTCCTGAATTCTTTAATATGTACTGTCACTACTTTGTTCCAGGTAATAAATTTGACCTTTTCTTGTGAGAAGTTTATATCTTAAATTGAATTTCTCTTTCATTCTGACCCATTTTAGGAGGATCTTTGAAACAGACTGGCTTTACCAAACTTTAGTGAAATGTTTCCTTATAAGAACACTTGGCATGGTTCGATATTTCTACAGGTACGTGGTTCTTCCTAGCAGGGATTGTGAAGCTAATAAATTTGAACTGCTTTAAATTCATAACCCGCCTGGCCACCCTACCCCTTCTGCCAGACTAGGCTAGTGGGCCACAAGTAGCTTCAGGATACTCTTTAATACATAAAAAAAATGTAAATTGTTTCAGTTTTAATTATGTGGTGGCTAACACCAGTGGCAGGGCAGGGAAAGAGAGAAAAAGTGAGAGATTGATTTGATTTATTAAGGCAAGATACTTTAAAATACAAATGATCTGGCATTCATTAAACCTGTGTATTCCCAAAGAAATGAGAAAATTTTACTTTGGTATTTTTTTCAGTATTCTGAAATTTTACAAAAAACCTGTGGCATCTCATAAGAAATGAGGCTCACATGTAACAAGAGCATTTAAATATTGGTTTTCAAGTGGCTTCTAATGCTGTGTCAGATCTTGACATCTTCTATTTCATAGTGCTGAAAACTCCTTCATGAAATAGAGACAAGGAATTGATATAAGTGTCCTGCATAGTTGTTATTATCCCCTTGGATATTCATATGAATACAACATGTTATTCCATAGAAGTTTGTCAGAACCATATGTTAACGTTATAGTTACTCTCTACCCTTTGTGAACTGTGCTTCCACGCTGAGAGCTTTAAAGTCTTATTGAGCAGCCTCAGAAAAATGTTCATAAATGTGATTACTGGCAAAAGTGTGATGATTCTCTTGACTATTCTCACTTTTTCTCATTCTTTGAAATATAGAATATAGGAAGCCTGTATTTATTAACCTTTTCTACTCAATTTAGTCTATTTAATCCAGGTCCACTGAAATTGGGGTTAGAAAAACAAAGTTTTCTACTTTCTACCTGTGGGGCATTTGATTTCCCAATGTATTAGTTTCTTCTTCACTGGAGTGAAGACAGAAATATTAATACTTCCCACCTTACAGGTTTAGTAGGCAGTCCAATATAATGGTCAAATACAGACTTCTTAGAAATTTTACATATGTGACTTTGGCAAACTATTTAATGCATTTGAGCCACAACCACTTTATCAAAAAAAAAAAAAAAAAAAAAAAAAAAAAACAACAACAAAAAACAATAAATAAAAATGTGTATCACCCTTGAGAAAAATAAAAATGAAATTTGTATAGTACTTAACAAAGAGCCTTTATAAACAGTAACATTTTTTATAAGTATATAATATGTAATCTTAATTTTTATAATTTATAACTGGATTATTTTTTAAAATTATGGCATTTAAACTCATGTATAAAAAAGAGCTATAAAATTAGTTGAATATTTCTGACAGATAAAGTAGATATGTAGTTGACATATTGGTACTTCTGGATGAAGAAAATCTAAAGCAACCATCAAAAATGAAGTGGAAGAATTTGAGATTTTGGAAATGCATATGAAGTGGGGCACGTAGGTGAAGAAGCTCATTTCACATTTGGATCTCAGTAGTATCTGTCATTTCAAGGATAGAATTGACAACTCCAAGGGTCAGTTTGTGGATTAAATGAGATAATATACACAAGCATCCCTCATATTTTTGCCTTTTATTAGTGGCTCAATAAATGTTGTTGCTTTTGTCTATAAGTTGCTTGAGGGGAAAGACCATGACTTTTTCTCTTTACTTCTCAAACCCAGTGCCTTTACAGACTAGATGTTTAATACAGTTTCCTAGCAGTTGCAGTTTATTCACCACTAAATGGATTGTACTTGTTCAGACAGTATAGTTGATTTCTTTGTTCTATTCTATTTATTCAGTCAAGCCACACCAAGCAGCTACTGTGTGATGGGTACTGTGCTAAATATTAGATACTCTAAAATGAATATGTCAAAACAGAGTTCCCACCTTTGAGAAAGTAATAATAGCGTAGTATGAGAAACACATATCTACACAAATACTTGCAATATACTTGCAAACACTGCATGTTATAGATGGCTCTCTTGGGGCTATAATCATGTATTGTATTGCTGTTACTTTAATAGAGCTCCAAGTTGTTTGTTACTATTTAATATATGTATTATAACTTCTTGGCCCTTTTGACTTTGGCAGAATAGAAAGTAATGGTTAGTTTTGATTTATCTTTCTCATTTACAAACTCTATCTTTTCCCCACAGGCATTTTTATAAATATTTTTAGGAATAATTCAGATACACTATTTTTTTTTGAGATACTGGTTTTCCAATTTGTAATAAAATGCCATAGACAAGCTTTTTGGTATAAATGAACATTTTCTTAAGACAGATGTCTTGATTCATAATTATACAAATAATATTTGTGCCTAATATTCATATTGTATTTAAGCAATCCAAGCACAATTTCCTTTTGAAAATCAAAGTGCATAAAGTTTTATAATGTAATGCACTCATTCCCTGCCTCAACCTTGGCATTTCTCAAAATCTGCTTCTGAGGCAAATCTTTTCATGTCTTATTAGTTGTCTCTAATAATTTTCTCTGTATTTACAAGTAAAATGCTTGTTTTGCTTCTTAATTTATCAACTTAAAAATTACTTTCTGACTTCTTCCTTCAAAAGTTGAAGATTAAACTCTTGAATCCACACATGTTATGGTAGATGTCAGTTTAGTGCTTTAGCCTATAGTATTTGTGGACTCAGATTTTACACCTTGCTATGTTCACACACAAAAAACTATCATCCTTAACTGACTCTGAGGTTGTCCATATAGCTTGCTTTTACATGATATTCTGGCACAATTGGTGCAAGGAGAGGCTTATAAAAGCATTGGGACAATTCTATATGACCTCTCTTGGATTCCTGCCAATTCCTTGAGAATGAGTTCAATACAGCCTACTGAGAGATGAGCGACTTTGTGAACTGAGTGGTGTGAGCTACATCCTTTTTTCAACCTTCAAGCTCTTAGATCATCAGACTGAAGACATGAGTGAATCCATTTGTTATAAGCAGAAAAGTTCCACCTACCTGTGTTAGCATAAAATGTTTTTAGAAATGTGTTTTGGGATGAAATATATTCCATCATTTCACTCTCCAAATATGTTTTTATTAGATGATTTATTCTATCTCCTTCCTCTTCCCCCACCTTGTCTCCTGCTCTAACCCCCAATTGTTACTTTCTATATATGTGCTTCATTCTGGGACTTCTAGATTTACTATTCTACCATTACCAGGAATCTATGAATTTTTATTTTTGATTCACTCCTTTGATTTGGAATTTGGAATTTCTGTCCAAGTGTGCATGTGAGATATATACTCTGATAGCTCAAAAGTTCAGAATTATATTTATTATATATCAACTGACTTCTTATTTTGATTTCCTTAGTTGGATTTTTTTCTAAAATATTTGAAAGCATTTTTTAAGCACTCATAAAGCTTTTTAGACATCCTACTATTATTCTTAGTCTTATTTTTTTTCAATACAACATTTTCTCCAAATATTTGAATGAATTTAGATTTTTTTCCTCTGGATTTATTCATTGTACCATCCTTGAAAAAGGATGTACCTTCCTTTGAAAAAGTATCCATGGTGAAAGGTAGAATGGACTGATACCAACACGACAGCAAAAGCAGAATACTTTTGCACAAAAGAGTAACAGAAAGGTAAAAATAAAGTTATTTAAAAAAATATATAAAAGAAATACTTTTGTCACATATGGGTTAGAAATAACTTCTTAAGCAAAATTTTAAAAGCATAAACTTTTACATAAAAATAATGATTTGCGGATGTCTCTTGCGGCTGCAGCGGCTGGAGGAGGCGAGCTGTGGAGGGCCCTCAAAGCTGGCTCTCAGGACAGCCCGGGCCAGCTGTGCAGGGCAGGTGGGGGCAGCGCTGTTCTGCCTCATGCTGCTTGGCCTTGAGCTGTACCTGGTGCTGGTGGCGGCTGCCTGGTCTGGCTGGCCAAGGGGCTACTGCAGCCTGGCATGGCAATCCTTTGCTGTCAGCACGCCTGGAGGCAGCCTACACTGCTCCTCTCACCTCTGGCCAGGTCAACAGTAAACGAAACCTCCTACAGATTCGGACCCTGCTCCAACGACCCGACCCCGCCAAACTGCTCCTCATAGGCAGCAACCAGGGCAAGCCTGGCCCTCAGCAGTCTGCAGCCACACCTGTTGAAGCGCCCGGTTGCCACCTGCCCGCCTGCTCCTCGCTGCCCACGGCCCAGTGGGTCCAGCAGGCTTAACCCTGACTCCTCTCCTCTGATCCTCCAGTAGGCCTTCGCACTGGGATGGTGGGAATTTATCCGATGCCTTTGTAAAATAACCCCTTGAGGAAGCTATCCAATCCAGCAGGGCCAATATTCCTTGCTAGGAGTACTGCCCACAGTATACTAGAGTCGTTGTCACAAGAAGACTGACCTCTCTCCTGGGAACTCACAGATGGTGTGTAACCCAGTCAAGGTGAAGATGGCCCCTCCAGATTGCAAGCTAACTCATTTTCCAATACCAGAGCGGTTAATAATGCAACACTGCCCTCACCATTAAGTAATGTCCAGACCCATGTGCTGGGAGGGAGACTGTAACTGAACGTCCTCAAAGAGAGGAAGAATAGGATTGTGGAAGAGGAAAACCAAATATTTATTGGTGGTCAGAGAAGGCAAATCTGATAGCAGTGGGAGTGGGTGTTCATTTTTTGAGCTCCTGGGGACCAATGGAGTCCCTGCTTCTTTTGAGCCTAAGCCTGGGTCTCTAAAGAGAGGTCTTACTTCCCAGAGCTCAGAACACCACTTGAACAACCAATCACTTGCACCTCTTCTGTGGTCTCCCTGACAAGCTTGTGTACAGGTGGCATTCTTAGCTCCACCCCCAATGTTCCTATAGTTCTTCCCTAGGCATCTTACAGATCTAGAAGAGGAGTGGTTCCACTTTCTCCCCCTTCTCTAGCCCAGCTTCCTCCTGCTCCCAGACACTTGGAGAAGCCAGCCAAGAAAACAAGAGGAGCCATGTCAGCATTCCAGTTCCTGGACTCCACTGGTGGCAGAGAAGGAGTCCCAGGGAGAGAGGGTTGTAGACATAACCCCTCGGAAGCAATAGAGCTCATGGACTTCCCCATCTACACCTGGCAGCTCTAGACAGTAGAAACAGAAGGTCCGGCTGCTACCTTCTAGATGAGCGGAACAGCTGACCTTGCCTCTATCTCCTCAGCTTGGTTATTCACTCACTGCTGAGGACCTTGACCTAGAAAAGAAAGCTTCGCTCCAGTGGTTCAGCAAGGTCTTGGAGGACAGGCTGATGTTCCTCCAACCTCCATCAATGAGAACCCACCGGCCACTCAGACTTCTTTCACTTTCACCCTGCCTGCTGTGTATACTACTTCCTCAGAATCGTCCCCTCCAGCCTCAGGTACCAACCACAAGCCTAAAGAAGATGCAGAGTCCCTCAGGCCATCCCTCCCAGAATCTGATGGAATGGCAACCACCATGGCCCCTTCATCTCTGAAGACACCCAGCCTTTTGGCCTCTCTTGGATCTTCATCACCAGCCACTTTCTTGGGGCTGGCCCCTGCTTCCTTCACAGCACCTGCCGCTGACACTAAGTCACCTCCATCCCTTCAAGCCCATACATCTGCCAAAGAGAGGGGGGTTCCTGCCCTGTCCTCTACCCCCAAGCAAGTCATGCTGTTTGGCATGTCCATCAGCTGCCCTCTGATCCTTCTCTGGCCTCCCCAGCTATGTCTTCAGATTCTCCCCTGTTCAAACCCATTTTTGTGACACTACCTAAAAGTTAGAGCCAGAGCAAAGACCCCTTACCATTCTGCTCCTTCATCACAGCCATGCTTCTTCCAACTCCATCTTCCCCAGAATGACCAACACTGCCATCCCAACTTTTAAGCCCATCTTTGGTGACCTGGAGCCACCCATGCTGTACCCTTGCCTTCTCCCTTTTCCTTCAAGCGAACAACTGCTGCGACTGCTAATATAGCCCTAGCTGCTTGTCTCTTTTCTGGCCTGGCCACAGCCACCTCTGCCATGGCTTCTGCCACCGCTGCCAGTGAGTTCACAAACTCTGCTTCCAAACCTGCTTTTTGCTTTGGGGTCAGCAGTGTGGCCAGCACTGGGAGCAGAATGACTGGCAGGCTCCTACCTCTCAACTCTTCCCCTTTGAGGTGTCCCCTGCCTCTGCTGCCAGTTTTTCCTCAGCCATGGGCTCTATATTCCAGTTTGGCAATCCTCCCATGCCAATGTCCACAGCAGTCACCACCTTTGGCCAGTCCCTGTCTTGTGCTGTTGAGAGTGCTTGCTTCAGCAGTAGCAGCAGGAGCAACAGCAGCAGCACTGATTACTTCAGTGGCTTTAGCAGCTCCCTGGCAAGCTCAGTCCCAGCCACCACCAACCAGCCCACACTGACTTTCAATAACACGACCACTGACCACTCCTGCATTCAATATTCCCTTTGTCTGGAATGCCAAGCCCCATGTCCCAGCATACCCATCAACCACCCCTTCCCCCCTAGCCCATATTCAAGGCTGCGGATGGGCAGCAACAGAAGTCCTCCAAGCTAGGTCTTTTTTTATCTTTGCCTTAGTTTCTTTATTATTATTATTATTATTATTATTATTATTATTAGTTGTTCAGAACATTACAAACCTTTTGACATATAATATTTCATAATTTGATTCAAGCGGATTATGAACTCCCATTTTTACCCCATATACATATTGCAGAATCACATCGGTTACACATCCACTTTTTTACATACTGCCATACTAGTGTATGTTGTATTCTGCTGCCTTTCCTATCCTCTACTATCCCCCCTCCCCTCCCCTCCCATCTTCTCTCTCTACCCCATCTACTGTAATTCATTTCTCTCTCTTGTTTTTTTTCCTTTCCCCTCACTTCCTCTTATAATTAATTTTGTATAAAAATGAGGGTCTCCTTCCATTATGATGCATTTTCCCTTCTCTCTCCCTTTCCCTTCCCCCTCTTGTCCCTGTTTAATGGTGATCTCTTTTCATGCTCTTCCTCCCTGCTCTGTTCTTAGTTGCTCTCCTTATATCAAAGATGACATTTGGCATTTGTTTTCTAGGGATTGGCTAGCTTCACTTAGCATAATCTGCTCTAGTGCCATCCATTTCCCTGCAAATGCCATGATTTTGTCATTTTTTAGTGCTGAGTAGTACTCCATTGTGTATAAATGCCACATTTTTTTTTATCCATTCATCTATTGAAGGGCATCTAGGTTGGTTCCACAGTCTAACTATTGTGAATTGTGCTGCTATGAACATCCTTGTAGCAGTATCCCTATAGTACGCTCTTTTAAGGTCTTTAGGGAATAGTCCAAGAAGGGGAATAGCTGGGTCAAATGGTGGTTCCATTCCCAGCTTTCCAAGGAATCTCCATACTGCTTTCCAAAGTGGCCGCACCAATTTGCAGTCCCACCAGCAATGTATAAGTGTACCCTTTTCCCCACATCCTTGCCAGCACTTGTTGTTGTTTGACTTCCTAATGGCTGCCAATCTTACTGGAGTTAAATGGTACCTTAGGGTGGTTTTGATTTGCATTTCTCTGACTGCTAGATATGGTGAGCATTTTTTCATGTACTTGTTGATTGATTGTATGTCCTCCTCTGAGAAGTGTCTGTTCAGGTACTTGGCCCATTTGTTGATTGGGTTATTGTTATCTTATTGTTTAATTTTTTGAGTTCTTTGTATACTCTGGATATTAGGGCTCTATCTGAAGTGTGAGGGGTAAAAATTTGTTCCTAGGATGTAGGCTCCCTATTTACCTCTCTTATTGTTTCTTTTGCTGAGAAAAAAACTTTTTAGTTTAAGTAAGTCCCATTTGTTTATTCCTGTTATTAACTCTTGTGCTATGGGTGTCCTATTGAGGAATTTGGAGCCCAACCCCACAATATGTAGATCGGAGCCAACTTTTTCTTCTATCAGACGCAGAGTCTCTGATTTGATATCAAGCTCCTTGATCCATTTTGAGTTAACTTTTGTGCATAGCGAGAGAAGGGGATTCAGTTTCATTTTGTTGCATATGGATTTCCAGTTTTCCCAGCACCATTTGTTGAAGATACTATCCTTCCTCCATTGCATGCTTTTAGCCCCTTTATCTAATATAAGATAGTTGTAATTTTGTGGATTGGTCTCTGTGTCCTCTATTCTGTACCATTGGTCCACCCGCCTGTTTTGGTACCAGTACCATGCTGTTTTTGTTACTATTGCTCTGTAGTATAGTTTGAAATCTGGTATTGCTATACCGCCTGATTCACACTTCCTGCTTAGAGTTGCTCTTGCTATTCTGGGTCTTTTATTTTTCCATATGAATTTCATGATTGCTTTATCTATTTCTACAAGAAATGCCATTGGGATTTTGATTGGCATTGCATTAAACCTATAGAGAACTTTTGGTAATATTGCCATTTTGATGATGTTAGTTCTGCCTATCCATGAACAGCGTATATTTTTCCATCTTCTAAGATCTTCTTCTATTTCTCTCTTTAGGGTTCTGTAGTTTTCATTCTATAAATCTTTCACCTCTTTTGTTAGGTTGATTCCCAAGTTTTTTTGTTATTTTTTTTTTTTTTGGAGGATATTGTGAATGGGGTGTTTTTCCTCATTTCCATTTCAGAAGTTTTGTCACTGATATACAGAAATGCCTTTGATTTATGCGTGTTGATTTTATATCCTGCCACTTTGCTGAATTCATTTATTAGTTCTAGTAGTTTCTTTGTAGACCCTTTTGGGTCTTCTAGGTATAGAATCATGTCAATTGCAAATAATGATAATTTAAGTTCTTCTTTTCCTATTTTTATGCCTTTAATTTCTTTCGTCTGTCTAATTGCTCTGGCCAGTATTTCGAGAACTATATTGAATAGAAGTGGTGATAGAGGGCATCCCTGTCTTGTTCCAGATTTTAGAGGGAATGCCTTCAATTTTTCTCCATTCAGAATGATGCTAGCCTGAGGCTTAGCATAGATAGCTTTTACAATGTTGAGGTAAGTTCCTGTTATCCCTAGTTTTTCTAGTGTTTTGAACATAAAGGGATGCTGTACTTTGTCGAATGCTTTTTCTGCATCTATCGAGATGATCATATGGTTCTTTTCTTTAAGTCTATTGATGTGGTGAATAACATCTATTGATTTCTGTATATTGAACCAGCCTTGCATCCCAAGGATGAATCCTACTTGATCATGGTGCATAATTTTTTTTGATGTGTTTTTGTATCTAATTAGTCAGAATTTTATTGAGGATTTTTGCATCTAGGTTCATTAGAGATATTGGTCCCAGCATACCCATCAACCACCCCGTCACCCCTAGCCCATATTCAAGGCTGCGGATGGGCAGCAACAGAAGTCCTCCAAGCTAGGTCTTGCCCCAAACTTTGGCAGCTTGTTCACTTTTGGGAACTACATGACCCCTGTCCCATCTGCAGTGCCAGCATCAGCACCTGCCCACCTGGCTTTTGGCAGCTCAGCACAGTCAGTTTTGGGCTTAAAAACCATGGCCTTTGGCACCCCTGGCAGCATGCAGCAAGCCTTTGGCAGCACCATGGCAGTTTTGGTGCAGCCACCACCTCTGAGCTACCACCCAGACCACCTTCAGTGGCTCCAGTGTCTCAGTGTTTGAACACTCAACTCCGTTCCCTTTCATGTTCAGGGAATGGGCAACCCCAGCTGCCAGTGGGGGCTTCGGGCTCAGTGTGGCTGCCCCAGAACCCAGCTCTACATCTGGGGCATTCACTTTTGGAGCTGGACACAGTGATACCACAGGCACCACCACCCGCTTTGGGGGACAGGGCTTGAGTCAGAATGCTCTGGGCACACCCAACCATAGCACATCCTTTAGCTTCAATGTGGCTGGCACACCTCAGAGCAAACCTTTGTTTGAAGGCACCCCTCCACACCTACCTTTGGGCAGCGCACTCCAAGTGGTGGACTCTGCACAGTGGGCAGCAGCCTCTTCTTTGGGGCTTCCTCAATACCCACCCAAGTCTTTTTTGGAGTCAGGACTTTTGGATCAGCAGCTCCTTTATTTTCCTTTAGTATGGAATCCAAGATCCCAGGGACTCCACCTCCACTGCAGGCCCAAAGGTAGCACATCCACAAGAAATAGCCCCTGTCTTCCTTTTCCCTGCTCTTGCCAAAATCTGGACCTTAGCACCTGCTAGGAAGTGTCTCTGACTCTTTGTGCTATAAAACAGAACTACCCTAGATCTCTGGCTTCAGCCACCAGGGTAGTGGTAGCAGCCCTGGGGACCTTTCCCTTCTGGAGGAAGTGGGAACATCTGGGCGGGGCAGGCCGGGGCAAGGCCAAAGCCCAGTACCTGTACTTGAACAGTTGCACTGGTGAGGCTAGAGAACTAAAGAGACATTGTAAATACTGTCTGCTCACTTCCCTGACTCCTTTAGTGTGTCACTTAGTCAGGTGGCCTCGCTTCCCACCTTTTCCCCTATAGTCATCCTTGCCAGAGCGTGTGCAATTGCACTCACTTAAATCTCTGTTACATTTCGTGTGACTGGGGAAAATGGATTATCTTTAGGCTTTACATGCTTGGTTAGTGTATGAGAAGTGCTTCTCTTTCTCTCATCCCTTTTGGGGACTCTTATTTCCCCATTGCTTGCTGCTTTGTCCCTTACTCCCCTGTAGGATTTATTCCTTTTTAAATGAACTTGAATTTAGCTTCACCTTGGAGACTCCGGTAGGTGATGCTCCTGCTGCCTCCTTTCACCCTGCCAAGTCTGAGTGAAGTTTTATCCTTCTCCCTCTTCCAGTTTGGCCCCTATAAAGCTTTATGGCTCAAGACTGTTAGTCTGGCAGAGCCATGAGCAAAACCCATGCTCCAGGAGAAAAACTCATGCTTTCAGCTGCCTTCTCCAACCTTCTGGCTTCACTGGCTATTGTCTGCCTCCAAGATTTTATGCCCCACACCTTGTCCTGTATTACTTTGTTTGAAGCCCATGTCTGTTGCTCTTTGAATAGAGTTTGGAGGAAAAATTGTGTGTGTGGCAGCAAGCTGGTAGTGCCGGACTTAACTGTCTTAAGTCTCCCGGCCTGCCTAATCAAAATGGCACCACTTGAGGGCCACATTGCTGATGCCTGAGTTTTCCAGTGGTGTTTGGATTTTAAGGGATGGCAACCCAGGGGATGGGGACTTGGGGAAGCAAAGACCCTTTCCTACCACCATTTCTCTTCCACCACTAATCTTCTACCTCCCTGACCTCACTAGGCAAGGTGACTCCCCCCTCATATGTCCAAACTATGCCAATGAACCCTTCCTTGAACTTGTACCTTAGTTTTTTCCCAAACAGGGCCTTCTCCAGCCCTTCCCTTCCCTTTTCTCCCCTGGTTCCAAAACCACACTCCCCAGGGCCCAGAGCCTTGCTGCCATGCCCATCTTCTTTGGGAGAAATATGAATGTGTGTGTCCAAATTAGAATAAAATATGTAAACATTTTTTCACAAAATACAATTTTTTTGTATTTAAATAAAATCACTGATTTGCATTTCTCTGATGCTTAGTGATATTGAGCATTTTTTAAAATGTATTCATTAGTCATTTTTATATATTATTCTGGGCACTGTGTATTCAGTTGATTAGTCCTTTTTGGGTTGGATTTTTTGTTTGTTTTTAGTGATCTTAGAGTTCCTTTTTTTATTCTATAGATAAAACTTTTAATAATGTGCAGCAGAAATCAGACAGGCTCATCCTTCATTCTTGCATTAAAATAAAAGAGTTCCAATATTACAATTTATTTACATTTGCATAGTGAAGAGCTAAAGTGTCTAAGTGGCTATTTCACAGTCATTTCTAATAAAATGTACAAAAAACAAACAGAAGTACCAAGAATACAGGTTGGGGGCCTTTATGGCATAAGAATGGGCTTGGACTTAGTCTGTAATCCAGAATCCAGAGGTGCAGGATGCCCTATGGATCAGGGAGTGAAAAACTCAGCTTCAGTTTCTCCCTGACTTTCACTTAGGTTAACAGAGGTGGGTGAGGAAATTTCCCAACAAACTACTGTCTTCCCCAGAGGTACAGGAGCTAGACTGCATGTGTGGTGACAGCAGAAAGGACCCCTGGGGAGTGTGTTAGTGGCTTGGGAGACACGGGGTGAATGTGTGTTGGCAGATCCCAAAGGCTAATTGTGACTTGGGGTACAGTAGCCTAAGTTCCATCATCACCTGTAACTACCACATTTCTGCTACAGGGCAGATAAGAAGGACACAGCAGAGGTAGGGAAATAAGGACCCCCGGATGACCCAACTGGTATTTAAGGAATATTTATTAGTGGCCAGTAAATTTGCCCAAGGATTAGAAGAAGATATCCTTTAAGGCAAGAAAAGAAGCAATACATCAGGAAAATAAATGGAAAAAACAGTAGCATAGGGAGACCAAGAACAGGGAGAAGGCTCTTCCTCCTCCCCAGGCTTTGGCCCAGAATTGCTGAGTTGGAGGCAGGTATGCTTTATGGCTGCATACATAATGTGACTCCCCTGGGGCAAGAAGGGACCTCAGAATGAAAGCAGTGCTTTGGGATCCCACCTGTGGTTCTAAACCCCCAGGCCTCACTACACACCAGTAGTCTCTCTTTGCAAAAGAGTTGGGATTTCCTTAGAGTTCTTTAAAATTCTGAATGTCAACACCTTTTTGGTTATACCATTTATAAATATTTTCTCCTATTTTGTAGATTGTCTCATTGTCTTGTTTCCTTTGCTGTGCAAAAACTTCTTAGTTTGATGTAATTCCATTTGTGTATTTTTACTTTTATTACCTCTATTTTTGGGGTCTAATCTGAAAAATCATTGCCTACACCAATGTCTTGAAGTGTCTTCCCTGTGTTTTCTTGTAGTAATTTAATATCTTCCCATTTAAGATGTTTTCCTTTGACCCATTTTATTTTTTTGAATGTGAAACCAGCCAAACACAGATGCATACCACATGTTATCACTCATTTATGGAACCCAATAAATCAACCTTATAGAACTATAACAGAATAGTGGCTCTATAGATGAGAAAGGGTAGGAGGAGGGAGGACAGAAAGAAATTCAGTAAGCTCCACAAAAACCATAGAATCACTCTTGGCTATTTTTTAGTGCAGTAGGGTAATTATTGGCCAAGGAAACCTATAATATATTTCAAAATGACTAGAAAAAAAGATAAAATTCTCCAAACATAAAAATGATTAATGATTGAAGACACAGAAATCCTCATTACCCTGATTCAGTTGACAACACATTTTATACTTGTATTGAATTACTTTAACATGTACCCCATTAAGATATACAGATTTTTTTAAAGGTTTAATTTGGTTAAATTAGAAGTTTTTGTTCACTAAAAGATGTTATAGAAAAATTAATAAATGACACATGTGAAAAAGATTTTTGTAATGTTCAAAAGGAAATGAAATTAGAATATCAAATAATTAAGAAGTCATGCATTCAACATGAAAAATCAGTAATATCAGGACAAGGGATAAGTGATGTGAAAAGATTTAATGACAAAATAAAAATCTATAGACAGATTAAGAGATGCTCAAAATTGTTAGTAAAAAAATTTGAATTTTACAACTTCAGTGCAATATTCCCTGCTGCTATTAGATCCTCCGAATTAAAAAGCTGAATAATGCTAAGCATAGGTCAAGATTTTGGGGTACAGAATTATCACACCCTGATAATGTAAGTTCAGACTGTGTAGTCATGTAGTGTAAGTTCAGATTCTGTAGTCACGGAAGCAGTCAAGACAAGTATACCAATACGATTTGATCCAGCAATGGTGGTCATTAGAGTAACAGGAATTCTAAATAGATTGATAGAGGCATGTAAAAACATGCTCATGGAAGAATATAGAGACAATGTTTACAGTGGTCCACAAGTGTAGCTGGATAAATAAAATGTGGGAGATGCTCAACATAGAATATTATGCATAAGATAGAAGTAATAGATTGCATGTTCATATTGTTGCATATGTAAAATTTAGAAGCATAGTGCCCAGAGTTAAAAGAAATCAAGTTAAATATATAACAAAATAAACTTTTTATAAAACTATCTCATCTAACCCAATCTCATCTCATCTCTATCTCTCCATTGTATGAACTCATTCCTTCTTATGCCTCCAAAGAAATAGGTACCTGTAACTAACAAATCACTTAAAGGCTTGGCATGACTTTTGATTCATCTCTTTTTCTTAATGAACTTTAGATTATTAGTTAGTGAACTTTTGATATAAACAAAATTTACTTTTTGTATGCTTCATAAAATTAAATTTTATATTTGATGTTGCAATATACCATAAACTAAGACCATGAAAATTTCAGTAAATATTTACTGAACATCTATTATGTCCTAAGCACTATGGCAAATTCTGAGAATATAACAAAGAATAAGACAGGCAAAAACCTTGGCTTCTTGAAGGTTACATAAAAATTGTGTGTGTGTGTGTGTGTGTGTGTGTTGGGAGGATATGTAAATATTTACTCATGCTATGAGTACTTTTGACTATTTACTTTGGTTCTGGCACTGGGATTATAATGAGAAAAAGTGACATGGTCCTTGCACACTGAGTTTGCATAATTAATTGTTTACAATTTTGCTTGATATCAGTGAAAGTAATCATCTCTTTCATGAGATCTTTTAGAATTTTATTGGCAATTTTGATATTTCACTTATATTTATTCTCTAGTTGTTTGTCTATTGAAACATATCTTGTGATAAACTTAATGTACATCTATCTTAGGTTGAGACTTGTCTGGACACATTTGGGTATATTTGGTGGACTGTGGGCTGCTGCACAGCAAGTCTTTGAATATAATCTTAAGGATCTTTGAGAAAGAGAAATCAGCTTAAATATGTAGAGAAACTCAGTCAAATAGATAAGCCACCAAACAAATATTAATTTGTCTTTTTATAAATTTTTAGATGCAGATTTGTATAATCACATGAGAATACAGGCTATAAGCATTTTTCATTCAAAAAATTTGAGATATTGACTGAGGCATCCATAGGTTTTTTTTTTTTTTATTGTCAGGGTTCAAAGTATGTCATCAAGTGGGGGAGTCACTCTCCCCATGTCTAATCAGAACATAGGCTTTTGAAAAAGTTGTGGACTCTAGAGAAACAGTTTGTCACAGAATTACACATTGAACATCAGCTGAAACAAAAATGGTATCCAGTGAGGGCCAGAAGCTCCTTACTGGAAGCAGCTCAATGATAGTTCCCAGAGGCACTATGAGTCCATCTGTCCCTTCCTTCCTTAGCAGGGGTTACCACACTAGATGGTGCAGCATAGGAGGAGAGGAAGAATTTGGGCAGTGTCAAGTGGATTTAGACAGGATTTATTCCTAAGTACATACGAAACATCCCAGGATATAGATTCTTCTTGTCTTCTGTCTAGTTTTGAAAAACTTGTTTAGAAGCTAGAAGTCCTTGATCAGCAGGTAGCAGGCAGAAGAACAAACAATTCTAGAGATATATGAAGATTCTTATTTTTCCTTGTTGACTAAGGTTCATCAGTTGCAGCTGCTGGGAGTAGTACCAACTTTTCGATCTTCTACTATAGTATATACTAAGTATTCAAATAATTGTTAATGAGGGTATTTTCAAGGAAAAAAAGATTGGCTGTTTTGTGAAAATTTTAAGAAATACATAGAAAAATTTTTGAAAAGAGTATTTGATTTAATGTGAGGATTTGAAACTTTAAGAGAAAAACAAGACAAAGAGTTACCCTCCAGACAAGCCAAGGAAGTAGGTGACATTCTAACATAGTCTCCATGGAAATTTCAGAATTATACTATATATGGCTGCAAGTGAGTATTAGAATCGTTAAACATAATAAATAAAGGAGAATACTCCTTCCATTTTATTCTAGGTCATAATGTCAGATCATAGTTTCAGTAAGTAGGATGGGCTTGTTTCAAATACATTTAACATAAGAAAAGGAAATTCATTTTGAGACAGAGGTAGTCAATATTGAGGTTGCACTGTGACACCTCAGAGGGTAAAGTATGATGACATTTTTTTTTATAGGAGATAAAACTTTAAAGACTGAACTTCGAGTTCATAATGTCACAAAGACAATAAATGACACCTTTCATTAGAATGAAAGATCGAGGATTATAATAATTTTCATTATTTACTCCATACACAGTCTATTTGGCAATCTCCCTTTGTGTTTGATTGCCATGTTTCATGATTACAGCCTGAGGAATGATGGTGCTATGTAGTAAGAGACAATAGGTAAATGTACTTTTACCCTTTTCTTAAAAAATAGCTATAATGTAATTGAGATTAATTTAGAAAACTTATTTTGAAACATACATGTATGCATAAATGCAAGTGATGAGGTTTCAAGGCCTCTTTAACCTCAATGACATCTCTAAAGAGAATGTGACTCTGAAAGTCATATCCCTTTTATTGGATCTTTATTTTACAATGAAACATCACTTCCTTGTAATATGATAATAGACAACATTTTAAGCTAAAATTGGGTGCTTATATAAGTCCTTATTCAGGTCCTTCTTTCAGAAAAAAAATAAAGGAGGATAATTTGCAGGAGTTAGGAAGGTTAGGGAGTACAACACAGAGAATGAAATTAGGTCTTTAATGACTGGCAGCTAAACTCCATAAGATTTAGTAAAATGCCTACTGAATGTTAGAAGAATGTTTATAATGAAGGAAGAAATGGCATTTACTGAGGCAGCCTACATGATGATGGCATTGTAATTTAAGAACCAGTAAGAGGGGCTGGGATATAGCTCAGAGGGAGAATGCTTGCTTACCATGTGGGAAGCCAAAAGTTCAAAATGATCAGAGAGTGGGATGAACTTCAAGTTCTATTCCCACAAAAGGGTCTTTACAGAATATATTTCTATAGAAAGTCCTTCTGGCAAATATTAACAGAATTCTTGGCATGCTCCTTTAAAGAAAATAACATGGCCTAGATTTAACAGTTATCCTTATCACCTGGTAAAAAAAAAAAAAAACTCTTAATAGTAGTTATTCTTAAGATGCACATAATCCAAACTATATTCATAGTTGCCTGTCCATCATAAGTCTGCTTCTAAATTCACCATCACGACTGACTTCTTAGATGTATGTGCTGTGCAATTGCACAGGGCCTTTGTTAGAAGGATTCCACAATTGGTCTAATGTTCAGCTGTTTTCATCCTGAAATTCTTAGTAATTTTTGAACAAGGAGCCCTGCATTTTTATTTGGCAATAGGTACTAAAAATTCCCTGGCCTCCTTAATCACTATTTATATTTATATATTATATCCCCAGTTGGAAACCAGTAACTGCATACTCTCCTGAATTGCCATGAATCTTTTAAAGAATTAGAAGAAGCAGAAAGTCTTGTTAGGACTGGCAGTATACTAATGATGAGATTTCATCACTTTATTCATTCTGGGTTAGTATCAAAAAATGGCATGACATTATGACCTCACATTCTCCTTAATAAGGACATCCTTTTCTCTCCCCTTTCCCATGTGATCAATTCTCTCTCTCTCTCTCTCTCTCTCTCTCTCTCTCTCTCTCTCTCTCTCTCTCTCTCTCTTTTACATTCCATTTGCTTCATGGATAGTCTTAAGGTATGAGGATTTCATTCTTTCCTCTCCACTAGGGCCATCTTTCCCTCTTGCCCTGCTTTATAGAAGTTTCATGTTTTTGTTGAGTCTCATTCTTCCCTAAGGAGGCCACTTAACCTAGGTTTATTAATTCTTTCCATTTCTACTTATTCTCCTCTTGTATTCTCATTATTAGCACTGTTAGGATATTTCTCCAGCCAACTCAGGCCTAGATTTCACCTCAACAGAATACAGATATTAAATGGAACCTCAGAAGATCAGCATGGTTTAAAGCATAAACACTTAAAGTCTATGAAATGGTGGTTGAGCTGGTTGATTTCTATGACTCTACAATAGTGATAAATACATTTATGCTGAAAAATTAGTCAAACATGTTTAAACTATTTATGTCTGAAATTTCCAAAATTTTGGGGACATCATCTGATCTGGGAGTACTAAAAAAATTATAAAATATAATTTTTTTTGACTTTAGTGAACCCTAGATAAACCCCTATATAATTACATCAAGCAATCCCAATATCTGATATTTTTACATAAATCAGTTTTAGAATTTAAAACTCTTGAGATCAGTGCTACATTTTAAAGATACTACATATTTTTATTTTTTTGATAATGGTTAATTGGGTATTTATTTTGTAATTCTAGGTTCATTTTTCTCTATTCTACATGGCCTGATACTTTTCTGGATTTTCATCAGGCCGAAAGCAAAACACAGCTCCAGTATGTCAGATTAACTGTAAGAATTTATCCCATTCAAGCCTTTTAAGCTTTTGGGAGTTTAGGCTGAAGCTATGAAGGTTCACATTTCACAGCACATGGCATTTATTTTGAAATATTGCTACCAGACAAACCTCTACTCCATCTTCTTCCTCCACCTACTTGAGGATTTCCTCCTCCCAAACCCCACCATACTGTATCAACCCCCTGATTTTTTTCCTAAAAAGAAAATCACATATGATTTTAGCTATGAATTTCAAAATTTTCACTCTTTTATTCTTTAGAACAATTTAGCAAGAAACATTTTATTATACTTCAGTATGATTTTATGAATTTTATGTTCTATACTTACCTAAGCAGGTATTTATATGTTTTCTCAGAAAGATGAGTCAGTTTTCTTTGAATTTCAATTTGTTCAAGGTGGTTAAATGAGTATTTTTCTCATTTTGCATTAATTTATTTGATATCTATATATCAATTGATCTATCATCTTTATATCCCTTCTCTTTCATTCACCTGAAAATCATTTTTCTTATGGCCAACTTGATATTGTTATCACTGAGTCTTTCAGATTATGTAATCTAATCCAATCTCTTCATCCTATGGATAGAAATGAGTTGACATAACCTGAAGAGAAATTAAGCATTCTTCTAAAGAAATTAATACCTGGGATGAAATCAGACATTGTTGCTTTTTATGGCCATTCTACCTCTTTGTTGCTATTTTTACACAAAGACTTATTATTTCTATTAAATGAGGGCAATAAAGAAGGCAGAAAGCTGAAATAGAAAATTTAAGTCTATACACACTACTGAAGTCCAAACCTGTTATGGTTTGGATCTGGAATGTATCCCAAAATCTCATGTGTTCAGAGATGGGGCTTCTGGTTAAGTGGTTGGATCATGAGAGTTCTGACCTTATCATTGGACAAATCCATTAATGGACCCCTTGGAGGTGGGATTTAGTTGGAGTAAGTAGATCACTGGGGACATGCTCTGGAAGAGTTTATCTTTTCTCTGTTCTACACTTTTCTCTTTCACTCTGCTTTCTGGCTGCCATCAATTGAGCAGCTGTCATCTACTGATGTCTCCACCATGATGTTCTGCTGTGCTTCTGGCCCAAAGCAATGGAGCTGGTCAACATGAAATGAAATCTCTGAAACTGTGAGTCAAATAACTCTTTTCTCCTATTGCTCTTCTCATATATTTATTACAGCAATGCAAAGGTGACTAAAACACATCTATACTTCAAATTTATACTTAAGTTTGAGTGCTCTCTAACCTTCATAGAGATTTATGTCTTCCTTTTCAATTTTCCAAGTTTGTTATTCTAAATACCTTTATATTAGTTAGGGGTATAATCACAAAGAAAACTACTGGTTATGCTTCAAAAGAAGCAAATAAATTTATTGGAATTATGTTATGAAGATAACATAAATGTTAGAGAATCAGGTTCATGTAGAAGACAAGAACTGTTGAAAAGGAATGACTTCCCTATGGTATGAAGACTGGATTTTTTTTATTGGTGGGCATTTGTTACTACAGAATACCTAACTCTGTGCTGCTAGACTCAATTCCACTGTAGCTGCAGTGAATTAACTCTAATTCTAAATGTTATTTCAATACCCAAACCCTCAAATAACTCTCAGACCACATATTGCCATTCCAATTAAGCCTTTATTGCTGGCCAATGGCAGACACTCTACTCTAAAAGTGAGATAGTCAGAGTGATATACCCCTTTCAGTTTGGCCTCATATTTAAGCCAAAAAACCAGAAAAGGGACATTTGGGGGTTTATCCAATGCAATCAAGCCAAGTTACAGAAGTGGGAGATTTCAGTCAGGCGGCGGGAGGCTTAGCCAATCAAAATAAGCCTAGTTACCCCAGTTACAGAAATAGGAGTTTGCAGTTAGATAGTTCCTGTTCTTCCTCTTAGTACTGCTTTCATAGTGTCCCAGAGGTTTTGATATATTGTGTCTATGTTCTCATTTATCTCTAAGAATTTTTTAATCTCCTCCTTGATGTCTTCTGTAACCCATTGTTCATTCAGTAGCATATTGTTTAGTCTCCAGGTAATAGAGAATTTTTTATTTTTTATTTTGTTGTTGATTACCAATTTCATTCCATTATGATCTGATAGAATGCATGGCAGTATCTCTACTTTTTTTGTATTTGCTAAGAGTTGCTTTGTGGCATAGTATATGGTCTATTTTAGAGAAGGATCCATGTGCTGCTGAGAAGAAAGTTTATTTGTTTGATGCAGTTTGAAATATTCTATACATGTGAGTTAAGTCTAAGTTATTGATTGTGTTATTGAGTTCTATAGTTTCTTTATTCAACTTTTGTTTGGAAGATCTATCCAGTGGTGAGAGAGGTGTGTTAAAGTCACCCAAGATTATTGTGTTGTGGTCAATTTGACTCTTGAACTTGAGAAGAGTTTGTTTGATGAATATAGCTGCACCATTGTTTGTTATTGGGACATATATATTAATGATTGTTAAGTCTTGTTGGTGTATGGTTCCCTTGAGCAGTATGTAATGTTTATATTTATCCCTTTTGATTAACTTTGGCTTGAAGTCTACTTTCTTTGCTATGAGTATAGGAACCCCTGCTTGTTTCCACAGTCCATGTGAATGGTATGATTTTCCCCAACCTTTCACCTTCACTGTGTATGTCTTTTCCTATCAGATGAGTCTCCTGTAGGCAGCATATTGTTGGGTCTTTTTTTTTTTTAAATCCAATCTGCTAGCCTATGTCTTTTGATTACTGAGTTTAAGCCATTAAAATTTAGGGTTACTATTGAGACATGGTTTGTATTTCCAGCCATATTTGTTTATTTTTGTTATTTAACTTGACTTGTTTTTCTCTTTGACAAACAAAAATAAGTATTGCAGAGGATGTAGGGAAAAAGGTACACTCATACATTGCTGGTAGGACTGCAAATTGGTACAGCCAATAAGGAAAGCAGTATGGAGATTCCTTGGAAATCTGGGAATGGAACCACCATATGACCTAGCTATCCCTCTCCTCTAATACCCAAAGGACTTAAAAACAGCATACTACAGGGACACAGCCACATCAATATTTATAGCAGCACAATTCACAATAACTAAACTGTGGAGTCAAACTAGATGCCCTTCAGTGGATGAATGGATTAAAAAAATGTGGCATATATACACAATGGAATTTTACTCAGCATTAAAAAAGAACAAAATCATAGCATTTGCAGGTAAATGGACGGCTATGAGAAGATAATGCTAAGTGAAGTTAGCCAATCCCAAAAAACCAAATGCTGAATGTTTTCTCTGATATAAGGAGGCTGACTCATAGTGGGGTAGGGAAGCAGGAGCATGGGAGGATTGGATGAATTCTAGATAGGGAAGAGGGGTGGGAAGGAAAGGGAGGGGGCAGGGGTTTAGCAAGGGTGGTAGAATGTGATGGACATCATTATCCAAAGTACATGTATGAAGACACGAATTGGGTATCAACATACTTTATGTATAAACAGATATGAAAAATTGTGGTATATATGTGTAATAAGTATTGTAATGCCAAAAAAACACAAAGTACATGTATAAAAGCATGAATTAGCATGAACATACTCTATATATAGAGATAAGAAAAATTTTACTCTATGTGTGTAATAAGAATACTGCATGATCAATGTGATTCTGCAACCTGTACACTCAGAAAAAATGAGAAATTATATCTCATCTGATTCAATGTATGATATGTCAAGGTCATTGTACTATCATGTGTAACTAATTAAAACAAACAAACAAAAAAAGAATTGTAATGCATTCTGCTGTCATTTTTTAAAAAAATGAAATCAATAAAACTAAAAAAAAAAAAAAGGATAGTTCCATATTCTTTAGGATTTCCACAACAAAAGGAAAAAACAACTTGCCCCAGTCATGACCTTTCTAATTGGCATGGCTATTTCACAAAGTGGAGTTACTAAACAAAATGGAGTCACTATAGTCAAGACTTCTGTCTCATCATGAATAAGATTTTGCTTACTTTCTCAAGATTCCAATTCCTGGGTGGGAGCATCTACTTAGCTGTGGTAAAGTATTATGGCCATGCTCTAAGTTGTGCTAAGACTAGCCACTGAAAAAATATAACTATTGAACACTTGAATTGTGATAGTTTGAACTGAAATGGACTATACATGCAAAATGCACAATAGATTTCAAAGACAGTCTGGAAATATAAAAACAGTATAAAAGATATCAATAAAAAAGATCTCTACATAAAAATTTATGTGGATTGTATACTGCAATGACAATACTTAAATATATCACTATTTTAATATTATGTTGATAATATCTTTATAAAATTATATTAAGGTTATTTTAATCCTTGTGGCTTCTAGAAAATTTTAAATTACATATGTGATTCATATTTATAGTTCAATTTGTATTTCTATTAAATAGTGCTTTGTGTCCTCATGTTTTAAGTGAGATATTATCATACCCCTTGGGGGATTTTACCAAATAAAAAGATGATTCACATTCATCCACAATCAGTTAAGCCAATTTGTCATATTGTGGTTACTACCTATCTCTTTCTTGGAGCATGCAAAACCATTATACACAAGTTTTATCATTTATATGAATCCTTCAATGTATGTTATAGTGCTGAAATCACTGATCTTCATTAACTGTTGCTGAATTTTCTGTTTATGTTTGTGACATATAGGAAGACCTAAATATTTTAGAATCCATAATTGTAATAAGTTACATACAACAATAAAATGAGCTCTTAGAATTTGAGAAATAGAAGTGTTATGACAAGGTAACATGTGTACTGTCATTATATCTGCATCTGTAGAAGAAGGTTGAGGAAAGAATGCCTGATTTTCACAAGATACTTTCACTAATAATACAACCTATTATGCTTGACAGTCTTATGTAGAAGGTCTTGTGTTCATTCTATAGATTGGCTAATGGGGAAGCTCACTAACTTTGTTAAGATTACTGTCTTAGTCCACTTGTGCTGCCATGACAAAACACCACTGATTGGGTAATTTGTAAACAATAAAAATTGATTTCTCATAATTCTGGAGAGTGGGAAGTTCAAGATCAAGGTGCCATCAGTCTGCTGTCTGGTGAGGGCTGCTCTTGGAGTCTAGATATTGACTTGTTTTATATTCTCTGAAGGAGACAAGCACTGTGTCCACCTGTGGCAGAAGGAAGGGATAAACTTCCCCTTCTGGCCCTTCCATAAGGTGTTAATCCATTCCTAAGGACAAAGACTCCATGGCCTAATTACATTCTAAAGACTCCACCTCTTTAAAATGTTGTATTTGGGATTAAATTTCAACATAGATTTTGGAGTGATACATTCAAATCACAGCAGTTACAGAACCCCTTCAATTGGCAAGACTAGATTTGAATCCAGTTTTGTCAGACTTTAGCTCAGGTCCTTTCCATTGAACTCTGTAACTCATAAGATGAAATTTAAATTTCTTATGTTCATTTTTTCATTCTTAAAATGTCTTAAACAGATTACCTTTGGGAAAAATATCTATAGTGATATCAAAGACTACATGAATATCACAAAGAAATTTTGCTGAGAAACATTTAACCAGAAATACTCTGTCTTCAGTTTTCTTGTAAACTGGTTTTAAATTAGGGATAAAAGACATAAGGAATCATAATTTGAGTATTTTTTAGCCCTAATGCCTGAATATATCTTGAGATTTCTTGAAATTCTGAAACACAGCTGGGTAATGTATCTTGGCATAATTTATTTTTCTAAAGTCACTCACACCTGTTTCTATTTTCAATGCATTGGTTTTTTTGGATTTATTTTTCACAAAAAGCACTTATGCCTAGTCAGAATTCATTCAGCTCTAAATGAAGAAATCCCTAAGGTTCACAATGAATATGGCATCATAGCAATGGTTTGTGCTCTGATTAATGCAAATTATTTTTATATGACATTCATTTAAACAGTATAATATTCATTTCATGTTCTGGAAGTAATTTTTAGTGAGGTTTTTGCCATCTCCATTAATGATGAAGTAATGGAGGATTCAGATGGAGATTTAAACATGTCTGGATTTAAATTTCTCATTAATATGGCATTTTAAAAACAGATAGCACTGTGCCCACGTATGATGAGGGGAATTTCTTTTTCAGGCTATAAGATCATATTTCTGTGCTTGTAACACATAAGTGTAGTCATGTACTCCTATGATAGAAACTAAAATCTATTTTAGGGATCTTATAATTAAAACCAGTATTTTCCAAAGTATTCCATTACTAGTTAATATATTTTCCCTCTCAAGGGAAAAGTACAACAAAAACCTTAAGTGAACTTTTGTTGGTTTAAATTGTTGGTTTGGAAGTAACAACAAAACCAATTCAAATTACTAAAACCTGAAAAAGATGATATCAACCGGAGATGCAAATCATCAGTTCATTTGCTTTTTCTCTCTCTGGCCTTTACTTATTACTCATATGTTGAACATTCTCTCAGGACAACTTGCACACAAGTTGTAAGGTACACATTCTTGAGGTTAGCAACCAGAAAAGATAAAGGCTTCTTCCTCTTCCAACTCAAGACCGAAAATGCTATTGAAAATGCTATTGAAGAGCTTTGATGGACTTAGGTTGGGTCATAGGTCCACTATTAGATCAATGTTTGTGCCATGAAATGTGGATACATGTTCCCATCTGTGACCAATAAGTAGCAAGAGACTTAAGCAGAATGAATGTCTATGAAAATGATGTTAGAAGATAAAACTATAACAGGAATCAAAGCATTTGAACTAACTTCTGTATCATAGGAAATCTCAGAATCTTTGATATTTTTAAATGAATTATAAATTTATAAACATGGAGAACATTTTATGCCATATTTTCCAAACATTTAAATTGAAATCAGAGGCACTCTACTACTGAGCTATATCCCAAGCCTCTTTTTAATTTATTATTAATTTCAAAACAGAATCTCACTAAGTTGTCAAGGCAGGCCTTGACCTTGTGATCCTCCTGCCTCAATCTCTCAAGTAGGGAATTATTCATGAGCTACCACACCAAAATGGAAATTTTATTTTAATGGAAATTTGTGTGAGATTAGTATGTTACATGCCCACAGATTTAGTCACAGAACTAGTTTCTTTTTTGAGCAAATCATCCCTTATGAGTTCCTGCTACTGAGTGGAGGGTCTGACTAGGGTATGTGTATATAGAGTAAGCATGTGGGTGTGGGTAAATTAAACTGTCAGTCAAAAGTATCTCCTATTTTCTCACAGTTAAATAGTCTCCTTTAATAAGTTTGTCTCTCTGAGTGAAAGGTTCAATTAAATCACCTTCCTTTCTCTTCAAGTTGGCATCTGACTATATAGGCGTGGAGCTAGATGTATGGTCTCTTGGCAACAGGGTCTCAGCTTTTCCCTCTGGGTTCTTTTTCTTTCTTTCTTTCTTTATTTTTATTTTTTTTTTTTTGCAGGGATAGGGGAGGTACTAGGGATAGAATCCAGGGAATTTTTACCACTGGGCTATATCGCCTGCCCTTTTTTTGTTGTTGTTGTTTTGGCTTTTTTTTTTTTTTCTAATTTTTTATTGTTGGTTGTTCAAAACATTACAAATTTCTTGACATATCATATTCCACACTTTGATTCAAGTGGGTTATGAACTCCCACCTTCACCCCATACACAGATTGCAGAATCACATCAGTTACACATCCATTGATTTACATATTGCCATACTAGTGTCTGTTGTGCTCCGCTGCCTTTCCCATCCTCCACCCTCCCCCCTCCCCACCTCTCCCCTCCCCTCCCCTCCCCTCCTCTCTCTCTACCCCCTCCACTGTATAACCCTGAGGGTCTCCTTCCATTTCCATGCAATTTCCCTTCTCTCTCCTTTTCCCTCCCACCTCTCATCCCTGTTAAATGTTAATCTTCTTCTCATGCTCTTCGTCCCTACTCTGATCTTAGTTACTCTCCTTATATCAAAGAAGACATTTGGCATTTGTTTTTTAGGGATTGGCTAGCTTCACTTAGCATAATCTGCTCTAATGCCATCCATTTCCCTGCAAATTCTATGATTTTGTCATTTTTTAATGCAGAGTAATACTCCATTGTGTATAAATGCCACATTTTTTTTTATCCATTCGTCTATTGAAGGGCATCTAGGTTGGTTCCACAGTCTTGCTATTGTGAATTGTGCTGCTATGAACATCGATGTAGCAGTGTCCCTGTAGCATGCTCTTTTTAGGTCTTTAGGGAATAGACCGAGAAGGGGAATAGCTGGATCAAATGGTTCGCCTGCCCTTTTTTAATGTTTTATTTTATTTTAAATATTACAATGATCTTGGCAATTCACACATTTGATTCATTGGGGCATAATTTCTCATTTTTCTGACTGTACAGATTGCAGAATCACACTAGTCATGGAGTCACCTATATACATACAGCAATCATAATGTCTATTCTACTCTGCTGCCCTTCCTATCCCCCCTACTTCTCCCCTCCCTTAATGTTTTATTTTGAGACATAGTCTTGCTAAGTTGCTTAGTGCCTTGCTCAGTTGCTGAGGCTGGCCTCAAACTTGAAATCTTCCTGCCTTAGCTTCCTAATTGCTGGGATTACAGGCATGCACTGACATGCGCAGCTTCCTCTGGATTCTTTTTTTTTTTTTTTTTAGGTGGACACAATATATTTATTTTATTTTTATGTGGTGTTGAGGATCGAACCCAGTGCCTCACGCACACCAGACAAGTGTGCTACCACTTGAGCCACACCCCAACCTCCTCTGGATTCTTGACAGCCTCTTTTGTGGGGTGTCTACTATAGTGCCTCACTTCATTTCACTGGGGCTTGCTGAGGTATGGCTGCAACTTTAGATCTTAATATTTGGCCCTATAGAAATTTCTTTCTTTTTCTAATTGGTGCTACCTCAGTTCTTTGTGCATATGATATCAAAATGTCTTTTTTTGAGTCCCTTGTCAAGGCTATCTATTCCATAATAATAAGTCACCTCTGCCTTTCCTATGGTCACTCTATGGGAGGAACTTTGGTTCTTATTCAGCTACTTTTCACATATTCCCCATCTTGCCCATCTTGGGACATTTGAGTAAATAGATCTGGAGCCATTTTTCACTACAGCAGAGTTGAAGATACTTGAGGAGTGTAAACTTTGGACTTCTTATTGTCAACTTTTCATTGTTGCTATCATGTATCCTGGAGCTGTATCGCCTACATCAGCATACATTAATGCATCATCACCTATATCTCTTGTTTGTGTTCCTTATTTGAACCCCTCCTCCCTCCTAATTTCTCTCCACTAGCCTTCTTATTCATGCTTTCAATGCAGAATCAGCTCAAAAAGTTTAAGGATCATTTTCTTTTATTGAAAACTTAGTTCTCTACTCTGTTTTGAAATTTGGATGGAATAATGTGAGATCTATGTATTGATTCAACCTAAAGGACTACTTTGTCTTAGGTAGAATTTACTCTTATCCTGAGGATACCAATGATATTGACTGAATGGTTTGGAGGGTACACAGCAACAGAAATTTATAATTCATAAAAGCATATATGAAAAATTTCAAAAGAATGTTATCATTGGTATAAATTAGTCATAGCACATACTTTGGGGTATGCTGACCTAGTCTAATCTATTAATTAACTAATGAGAAAAGACAGCTCAAGAGGTATGCTTTGATTTTGCAATGTCAAACAAATCTTTAGAGGGTCAGGGCTAGAATTCAAATCTCCTATTGACAGATCTTCTTGTCCCCCACTTAACCTTTTTAATTTGTCTCTTGGATATGGTCCTTCATAACATATTGAATTAGTAGCATGAAGAGTTATTAACATCTTTGACCTTTCAGAAGATTTAAATGGGAGAGATGGAAATGAACACAGAGTGGAAAAGTTTTTTTCTAGATAATAGTAGACTTTATAGTATATATGATTTTATAGTAGTTGTGTTCAGTTGTTCTTTTGTGCTTTGCTTTTATAAACTCAATCATTTCTCACACCAATCCAATGATTTAAAAACTATTATTTCTTCAACTTTCCAAATAAGCAAGTTGATGAAAACTTGATTTCTGTCACAAAGCAAGTGTGAAGTGAACCTAAGTTGTCTTGTTCTGGAACCCATGCTCCATTATTTGTATTTACTGCTTCTGACAGGGCTCTGGAGGAAATATCTAAGACTTCCTGTCATTTAAGTTTTACATTTCTCAGGGATCTTCAGATCCAAATGAAGGTGAAATAAACAATGGCTATAATTACTTCCTTAATTCAATTTTGGGAGCATTTCCTACAGTTCAGATAGGGATCCAGTGAGTTGTAGTTCAACATTAGTTGGATTTCCTTTTATTTCATGCCCCATAACTTAAGCTACTTTTAATAAAATTGGATTTAGGAAGTAGTGATATTAAGGGAAAACTTAACTGCTAAAAATGTAAAGTTTCAGTATTAGTTTATCATGTTATTTTAGAATGTCTAATATCATGGTTTAAGACCACCCCCAGCCCCACCAAGACCCTAAGCTTTCCCAGCCTCAGTATCTCTATGTGGATAACATGCAATGCTATCAAAGGAATGAATGCAGTTGAGATTCTTCATTTGAGTATTGTAGCTTGAAAATTGCTCCTGACAACCACCACCAAGTAGATACCTGTCTGCAAACTTCTTGAATGCTGAATTTCAATTGTGATCAGGTGGTAAAGCTTAGGAAAACAAGTCAAGTTTGAATCCTTAACATTTCAGCGTAGGTCTTTTTCAAGATATGAGCTCATCACCATTTTTTCATCCAAAAATGAAAATCAACTTTCTCCTTGTGGTCCAATTCTTTACTCTCCCTTCCTCCTTCCCTTGCTGGTCCTCCTTTCCTCTCTTCCTGCCTTCTTCCCTTCCTCTCTTCCTTTCTTCCTTCTTTTTCCATTTATATTTTTGGAAGAGTCATACAACAATGGAGGTAGAGAAACTATTTTAACAAATTATGAAATGTAATATGAGAAAAATATTATTGTGATACCCTGAAGAACTTGGATTTGGCAAACATGGCACAAATAACAGCACCATCTCTTATTTCCTATGCTTTTCTCCTGAATCTCATTGTCTTCATCTATAAAATGGAAATAATATCTCTTCCTAGGTTTCTATGTGAATAATATAGAGAAAATAACTGCCACATTAATTTTTACTGTTTCATAAGATTTTCTTTGATTTGGGAGAATAAGGATTTTCTTTGATTAAAGTGGAGTTATTGTTGACAGTGTAAAATTTTGAAGAAGTGAATGGAATAAAGTCTTAATTCTGATTTTTAAATAATGAGAATAAATTCAGATTATATCATTGAATTTATTAGACAACTTTCAATTTGGTAGCCCATATTATTAGCGCTTGTGTCTCTTTTTCAAAATAACTCAAATGTTACTTGTGCTTTCAAGATTTGTTCTTTTTTTCCTCATTTCTCAGTGTTAAGGATAGGCTGTGAGCTTATTTTGGGTGCTTTACTGTTAGAATTTCTGTAAAATTTGAATAGTTGTATTTTAATGGGAAAATTGTAAGAAATTAGTGTGTCACAAAATCGGGACAGAAAATTACCATAACTATATGCATCTCAAATAGCTTACTATACCTAATTTAATAAATTCTTAAATATTTGCCTCTTTCTCAAGGTATATCCCTATCATCATATCATATAATGTCAATTTTTTTGTCATAATTATTTCAGTGTATTATCCTGTCTAAAAATACTCATATCTTGGCTGTACAGTATCTCAATAGTGTTAGCTTCTTTTTTTAATATATACCTAATTTTTTTAAATTTCTTTTTTTTTAAATTTTTATTGTTGGTTGTTCAAAACATTGCATAGTTCTTGATATATCATATTTCACACTTTGATTCAAGTAGGTTATAGAAAACCATATCCTCAGAAGGAGATTGCTCTTTTGAGTCATTTACTTCTATTATCTATTCAACAAAGTGGGTTGGATGGACCCTGCTGCACCTGTCCCTTTCTCTGTAACTACCTGTTTTTTTTTTTTTCCTATTCAGTTCCATTTGTTTGAATGGATATTTACTGAGTGCCCACACATCATTTCTAGTGGTACAATCTGGGATATGAATAAAAAGAAAATTCATGCCTTGGGAGAAACTTCCATACAGTGAGAGAGATAAACAATGGTTATTACTGTTTCATTGAGTTTTTTACATTGTTGAACTTGATTACTTACAAAGTTAGGCACATAGTAGGTGGTCAAATTTGGTGACAAATTACTACTTTATGTCTTTGTGTTTCAGAGTTTTCAGCTAGGAAGATAACAGAGTCTGTCTCATAGAGTTATGGTAAAGAATGAATCAGTTAAGTAAGTAAGTAACTGAACAGTGGCACTTAATTAATCCTCAATAAATATTAGCTGTTATTTGATTATAGTAAATACTGCAGTGCGTTTGAATGAGGAATATTAGCAGAGTGATGTTGGTCTGAAATGTGTGTTGGAGTAGGTAATAATTTTGCTTGGCATGGAAACGTAGGCACTATTCAAATAGGAGAATCAGGAAGTCATTTAGAAATGTGGGTAAGAGAAGAATTGGCAAAGTTCAGGTTTTCTGAAAACATTAAATCACAAAGAAGTTAAAAAAATTGTCACCAAATCTTCCAGTTCATAAGTAGAGTAGCCATTTGAACCCAGGTAGTTTGATTCAAAAGCTAAGGCTCTTAATCTCTACTGCATGACATCTTGTGTTATCTAAAAGAGTAAAGAAATGTATAGTGGATACTGAATGCCTTCAAAGCCAGTGGGGGTTGTATTTTGGTGAAGCAGATGTTAGGATTTGAAGGACAGAGGGGGTTAGTTTGGAGAGAACTAATTAGAAGAACAGTTTTTGAATTGTCATCATATTCTATAGGAGATGGGGATAAAATAGTGTTTTGCTAATGATATGATTGGTAACATTTGAGAATTAAACATATCTAGATTAATAGGTAGAAAAACAGGCCTAAAGTGGTGGGGTACAGAAGAAATAACAATAGAAAAAGAGCTTATTTAGAAGAAAAATGGAAACTTAAAGCTATCTTAAATCTTATGAAGATTTATTATGTAGAAAATGGTGGCCAGATGTTTTCCATCCCTAATGAGATACTCCACAGGAAACTGCCTTAAATTGCATTAGGAGGATTGGATTCTATAAGAGAAATGTTAGATTTGAGAGTGGAAGGAGAAGAGTGGTTACAAAGGGAATGTGGTCCCCTTCACTCTTAGAGAAAGATTCCATATCTTAAAAGAAAGAAACAAAGAAACAAAAAAGTCAAAACAAATCCTACTTAATTTACAAAAATCTTTTAGGAGCTTCTATGAGGGTGGTCTACTAAACATTTTCCTGATAAAGGATATTCCAAAACCACCTCTAGTCAAAAGAATGAATTTCTTTAGAGGATAATTAAGCTTGAGATTGGGTAACTTAAGGAAGTTTTGGTATTCCTTTCCAAGAAAAATTTTTAAGAACAGGATATTATTTCTGTATGAAATGATTTACTTACCTTTCCCTAGAGATGCACCAATCATTTTGATGGGGACAGTCTTCTCAATAAATTTAATGTAGAAACTTTTAGCATCATTTTACATAGGAAAAACTAACATTTAAAGACTTGGCATCAAAAGCAACTTATATGTGGTAGAGCCAATACCCAAACTCCCAAAATTGGGGAATCCAGTGCTAAAACACTTAGTTAAGCTACACCTTGAATCAAACTACAGGCTTAGTTGTGGTTACAGGCAGGCCCAGCATCAGGAACACAGAGCAGATAATCAATTGGGCTATTCCAAAGAACCTGACTTCCCAAATAAAGCAGTCAATTCGTGTATAAGTCAGTAGTCTGCTATCCTGATCTCTGAGATATTTAACAATATTCATTCATTCTGTTAACTATGGAAAAATGTGGAGCATATATTTATGTGTTAGGCCCTCTTCTAGGTGCTGGGATACAGCAAAGAATGAGGAAGGTTCTTGCCCTCAGAGTGCTTAGAATTTAGAGAGTGTAAATAGGTAATAATAATGATTACCAACATTTATTGACTCCGTTATATGTCCCAGACACTGTGCTCAGATTATATAACTTAATAGCATCCCATTAAGCTTTTTGCTATTAGCTGAAACATGGAAAAGTTAAATAACTTAGCTTATGTGAGACAACCAGACAGCCTGGTTGTCAACTTTATGCTTTAAATGATATTCTCATGATAAAAATTTTGATTAATGTTGATTTTCAAAAGATTCAACTGCCAACTCCAACTCTATAACAAAGTAAAAACAGGGCAAAAAGAGAGCCAGTGTTTTGGAAGAGCAAAAGATGTAGGCAATGTTAATTTTCATTGTCTTATTACAAAATTTGTTTGAGGAAAAGGATGTAGCTCAGTGATGCTTGCCTTGGCATATACCAAACCCTGGGTTTAGTCCCTAGCATTGCAAAAAAAAAAAAAAAAAAAAAAAAGAAAAGAAAAGAAAATGCCTTTATAAGTTTGTAAGTTGACAAACAAATTAAGGAATTAAAAACAAGGAAGAACTAGCCATGTGAAAATCTGCCTGAAGAGCATTTGAGACAGAAAAATCAGCAATACCCAGCACCTGATGTGAGCGCGACCTCTCTACATTTATGGAATGCATTGCTAAGGTAGAATGATGGAAGAATGGCATGAAATGACACTAGAGAAAATCGCAGTGACCAAATCATGTTCTATTAAGGCAACGATTCTTTTATCTCTTCTAAAACAATGGACCAAGGCATTGGAGGGTTTTAAGCAGGACCAGAGTGGGGTTTAAATTTTTAAAAAATAAGTTTGGCTTTTTTTTGAAAAGAATACTGCTAGAATAATATTTTAAAAATAATACTGTTAGGAGTAAAAAGTAGAGGATCATTATTATCCAAAGTACAGGTATGAATACAAAAATTGGTGTGAATATACTTTGTGTACAACCAGAGATGTGAAAAATTGTGCTGTATATGTGTAATAAGAATTGAATGCATTCTGCTGTCATATATAAATAAAAAAGATGAATGAATAAAGAAACTGTGATATATATATATATACACACACACACAAACAATGGAATATTACTCAGCATTAAAAGAGAATAAAATTATGGCATTTGCAGGTAAATAGATGGAGTTAAGAATATCATGCTAAGCAAAGTAAGCCAATCCCCAAAAGCCAAAGTCTGAATATTCTCTCTGATAAGTGGATGCTGATCCTTGATGGGGGAGGGATGGGAAAAATGGAGGAACTTTGGGCAAAATGGGAGACAGAAGGGGAGGGGGTATGGGGGCAGGAAAGATGGTGGAATGTGATGGACATTATTACCTTATGTATATGTTTGATTGCACATAGGTGCAACGCTACATCGAGTACAATCAGAGAAATAAAAAGTTGTGCTGTAAAAAAAAAAAAAGAGTAGGAGCAAGAAGAGCAGGAATGAGTCCACTGAAGATACACAGGCAATAGATAATCATAACAGTCCAGTGTAACTAGTCATAATTTTACTGTACAGGTTTGGAGATAAAGTTAGCCCTTTATGTCTGCGGATCCTACATCTGTGATTCAACAAACAAGATATCATGTTATTGTGTTTCATAAAATCTGATGTCTAACAAATAGCAAGTAAGCCTGTGGGCCCGGTTTTTCCAACAGTATGTATCCACTTTATGTCTGTCACAGTTTGATAACTCTCACAATTTTTCTATTATGGTGATCTCTGATCTTCAATGTTATAATTATGATTGTTTTGGGAGTTGCACACATATAAGATGGTGAACTTATTTGATAAATATTGTGTATATTGTCACTGCCCCAACAATTAGCCTTTCCCTTATCTCTCTCCCTCTCCTTGGGCTGTCCTTTTTCAAAAGTGTTGAAACTAGGCCTTTTTATAACTCTAAAATGGATTCTAAGTTCTATAGTGAAATGATGTATCACATGTCCCTCATTTTAAATAAAAAAACTAGAAAGCTGTGTGATGGTGTTTACTTTTATCTTAACTATTTCATAGGCTGAGGCAAAAGGATAGTGTGTTTGAAGTCCATCTGGGCAATGTAGTGAGACCCTGTCCCCACAAATAAACCAAACAAAAACAAAATAACAACAACAACAATAATTAAAAAAAAAAAAAAAAAAAAAAACCTTGAAGTGATAAAGCTTAAGTGAGAAAGTATAGCTAGCCTTTCTGCATCTTAACTTTTCATAGAAAAGTTCTTGAAAAAAATTAAAAATTACACTCCATTGAACACACTAATGACAAGAAACTGAAACAGCTTTATTGCTGACAGAGAAAATTTTGCTGGTCCACATGGAATATTAAACCTGCCACACAATTCCCTTAAATCAAAGCATAGTCCAGAGAAAAGCCCTTACTATCTTCAATTCTGTGAAGGCTAAAACTGTGAAAGACACATTTGAACCTGGCAGATGTTGGCTTATGAAGCTGAAGGAAAGAAGCCGTTTCACAATATAAGCATGCAAGGCAATACAGCAAATACTAATGTAGAAGCTGCAGCAAGTTATCCAGAAAATCTAGCTAAGATAATTGAAGAAAGTAGCCACACTCACAAATAGATTTTCAGTGCAGACAAATAGCCTTTCATTGGAAGAAGCTGCCATCCAGGACTTTCAAGCTGGAGAGAAGAAATCACTTCAAGGCTTCAGAGGATGGGCTTTGTCCTGTGTTAGGGGCTAATGCAGCTAGTGATGTTAAATTGAAGCCAATGCTTCTTTACTGTGCTTAAAATCATAGGCCTTTAAGAATCATACTAAGACTACTCTACCTGTGATCTATAAATGGAGTGGTAAAGCCTGAATGACAGTTCATTTATTTACAGCATGGTTTGATGAATATATTAAGTCTACTATTGAGATCTGTGGCTCATAAAAAAAGTTTGATTTCAAAATAATACTGCTTACTGACAATCAGTCTAGTCACCCAAGAGCTTTGATGAAGATGTACAATGAGATTAATGTGTTTTCATGCTTGATGATACAACATCTATTCTGTAGTCTATTAATTGAGGAGTAATTTTTACCTTCAAATCTTATTATTTAAGAAACATATTTCATAAGGTTAAGTCTGCCACAGATGATCATTCCTGTGATAGATCTTGGCATTCAATTGAAAAATCTTCTGAAAAGAATTCACAATTATAGATGCCATTAAAAACATTCATGATCTGTGGTAGAAGGTCAAAATATCAAACTTAACAGAAATTTGGAAGAAGTTGATTCAACTCTAATGAATGACTTTGAAGGGTTCAAAACTTTAGTGGAGGAAATAACTACAGATGTGGCAGAAATCATGAGAGAACTAGAATTACAAGTTTAGCCTGAAGATGTGTATTATTTGCTATGATGTCATGATCAAACTTCAATGGGTGAGAAATTGCTTTGTATGGATAAGTAAAAGTAAAGAAAGTTGTTTCTGGAGATGAAATATATTTCTGGTGAATGTGCTCTAAACATTGTTGAAATGACAAGAAAAGATTTAGAATATTACATGAACTTAGTTGATAGAGTAGTGACAGAATGTTAGAGGACTGACTCCAATTTTGAAAGACGTCTATGTGGGTAATATGTTGCCAGAGAGCACTGCATGATATAGAGAAATATCTCATGAACAAGTCAATTAATGTGGCAGGCTACATTGTTGTCTTCTTTTAAGAAATTTTCAAATTCACCCTTACCTTTGCAACTGCTGCCTTGATCAGTCAGCAGCCATCCAACACAGAGGCAAAACCTTCCATCAGCAAAGGCATTACAACTTGAAGGCTTAGGCGATTTTTAGTATGCATAGCAATGAATTATTTTTATATTAAGGTATGTGCATTCCTACTTTATATGCAATGCTATTTATTGCATATTTAATAGGCTTACAGTATAATGTAAACATAACTTTTATATGCAATAGGAAAGGAAAATAGTAGTGCAGCTCACTTTATTACTATATTCACATTATTGTTGTCATCTGAAATCAAACACAATTTATCTCCAAACTATGTCTGAATTTCAAATGTATAAATAGCTTCACTTGTAATATATGGAGGAAAAATTGCCAACTACCTTGACTAGCTCTAGAACTCTTATTTTGATAATGACTTTGAAGGGTTCAAAACTTGAACCCTTAATACTATTAAGTTAAAGGTGAATCAAATTTAAACTATTTAAATTTATTAATAGTTTTCTCTTTTCATAAAGTACTGATTAGCAGTTCTGAAATTAAATGTATATTTTAAGATTTAGCTAATGAGCAAATATTTTTGGATAGTGGTAGTAATATTTCTCACTGTTCAAAAAAGAATTGCAAATATGGAAGAAAGAATACTCAAATGAACTTCTGACATTTGATTGAAATTTGAGGTACAAAAGTAAATTCATACTTACATAGATAAAATAGTACTCTTTTATTATTTAGAGAGATAGATATTTAGAAAGAGATACAAAGCACTCAGATTTTGAATTTTAAGTCCCATTCTCCACTAAAATTATCCAGACTCATTGGAAACATGACTGATTCCAGAGTCAGGCCTAGAAGAGTTCATGATAAACCTCGAATATCTCTCTGTATGGGAAAGTAAGGAAGTATTGAAAAATATATATAGGAACATGTCAAAAAGCACAGATGTTGTTAGAATGGGATAGTGTTGGTAAAATCTAGGTTAAGTTGAATATCAAAATAAATATATTGATGGATTATAATTTACAGAATAAAATTAGAATCCATTGTCCATTTATACAACAAAATGAATAAATGATACATGTAGCTGTTTTGCTGTTGTAATGTTAAGAGCTTCCTGTGGTGTGTAGGAAGCCCATTGTCCAAAGTTTCTATTAAACAGGCAAGCTTGAAGGTTACAGCACTGGTGAAACATTGTAATTATCTTTCTATGCTCAGAATCATTTATCCTTGGGAGCTGGCATCTGAGACTCAAGGTTAAAAACTGAATGGCTCTGTGGCTAGCATAGAACCCCAGATCGAATATAGCGTCACCGTAGCAACTGGGCTATTTCAATTGGCACCTTTGCTTGGAGAATTTTCCCAGAGGGGCATCATCTCTATCACAGGACAGTTTCAAAACTGGTAATTGTCACTGCTTCTGACGTCTCCTCCTTTTTTATTTTTAAATTACAGTGATTGACTATTATTTGAAGTTCTTGGATGTCTTCTCAAAAGGTGTGGCACCCCCTTTTTACAACACAAAAGAAAATTAGTAGCAAAAACATAATTCCAAAAATTTATTATACTTTTTTAACATGATAGCATATTTTAGTTGAGTATTTGTTTAGCAAGCCATGCAGAATTCACAGGATCATTCTGACTTTCTTGAATGTACTAAATGTGATTATGTAACACCATAAGATCCAGACCATAATTATTTCCTGCCAAATGTCCATTAGATGATTTTTAACTTTCTCCCAATACCATTGAGAAGCATTACACTTTGCTGCTGTAACACTAACATTTGTAGTTAGCATGGTAGCAAAGCCTCTGTCTGAATTTAATAGTGGCAAGTACATTTCCTATATTAATAACTGTTGCTTCCAAGGCATTTAATTTATTCTCTAACTTGTCATCAATATCTGCCTGGTTTGGCAGGTTGGAAGTGTTCTGAGCCAAATCATTAAGAAAGTGAGCATTTTGAATGCTTTTGGATAAGGCTCTAGTGGAAGTCCTGGAAGAGACCAAAACAGGTATCAAAGAGACTGTTCCAAATACAGTAAGACCGAGAGCATGCCAGTGTCTTCCTAACTGGACATGAATCTGTTGTAGGGCTTAAATTCCAGTATCAGAATACCAGGGCTCTGAAATATTAGCTGTGGTCATAATAAAAGAGGGTTGATGTAACACAAGTACTTCCCATCCTCTATTTTACCTAGTAAGTAATGCAATTAGTCAGACAAATTATGTAATATTTTCCCCCTGTCCTGTTTACTTGTATGTTTACATAAATTGAAACCTAAGGGAATTTTACATAGGCTCACAGGTCATAGTAGGGAGCCACTTGAAAGCTCTTGTTCTCAAGATTAGGTAGGAGGCCGCCTGTAAAATTAATGAAATAAAGTGTGACTATTTACTAGTACCATAGATCTCTTTGTATGCCACCACCACTGAAGGTCAGAACATTACTTATAAATCCTCCAAGGGTCATGAATTTTGTATGTGACTGTCCCCTGTCAACTCTGTAAGACCAATACAAAATATATCTACTACTGCCATATACATTATGCCATACTAGCTAAATGTTGGCATACTTCATTCATTTAGGAAAGGCATCAATTCTCTAGTTATGTGATTAGGACAGTAGGGTATTGGTGGATGCTCCATGAGAAACACAGTTATGTCATTGGGAATTCCCATTTTTATAATTGTCTGTATATATATTGTCACATCCCAAGGGCTACCTTAGGTCCCCCATGTGCTTTCTTAGATCCTCTGAGTCCACTTTTAAATAGCCAGTATATTCATTGTGGGACCAATATGTAGGAACACTCACACTATATCCAATATAATTATGAACAGGGGTAATACATTTATCTGAAAAGCCTTCCACCTCATGTGTATATCATTAGTAAATACTGAAATGGAGTCTCCAGTTCACCCAGCTAAGTGTACTAAAAGTGGATCTGGGAAGTAAGTCCAATAGGTTTCTCCATGAACCCTACTATTTATGAGTATATTAGACTGAAAGGAACTAGAGGCCACTAACACTCTATATATGATTTATTAAGAGGAAAACTATGAAACAAAAAATGAAAGTGGTATTTTATATTTGTCTCAGTCTGGTGGGATAAAAATACTCTGAAGTAGGAACCAGGAAAACTAGAATCAAATATATTATATTTTCACTTGTTTTTTGTTGGCTAAAATAAAAGAAGCCATGAAAGACAAGTTGTCCAAAGCCTTTCTAACTCATCCACAAGAAACCAACTTAATGGAGCATTTAATATTAGTTCCTTTTGACTGTATTTACTAATAAAAGTGATTTGGAAATGAAAGCTTCTTGAGACATCATACATTTTTTTAATTTTAAGAATAATTTTATATTGTATAAATATAGGCAATAAAAAGCCACAAACAAATTAAAATCTGAAATAGCAACTTAATATTTTGATTGAGAATTTTTAATCTTTTGTTCTATAAATGAACACTTAGTAACCCAATGATCCTAGGCACATTGGTGAACACCTCTAAACATTAATTTCCTTATTTTTTAGTGAAGATTATATCCCACACTTGGGTAGTTTTGATATTTTTAAAAAAGTGATGCATATAAAGCAACATATGAGTGTCTTCCACACCTTGAGTATTCAATAAATAGTACTTATTATTCCTAATATTAATGTGAGTACGTAAGTTTCATCCAAATTGGGAACTTATGTGGTGAGACCTGCAAAAATATTGTGAGACAATGTACAACAGTATAAATACTCTAACTTTTTGGATATTTTGGGGTATATGTTATTTTAAATATGTAGCTTGAGTTATGAAATTAAGAACATACATATTTACAGTGTTTTGTAGTTTTGCTTTTTTTTAAAATGTGTGTTAATGGGTAAACAATTTATATTTATATTACACCAGCAGAGTTCAAGATTGCCTCTCTCAATTCTATCCACAAATACATATTGAATATTTATTATGTTCTAGGTCTCTTCTAAAAGTGAGAGTTTCAGAAATTGGCAAAACACACAAAACCCTTTGCACTTTTACAGTTTACTCACCACATGGAGCTTATGTTCTTGTGTTGACAAATAAATTCAAAAAATAAAAGAAATGGAGAAGGCACAGGAGAGAAATTATTCAATTCCAATGTGTTTGTCTTATTTGAATCTTGATTCAAACACATGAAATTTTTAAAATATTATGTATTATTGAAGTATATAACTTGACGTTATAAAATACATATATATGTATATGTATAGTAAAATGGTTACCATAATGGGTAAATTAATTTGTAATCAAATGATTATAAATGAACATATCTGTCAATGCACATAGTTACCCAACCCTCCCCATGGCAAGAGCTGCTATAATCTATTCATTTAACAAAGTGCTGAATACAATTTACTATTACTAATTATGGTCTTCATGTTGTACGTTAGATCTTTTGACTTATTCATCCTCATATTTCCTACTTTTCATACTTTGAATTAAAGTCATCATATACACCTGCTCCACCAACTATGACTCTGAAAAACTCCGTATTTTTCCTCTATCTGTATTTATTTTACTTTTTTCTTTTTCTTTAGATTTCACATTTAAGATTTTGAATTATTTTCCTGTGACTGACTTATTTCAATTAGTACAATGCCTTTAAGTTCCATCCATATTATGGAAAATGGCGGGATTTCATTTTGTAGGAATGAATGATATTCCATTATGTGTATTGTGTATCTCCATAGTTTCTTCATCCATTCATCAATTGATAAATGTCTGAGTTGTTTTCATTTCTTGAAAATAGTGCTGCAATGAACACAGTAGTCAAGATGAGTAATGAGAATGTGCATGAGTTGGTAATTGCTGAACATGGGTGATAACTCCATGCAGTTCATGATATTTTGTCTATTTGAAAATTCTTCATAAAATCACTAAAAATTACAGCCATCAATTATTAAAAGTAATTGTTACTTTATTTTCCTTTGAATGCCATTAAACATAGATATTTTCTTCAATTATGAGCCTTTTTACTGATGTTTTCAGAAAATATATAGCACATTTATCACTATTACAAATAAGTATGTCTCATACAGCTATGCATTTTATTCTACATATCCTTATTTTTTAACAATTATAAAGATTTTAGTTTTTCTCATCAATACTTACAGTAAAATTCAAGAATACATTTAGCAACTACTGGATATACAATCTTATATGTCTAGGACATGCTCAAATTTTTATTTCTGTTGTGTAGCCATCCTCTGGATATGCATGGACAAGGCTTTTGTTTTCTAAACATATTTCTCAGCAAAAAGTCTAGTGAGAGAAAAGATTTCAGGAAGTTCCTAAACATTGTTGGATTAAAATTGCTTTTCAACATCCTGAAGATTTATGCTTATACCTTTTGGGAACAAATTGTTCTGACTCATTGGCTAGTTCTACAAATTGCCAAAATGGTAGAGAAGACATAAGTTAGGCTACTCTGGGCACCTGAGATACCATCATTTTTTCTTTTTCTTTTTTCTTTTTTAACTAGTGAATTTTGAGTTTAGTTAAAGAAGTTATTTTATTCACCATTTTAAAACCATACAATTAATTTCATACCTGGAAAATATGAGTGCTACATATTTTATCCCTTTTCTAAACAAGCAGGAACTTATGCACTTTTGCCAGGAAAATTCGAGTGAATGTATGTCCATTCATACAGGAATCAAAGAAGGAGTAATTATGGTTATTGTAATGAAAAGCAATGGAAATAAAAATATGAACAAATTATACCATTTGAATGTAAGTTCTAAGAAAAGACAAAAGGGAAAAGGTATAGTTGTCAAGCAGCAAAACAGAAGCTGTGGAAACTGGATAGGAAGGACAATCTTCTATGTGAAAAGAGACTAGAGGCAGATAAATAATCTATCTTCTCATTCAGAGACTGGATTTCTCCCTGTTTATGTAGAAGCAGGAATGAGATCTGATAATAGGAAAAAAAATATTATTCATAACAGTAATAAGACTCAACATTTATTGAGTGCTAATTATGAGCCCAGAATTAACTGTGTTATACATTTTCTATGACACAGAATTAACTGTGTCATACATTTTCTACTATAATTCTTATCCTGAGTACAATGTTTAGCAAGAACACGTACAACTCTGAGTCTTTTACTTGTGCTTTCCTAGTGCTCAGGGATCAGGCACAGGTAAAATCCCAGGGTTTGCTACTTTCCTCATCTGCTGTCCCTTGTCCAAGGTGACTGTGAGTGCTGTGTATATTCAAATACTTCTGAAAAAAAGTTTCCAAGAGGCTACTCCAAACACCAAGAGAATTCCAAGGGAGGCAAAAAATAGGCAAACTTCCGAGCTAATCCCTCAGTGAAGTACCAGACAGGTAAAAATTCACAGCTATTATTAACAAGGCCCATAGGGGGTTGTAGACTTATAGGCAATATTGCTACAATACTAATTAAATTTAATCTGTAAATTTTGAATTTGCTATAATGTGCGGGTGTATCTAAAGTTAGACAATATATGATCCCCTTCCAGTGTATGCACTCTGAATTTTTCAGGAAATGGATATTATTATTATTATTATTATCATTTATGGAATAATGTGCTTTTTCTTCTCCAACAATATTATATTGAAGGCATAGAATGGAATACCTACTTCTGAGCAAGTTGAAAATCATTTATTTTGTAACTCTTAGTTCACTAAATCTAGAGTTAACAACTACTCTTATACATGACCGATTAACCAAAAAAGATACATATTGCTTCTGTTCATACCATTTTCATGTTCCTCATTATTATATTCATCCGCAGAAGCAGATTTGCCTATCAGTTACTTAGTAGTGAATTCTGAGGGATAAGAATCAGATACTATCCCCAAATACCACTTCTACCAGCTTTGTCAAGATGTCTAACATATTCTTTGGGTTAAAGCACTAAGGACTTTCACCAAAGGTAAAAACAAGGTAAATTAATCATTTATATTCTTTCTTAGTCATAATTGCCAAGTTTGACTAATATTCCTATTGACCATGGAATTGACTATTAGAATATAAAAAAATGCCAATCGCTAAATCTTCAAAGATGAGTTGGAAATCTGAATAGAAGCACTTGTGTTTTTCATTCCAGTGGATCTAGGGTGTATTTACTGATAAAACACTGGGAGAGTGAGAGAATAGGAACTAGTGTATTTATTTTGGGTATGAAGGATTCAATACTTGAATTAAGAGCTTACACATTATTGGAAGAGTGGAAAAACAAAGGGCAGAAAGCTAAACCTTAAAATAAGGGAACCAAACAGCAAACAAATTGAAGCAGTGGAAATAAAATCATTTAGTTCCGTTATGTGCCATTTGCGGTTAGACATTCCTCTGAAACATATGTTCTGTATCCAGAGGGTCAGGGTTCAAATTCTGACTCCATTACATAGCAAATATACTATACTGGACAAGTAAGTTTTGATTTTCTATCTTCCAAATTTTCTGATAATAACCTACCATTTTAACACAGATATTGTGAAAATTAATATTGCATTAAAGCACTTGATTTTGTGCATAATGCACTAAAGACTCAATATCTACTGCCTAATATAGGACACAATTTAATAAATACTAATAAAAATAAATGAGATGCTATTATTTTATACTATAGAAATATCTGAAAGCATAAGTCTTGGGGATGTTAACAATAAACTACTTTTGTTAATTTTTCAAAAAGTGAATCTTTCCATACAACAAACTAACATGAACTATAGTCACTTATTTAATGCCTTCAGCTCTGTGAAAAATATGTTCAGGTGTTCTAATCGGCTATAAGTAAAAACCCTAGAACCAAGGTACACCTACTCCTGCTGCCTACCAGAATAGCTAAGTCAGCTGACATCAATGTTGTGCAAATTTTAATAACAATCAGAGAGATTAATTATTCATGTTGATTGAATTACACTACTGATGATCTTTCATTATAAAAAAATATTTCAATCCTTAATTATACTATAAATGCAAATCAATAAATGTAAATTCTTTTCTTTTTAAAGGTATAATTTCTGCCTGAAGTTTAGATTTACGAATTTCAAATCCATCAAAGCAACTTTTAATTAGTCAATTTATCAGAGAGAGATTCTGCAAAACAGTGTTTCTCTCTCTGGAGCACAGAGGACAGCCTCAAAGCACAATTTACATTTCTATATTCCCAAGTATATGATTCTACTTAGGCACTTATGTAATACAAACTAAACCTAATTTAATTAGCTAATTTTCTGTGGCAACTGATATTGTATAGGTAGCTAATATCCATGAATAAACTATAACTTATCATTTACTTCTCAATAATCAGTAAGATTCCAAAGTATTGTTACTGTGTTAGTTTAGGTACCACACTAATTATTTCATTTTTAAAAATTCCAAACTTATAGAAGTACTAAAGGAATGGGATTAAGGGCTAGTATTATCTATGTATTTTATCATTTACTATCACAATTTCATATTCATTAGTTTTTGGATGCCATAGTTTTTGAAAACCTTTATGGAAAACTAATTTCCTCTTGCTTTGTATAGATTCAGTATTTTTGGTTTTGGTAGCAAGAAAAATTTAAAATTAAAATGGTCCTACTTTTCAAAATGCATTTTCCAAAATGTTTGTAAGTAAATTGATTGTGTCTATATGGCACTGATATGCTCTTAATTCATTGGTGTAGAGTATTTGAGCTGTCTAATTTTCTATTAAATATGCAGATTTTGTTCTACATTCATTTTAAATATGGTTTTAAGTATTATGACAAAAATGCCATTATTTTAGGAAGTCATTATATAATGAGTTATTATGTTTCCTTTAACAAATGTCATAAAATGATGTGTAATAGAAGTAGTATTTTAGTCAGTGAATCAAATTTAAATATGTCATATTCTGATCCCAAAGTGCTAGTTACTGGAGACACAAAGTCAGGAAAGTCATGTTCCATGTCATTAAGTTCCTCATATCCTAGTTGAGAAAACAAGTTTATAAATATATTATGACAAAACTGGTGAGCAAACTTTAAGGTGGCCCTCATAATACTCACTACCTGGTGTTCCTATTCTTATAAACAAGTCCTGTGGCTTGTTTTTATCTGTAAAAATAACAAAAAAAAATGCAAAGGTGACAGGCTATGACACCTGTGAATTCATCATTGTTATGTAAATTACTTCTTGCAACAAGGATTTTTTTTTTTTTTTAAACCAGAGATTGAACCCAGGGATGCTTAACCACTGAGCCACATCCCTAGCCCTTTTTTTTTATTATTTTGAAACAGGGTTTCAATAAGTTGCTCAGGGCCTTTTAAGTTGCTGAGACTGGGGCTGGGGATGTGGCTCAAGCGGCAACGCACTCACCTGGCATGCATGGGGCACTGGGTTCGATCCTCAGCACCACATACAAATAAAATAAAAATGTTGTGTCCACCGAAAACTGAAAAAGAAATATTAAAAAAAAAAGTTTAAAAAAAAAAGTTGCTGAGACTGACTTTGAACTCACCATCCTCCTGTCTCAGCCTCTCCAGCTGCTGGGATTACAGGCCAATGCCACCAGGCCCAGGCAAGACTTATTGTTTGCCCTTGTTCTTTTTGCTGTCTAGCCACAAGGAAGTTATGACAAAAGAGTGAGCTTAGAAGCAGGGTCTTCCCCACTGGACATCCAGATGAGAATCAAGGTCCTCTTGCCACCTTGATAATATTTTTTCATGGGCACCCAGCTAGGCTGTGCCCTGAATCCTGACCCATACAGACTGTTAGAAAATGTGTAACTTTTGAAGCTGCTAAATTTGTGGGAAATTGTTATGCAGCACATAACAAATTAACTAATTAATTTGTTAGATATCTTCATAAACAGCCTCTTATTGTTATAGGAGTCAGAGCACTTGTACTGAAATCAGATTTTAGGATCAGAATTTCTGTAGAATGTGACACTTGAACTTAGACTAGATATATCAGATTTATATGATAGGAAACCATTAATATAATTTGAACCAAGAAACAGATGATCAGATTTATATGGAAAATTGACTTAAAACATGTAAACAAGTTAAAACCAGTTCTAGCTTTAAGAACAAACATTGAAAAAATGAGAAACTATTGGTTCCTCCCTCTAACATCCCTCAATGTTTATTCACTCTAAGGACTTCCACAAGGTTCTTGCATCCTTGTGTGCAATCTACTTATTTACCTAGCACTCTAAGGGACTGTTAGTTTCCCATGGGCTTAAACCATGTCTTATTCACTTTTGTTTCTTCAGAGGCTAAAATGGTACCTGAGATATATGATTTATTTTGTTGTATGATAAATTGTTATTGGCTGAATAGACCATTCAGGCATGACTCAGGTGAAGTTGAGAGTAAATTTAGAAAAGAGAGAAAGGGCAAGAATTTCTACAAAAACTTGAAACAAATTATAAAGCAGTTGATTTTTCTCCTTTGTATAAGACTGTAATATAATGAGTATACTACTTTTATAATTTTATTTAAAACATTGAACCTTAAGCAAGAAAAAGGGAAACAATAGACACTAAGGAATTTCAAATCAAGCAAAATGTATCCAACAAACTTTGAAGTTTATGATAGGAGGTAATTATAGGGAAATCACAAATAGACCAGTAATAAAGAAATCTTCTAAAAATAAATTTTTATTATAAACTTCTGGGAAGTTGTTATAGTACATTTGAACCTTTTTCTATTTGAATAATATTCTTAGAAAACTCACATGACAAAGTCTCATTCTCCCTTACTCTTTTTCTTTGCAACTGCTCTGGTATAGTCCAGCCACTTTTCCTTTTGCATCTATATTATTGCACTTGCATCCTGCCTGACACCCTCAGGTAAAAACTGGAATAATATTTTGGAAAGATAATGGATTTTAAGTCAAACAGACACATTATTGAAGCTCAGCCCTCTATCTCTTGGTCAAATAGACTAATTCCTTTAAATTTCTCTTAATTTTTGAGAACATACTACCAATTTGTAAGAATTATTGATTATGTAACCTGTATATAACCTTAATTGTAATAAATATAATCCCTGTACATTAATAATTGCTTCTGATTTTTCTCCAGTTAAGTCAATGCAAATGGAATAGGTAGATAATTCCCAAAAGGCACCCTTGGTAGCATAGGACAGAAGCAAGACTAGGATCTACTTAGGCTTCATCTATGATCTTGTCTATATTTCCTGGGTGACTTTGGCCATGTTATTTAATCTCTTTAAGATTAAATTTATTCATCTATAAAGTAGAGGTGTTGTGAGAATTTAATGATGAGAAATGCATGTTGAGGATCTTAACTGTAAGCCTGAACTAAGTATACACTAAATAAAAGCTTTGAGAATATCTGTGCAGTGATGTTTCTAAAATCTAATAAAGAGTAAGAAATGAAAAACTAGTTCATGACTTTAAGGAGTTTAAAAACTAAAGCAAAAGCAAGAGGGTTATGTCAAATTTTTCCTAAATATATTTTTAATCTTATTATACCTTTCCTTTAAAAATATCTAAATATTCTTAAGAAAATATCAAGTACACATGAAGAACAGTTTTAAAACAAAAGTGTCCAGAGAGTAAGCATACCAAAATGGGTCTTACACAGTTGATTCAATAAACCGAAATGTGTTGAAATTCCCATGGATAGAAGCAAAGAGGCATCCTACGAAGGCATAGTCATTGGCGCCAGAGCTTTTTCCCAGTCTCATGTCTTTGTAATAATATGACAGAAATTCTTATTTTGCAAGGTTTTTAGTTGTGTTAAAAGATAGGACAAGTGACACCTACCAGTACTTCAATTCTATCTCATTTCTCCCACTCCTAGCCCTTCATAGAGAAGAGGGGTCCATCTGTCTAATGCAGTTTAATTATAGCCAATAAGATCATTCTGACCTTGTTGACATGAAAACAATCTTCTTATAGCAATGAGAGTTCGTGTTGAAAACTCTTGGGAAAAAAAATTGACATGAATCTTTAATTCTTCTTAACATTTAAATCCTTTAACCAACCAATCTCTTCTCTTGAATTTTGTCATTCTACTGATCTTTGTGAAATCTGATAATACAGTTGAGTTTCTCTATCTTTAAATATACAAACAAAAATTTGGATGGAAATAATGTACAGTCAGCTTTTGTGAAATGCCTGGTATGTCCTTAATCAATATTTAAATAATAAAAATCTAAAGAATTATCTGCTTATGATACTATGCTAAGACAGCCAGCTATTAATTCTTTTGATATTCACCCATTAATACACATTTACCAAATATTTATTAAAATATTTTAATATGCTACACATTCTGGGTATTAAAGATAGAGAATTGAGTAAAATAGACAAAAATTCATGCCTTCATGTGTCTTATATTCTGGTATATAGGTGTAGATATAATTTTAACTGCAGTTAAAAAATAGAAACGTGTTTTTATCAAAGCACATTTTCTTCATTTAAAATGATGATTATATAGGTATATCTTCACTATTTTCTACAGATTGTGAAGTTGAATTGTTTTTCATAGACGTTATAGAACAGAGAAACAGAATCATGCATATATCTAGCAAAATTTTTTTGAGTAATTAGCAGATAGTTGGTACTGAGCTGAGATGCTGAGAATGCAAGATCTAATAACATGTATATTACCCTCAAGTTTTATGCAGATTGGTGGCCAAATAGTTTAATAAATTTTTATAAAATTATTCCTACCTTTGGCTAAGAACTCTCAATGTAACATGGTATGAGGGAGATTTGAATCATTTAAGTTAGTGTTCTTCTATGTTCAATTGAGCACAGCATTAAATAATAAGACTAATAATGACCTTGTTATCTATAAATCATAATATTTAATATCTAGTTTATACCAACTACACTGAAGACAATCATGAAATGTGATAAAAGTTGTTTCCTTTCTTTCATATTAAAAATGGCATTATGGATTTCGAAAAATTTTTTGGCTATCGTCCAATCTAAACTAGTGCTGTAAATGGGTAAAAATGAGTATAAGGCATTCCACTATTGTCATGTATGTAAAAAATAAATAAATAAAAATAAATAAACTTGTCAAAAGTCAGAAGTAAGCTTTCTATCATTACCATCATTAATTCTAAGAAGTTCTAGAAATGAAATTATACACATATGTAATTTTAAACTTCTTGACTATGGTAAATTTAAGAGCAATTTAACTGTCACAGCAGGAATCACAGATAATATAGAATAAAAATATGAGAACAATGAGATACCATCATTACTGATAAGTACAGTCTAAAATTAGCTGATGTAGTGAATTCAAGCATGAATGCTCAGCTGTACCTTCTACCTTTGAGAATTGTTTACCATAATCCAGTTTCAGAGATCTTATTATTAGCTATCACTTTTGCAAACTTTAGTCACTGTTGAGATGAATTTTTCTTGTATACTTTTGAAACTAGTTCTCTCATAATTTCATATTAAAAGATTGTACATATTTGTTGAATTATATATTTGTGAAAATAATTTATATGGTTTTAGTGTCATTTATGTTAGTACATGATATTACACACAGTAGGTGTTCCAGAAAGATTTTGGAATCAGTGAAAAATGTTAGTTCTCTCACTAGAGATTGAACCCTGAGTGTGCTTTACCACTATGCTACATCTCTAATCCTTTTTTCTGTTTTTATTCTTATTTGTTCTTTTTAGTTTTGAGGCAAGATCTCACAAAGTTGCTGAGAGTAGCCTAAAATTTGTGATCGTCCAGTCTCAATCTTAGGTTGTTACAATTGTAGATGTGCCAGTGGATCTTGTCTTCTTTCACTGTTTATTATTATTATTATTATTATTATTATTATTATTATTTCACTATTTATTATTACTCTATATTTCTTTGTCTTTCATATTCCTATTGAGCGACCCCTGCTCCCTGACCCCCAATATTCTTACCTTGTTGAATAGTCAGTGGCAATTTAGATGGAATTAAGTGTTTTGTGCAACAATAAAGTGATCACTTTTGCTTCAGGTAATAGTTAAAATTTAAGAACCCTCTTTCAGAAGAATGCACATATTCTATATACACAATATTTGCTTATTTCTCAACAAACTAAATGCCATCGCTTTCCTTTCCAAGTTCATCATTATATTAAAAAGTCATAAGTTTCTCTCTATATATGATATAAATTGTAATGCATTCTGCTGTCATACATAACAAATTAGAATAATAAAAAAGGTAATGTGGTACTACTGTGTTCATTTAAATTATCCCAAGAGATGAGACTTATTAGAAAAATATGTAGCTTTTAAAGGGTTTTGTCTACAAATAGGTTAGGAGACTCATTATATTGGGATAATATATTGTGAAAAATATGTAAATTTGGGGGTATTTTATAGATTCAAAATGAGAAGGCAATAACAAGTGGAGGAGAAATTGAGTAAGTGGCTCAAGGTAGCAGAGTTATGTTTGGTAAAGACAAAGGGCTCTTATAATTCAATTTTATAATTCAATAACACAATGACAATGAGGTACAGTTTATATATTGTTTTTAGGATCAAATTCTGTCAATTCCCATTCAAACAAATATTTCAAACTAATTTGTCATGAAGAGTGACTTTCTGGAGTGAACTTTCATACGTCACTGTGACTTAAAAAAGTTTACAAAATGGTTCTATGTGATATTGAATTCTGACACTTGCTCCAGAGGACTTGTAGCAACTTTCTGATCTTATTTTATCTCAATATTATAATTTCTAAGTTGACAGTATTAATATTCAATAATAATACCTCACAGTGTTATAATAATTATAAGGAATCCATGTGCTAAAGCATGATTGTTCTACATAATTTTAGTTTGATAATTTGTCCCTAAATAAATCAGAAATGTGTTTTTTTTTTTAATTTTGTGGGTGTCAAGCACAAACATTTTACAGTAGCTTAATTTTTTATTTTAGCCAGGTTCTTTGTACTCAAAGCAGAAATTGATTCTGCTGTTAGATGATGTATGATATGTAAGAAATACATTACCTATAGGCAAGTTCCCTTGAGGGTTTTTCTGAGAGACTAGGACAAGATCTCATATTTATTTTCAAGAAAGTACTATTTTATTATTAAAATAGTCCATAAATTGAATCAATTCAAAATCACATAAAGGATTCATGTAACCTTTAAAATAAAGTGCTTCTTTGTGGAGGAGGATTAAATATTAGTTAAATTATATAATACCTGCCACAAAAATAAGTGGGATTACTAAACAAATAATTACATTTTAATTCAATATGCATCTCAGAGTTGAAATTAATTTTACACAAAGAGATTTATGGTATGGTTTAAGATATGAAGGAAAAGTGAGGAAACCCTAAATGTTGTTTTCATTTCATCTCAACAAAAGAATGAGACAGATGAAATCAAAGGCTTGCTTTGGTAACATCTGCTCAATTTGAAAGGCTAATGTATGGGGAAGTTGGCTCAGACAGAACTGTGAACTGTTCAAGTAAAAAAGCAGAAGGATCATGGACACAGGTAGCATTCTAAGAGGAGAAATCTGGAGGTGTTGATAAGAATGGAAGTACAGGAATTACTTACTTGTGGAAAATTAATAAATAAGGGGATTTTATGGAAGGTAATTGGAACCTTAAAATGGCAAAGAAGTTATTTTCTTCTGAGATTTATAGTTTATTTATATTGTCATCTTATTTGGTATAGTTTTTGTTATTCTCTATGGCCCCTTTTAGCTTATATTTTTGTGACTTTTAAGAGGTATGATATTTATGTTTATGTTTATATCTTTATTAAAAAAAAACAAAATTGAGTATGCTGTTTGAATGTCTCTGAGGACTGGACAGTTTATGCTTGGGCCCTTTTCCTGATTTATCACACTATTAGACGTAACAAGAGGGAAAATGATAGGACTGCTCCTGAGTTACAGGGCAAATATCTTGAAGCCTCCTGCAGGCAGGTATGTGGGAAAAGTTTTGCTAAAATACTAAAATGATCCCACTCCTATAGATGGAATTGTGTATAATTATATGATTCTATGTCATTGTTTTCACATTTCCAACAGGCAATATCAAAAGTACTTAAATGTCTCACACAATTATCATTATAGTCAAATCAGTTTTCTTTAAAACATATGAAAAGTTAAAAATAATTTTCCCATTTAAGAATAGCCTTGGAAATATTAAATATATAAACTTTATTTTATATATATACATATATTATTATCACATATATACATATATATACACACACACACCTCATATATATTATTATTCTATCAAGGGTATCTGGTCATACCAGTAAATACAAATCTAGATTATGGATGTCTGATTCATAGTTTGCTGTAATTACTTACATATTCATTCACCTGTAGGGTGTATACTTAGGTTTTATCCCTCTTATTAGTATTGTGCAGTTGACTTTGATCATCAAATATATAACCACATTTTTGTACCTGTATGCCTTTGGTTGAATTTCAAGAAATAACATTTCTAGGTCAAAAAATACATAATTTAAAATAAATTTTGATATAGAAATTCAGTATCTGAGGTAGCAATCAATATAGTATAAAAGCTCTCTATAACATATCTTGACTAAATTTTCTAAAATATTTTGTTTCACTTTTAAATATCCAACATCTCATTAGCATTGAAGATGATCATAATATGCCACATCAAAATATGGCACCTTAGATGGTAGAATGTGATGGACATCATTATCCAAAGTACATGTATGAAGACATGAATTGGGGTCAACATACTTTATATACATCCAGAAATATAAAAAAAAAATTATGCTGTATATATGTAACAAGAATTGTAATGCATTCTGCTGTCATGTATCTTTTTTTAAATAAAAAAATATGGCACCTTAGTATTTGGGTTATTTGAAATTAAAAGGAATTGAGAAGCAGCAGTAAATCTCTGTCCTCTCTTTTCTTGCCTAAAATAATGTAGATTTCTCTTTGTAAAGATGACAAAAATTTATGCTTGCAAATGCATTCTCCCATATCAGGAAGACCGAAAAGAGCACCTAAGTTGATTCTGCATAACAGAAATGTTTTTTAAAAAATATTTTTTAGCTGTAGATGTACACACTACCTATTTAGTTTTTATGTGGTGCTGAGACTTACAAATGCTAGGCAAGCACTCTACCACTGAGCCACAACCCCAGCCCACATAATAGAAATTTTAAATGAGTCTTATTCACTGTACATTTTCTAGTAACTTTCACAATATTTATCACCCTTTGTTAAAATGGTACTTATGCTCTGAGAATATCCACTTTGGATTTTCACTTCTCTTCTGTGAAACCCCATGTACACAGATTAAAAATAAAATTTGCATGACATTATTGTTATTCTGCATTTTGTCTATTTAATTTGTAGGCCTCAGATATTGTCATCAGAGGGTAAAGAATATATTTCCTCCTTTACAGCATAAAGTTCCTCCTGTGTGATGCCACAAGGTTAAATGAAGAACGGCAAAGTGAAAAAAAAAGTAAAGAGCTTTAAAAATAAAGTTCAAATTGAAAGTGTCTTATTAGCTTATCTCAAGATAACTATTATTCTAGTCTACTGCAAGATCTAAAGTTGATAATAGATAAGAAAGAAAATACTTTCCTCCTCCTCTCACTTGCTTTCCCCCTTGCTTCCTTTCTCCCTCTTATTTCCTGCTGTATTGAAAAATATTCTTTTTTCTTTTTTTTTAAGTGTAGGCAGAGATGCAAAGTTTTTAATCCTGCTTTTTGGAACCCTTGGACATTTGCAGTCTTTAAAAATATATATATTTATTTATTTATGTTGGGCTGAAGATCGAACCCAGTGCTTCACACATGCCATTGAGCATGCTACCACTTGAGCCACATCCCCAGTCCTGTATTGAAAACTATTCTTAAAAGCACCTGAAATTTTTTAGGTGCTGGATTTTAAAAAGACAAATTATGCATGCCTTTTTTTCCTCTAGAAGCTTACAACTGGTGCTATAAAAGCAGTGCAACAAAACAAACAACAACTTTAATAATAGATGCCTCCTTTACTGAATAACTTCATGGATGGCAAAAAGGGTCATTCCATTGCAGTGGTGTTTCTTGTGCAAAGAACAAAAGTTTTGGAGTCTGGCAGATGAGAGTTTGAAGTTGGCCTCATCCACTTGTCAGTCATCCAACCTGAGGAAAGTCTCTTAACTCTTGCTGAGCCTCACGATCCTCATTTGCAAAACAGGGAGAATAATAAAATCTCTTAGACATTTTTTGAGAATAAAGTATGTTTAGAGACTGCAAATTTGTGCAGCCAACATGGAAATCAGTATGGAGATTTCTTGAAAAATTGGGAATGGAACCACCATTAGATCCAGCTATCCCTCTTCTTGGTCTATACCCAAAGGACTTAAAAACAGCATACTACAGGGACACAGTCACATCAATGTTTATAGCAGCACAGTTCACAATAGATAAACTGTGGAACCAACCTAGATGTCCTTCAATAGATGAATGGATAAAAAAAATGTGGCATATATACACAATGAAATATTACTCAGCAATAAAAAAGAATAAAATCATGGCATTTGCAGGAAAATGGATGGAGTTAGAGGAGATAATGCTAAGTGAAGTTAGCCAATCCCCCAAAACCAAATGTCAATTGTTCTCTTTGATATAAGGAGGCTGATTCATAGTGGGATAAGGAGCAGGAGCATGGGAGGAACAGATGAACTCTAGATAGGGCAGAGGGGTTGGAGGGGAAGAGAAGGGCCATGGGATTATTAATGATGGTGGAATGTGATGATCATTATTATCCAAAGTACAGGTATGAAAACATGAATTAGTGTGAATATACTGTGTATACAACCAGAGATATGAAAAATTGTGTTCTATATGTGTAATAAGAATTGTAATGCATTCCGCTGTCAAATATAAATAAAAAATTCAATAAATATAACTATAAAAAAGAGAACATTGCTTAGGGCCTTTTTTTGTATTTATTAGATGCTATTTTATTCTTTAGTTTCGATATGTTTGAAATTCCCCAGAGAACACTGTAGAATGTTAGGAGTGGTGAGACTTGAAAGATTAAAAATGATTCTTTGTCTAAAAGTTAAAGGAACAGCCAAAAGTAAACAAAACTTGGGGCTTCTAATAAGCAATAATTTCCAGGAGTTAAAACAGTGACTAGTTCAGAGTCATACAAATTGAAAGTAAAAAAACTCAGAGTACAATGCATATATATGATTAAGATTGATTTTTAATAGTTATCATCTCATTTCAAAATTCATATTACCTTAGAGACAGATAACATCTTACTTCTAGTACTCAGTTATAATTTTGTGTTACTGTTTAGAGACTCACTAAGATATTTCCTGAGTAGATAGTCAGAACTTTAATACTTTATGTTAAAGTTGGAAAATACTACATCCTTTGGAGGGAATACCCTCAGAAAGAAGGATACATTTGGATCGTCAAAGGACTAAAGAAAAACCTTGTGGTAGACTCTTATCCTATGCTACTGCATTACTGTTTTCAAATCCTATAATAATAATAATGCGTATACCAGTGGCAATATGTCTCTTTTGAAGATAAAGTTTGAGGTTTAGTGAGAAAAATAATAATAATCAATAAAGCCAGCATTTCAAACCCACTGAGTTTCTCATCAAAACCCATGATTTTCCCATTATTTCATAATACTTTCGAGCCAAGACTGACAAACTAATGAACAGTTTTGTTGGAGGCAAACATTGCTGCTCCATCTAGGTTTAGTCCCTATCATAAAAGTTATATACGTTTTTAGAACCAGAAGAAGTCAGTAACGTATGAAAGGATCACAATCAAAAAAATAATTAAACCTAATGGTTAAGATGAGATATTGACCTTGACATCTATCAGAACAGATTTCCTTCAGTTTTGCTCTCTCCATTTTCCTTCATTCTCATTGTCTCCACCAGAGGCATATTACTTTGGTTTATACCTTTTAAAATTTTTATTTAGCCATGTGTACTTTATGAAACATACTGACCTCTTCTTGTCAGTTTCTCTGATCCCAAAGGCAATCCCCAAGTAAAATTAGAGAAGACTAAGGGTTTTTTTTTTTTTTTTCCCCCCTGGGATTGAAGTCACAGCACTAATTTTAGGTAGATTGGTGGAGAAGATGAAGGCAAACAGGGAGCTTAAGGGCATGGCACCATCATTGGGATGGCAGTTTCTCTCCTGCATATGCTACGTACAGTAAGTCTTAATGGGTAAACTGAGCAGGAAGAAGTCTGGGTAGGGCTTTTCATTTTAGGGCTTCCTGGACCAGTGTTTACTATATATTCCACTTTTCTGTAAAAATCTGTTTATTTTCTGATTACTTTTGTGGAATAAGTGCAGTCACCATGATCATCCACAATCAAAGGTTGAAGACATTTTTTTTTTTTTTTCATATAAGGAGGAAACAGAAAAGAAATAGTCCCCAACCTAAAGGAGTTGATTATAGAGTCAATCAATATCCATTCTTCCCTTATATATCTTGTGTCTTAGTGTATAGAACTGACATTTAGTGAGTGCTGTGGAAGGGTATGTCACTGTTCACCATGCAACCTGACTTAGTTCCTGTAATGCCACAGCATGTGAAGATTATAATGTGTTTTCCTGTTTAACCAAGAATAGCTATGTGACTTTCTGTAGTTCACAAAATTCTGGCAGACACGACATATCTCCAAAAACGGCCTTAAGAAATAATATTTGGTTCACCAATCTCCCCCCCCCCCAATCTTTCCCTCTTCCTCCCCCTGCTGGGAATCAAACCTAGGGGCTTGCTTATGCTACAGGAGCACTGTGGCACTGAGCTACATTTCTAGTCCCACCATTGTTCATTTTTCTCTGCATTAAAGATCATGGAAGAATACGTTGAGATAAAATCTCCATCAAATAGGTTCAATGGTAACAACATTAATCACACTTTTGATGAGCTGGGATTGGACACAGGTGTGAGTAAAAGGTATGTATTTATTTTGTGTGTTACTGGGGATTGAACCCAGGGGTTGTGCTCTACTACTGAGCTATATCTCCATCCATTTTATTTATTTATTTTTTTCATTTTATGTTTTTGAGACAGGGTCTTGTTGTGTTACCTAGACTGCCTTCAAACTGCCTCACCCTCTGGAGTAGGTGAGATTACAAGCTTATGCTCATGCCCACAGTCAAAGGTATATTTTATTATTTTTAGACATTGAGTTTTCAGGCTTCTTATCATTGCAGCCTAACTTCACTAGTCCTGACTGACAGAGCACCTAATTAATATTTACTGATAAATTAAAAAGAATGAGCCAGTTTTCAGGGTCTAATGATTTTAATTAACTTGTTATTTCCTATAGAAAGTTCAAAACTGAATACTGCATTTTTTGCAAAAAATTGCAATCTACAATTAATATACTCATAAAAATAATTTATAGAGTATAAATATGTTATAAATAATAATTACACACTGGGATCAGTGGAAGTTTCATTTAGCAGTTACTAGCCAAAAGGGTCTAGAGAGTTCCACAATTAGAATGTGAAAATAAAGGTATTTATTTGCTAATTGTTTAAATATTCACTAAGTGCCTACTGTGAACCATGCAATTTTTTCAACATTTCCTATTATTCAAAAATGTGGCATGTACATCTGCTGAGTGGTTATTTTTTTCTTTTTATACCTGGTCCTGGAAGGTTAATTCTACACTGTCATTTAAGGAAGAGATTGTATTTTTACCCATTCCATTGTTTTCCTCACCCATACAGGATAGATTCCTGCTGGGAGGCATTTACACTTAAAGACATTCTGATTATTAAAGCAAATTTGATAGTTTAAATGTTAGCTGAGAGGGTCATTAAAGTTTACATGTTCACTGATAAGGGCCAGCCAATTTACTCTGCAGAACAGAAGTTTATTAAATCAAGAAGTCAAGAAAAGTCAAAGGTAGTAGATCCTGAGGACAGATCATTGGTTATGGGTATCCTGGGAATGGAAGGCTCTGGTCCTGAATGGAACAGAAGAAGTGGAAGAACCAGCAGGAAGAAAATTGATAATTTAGACCAATGAATCTATTTAAGAATTTTGACGTCCCAAACTGAATTCTATTGAGCTAATCAGAAAATCAGAATCAGCTTTGCATGGGAATAAGCGTAGTAAACAATTCTAGAAAATTAGGAAGGCGAGATACACATGGTGGTTCTTTTGGATGTGTCCTGGAAATCCCTTGGGCATCTACTATTAGATGGTGTAGTGTTAGAGTCTGTAAACAAGTCAAAATAACACCTGGCATTTTGCCAGGGGAATGTTAGAGTTGGTAAACAAGTCTGGATGGTGCCTGGCAAAATGCCAGAGGGAGTGGTTTGAGAAGTAACAAAAGCGAGCCATTAAGTGTGGAGATTCCTGATTGGTTGACTGCTGTATCTAGTTTATGTTAATTAGATAAGCTGTGTGGAATGTATAAATACTGCTCCTGTCCTACAATAAAGGCTAAAGGCTCCTACTCCTGCTGTATCAACGTATACAAGTTGCTCGTCACCCCCCCCCCCCCTTATTTTGCTGCAGCCGGACTGCAGCAGTGTAGCAGGTCCTCCTTTGGCCTCCCTGTCTAGTACCCCCTGAGCAGGCAGGCTTTCATGATTTTCCCTACAGCTAGGGGCGACACTGATATGATCCCTAGATATGGCTAACAATCTCTTTGCCAGGGAATTCACCAGAGAAGTTCTACCCACCCCTCTCAGTTCTTTTCAAATTTTACCTGTTACAAGTGTCTTTTCTGATGCCTTGCGCTTGATATAAAATTTTTATCAAACAATTATAAACTTTCAAATACCACTATTAATCTCATATATCCTTTACAACGGCACAGGAAGTACAAAAAGGGTAACTTTTTTGAGTTTGAGATAACCCTCAAGACTCAGCATAATTCTATAAACATTATTATTATTATCTGATCTTAATTTCTTGCTTAATATATGATGATATAATTTTAAGGCTATGAGAAACATGGTTAAAGACATAGTACTTATTATTTGAAAAAGTGAAATTTATTCTGATGGTCAAAATTGAATTTAAAGTGATACTGGAAATCAGTATTTTTAAATTCCAGTAATATGAACTATCAGAGAATTTTTTTATGATTTGAAAAGACATTGTATATTCAGAAACAAAATTCTCATCATCCTTTAGAAAATTCTAATATTTTAGAATGGCTTTAGTCCATTTGTGAATGTTTTTGTTTATTTCCTTGAGTCTCTATGCTTTTTTCCAGAGAATCAAACATGTAGACCTTTCCATTAAAATTTAAAGTAACACCCAAAAACATATTGAAACCATTATTGTTTGGTCCCTGACAGTTGCTGTGGTCATGACCGATGTATTTGTTTATCTTGGTAACTGCAATCATGTTATTGAAGGACAACAATCATTTAAATACTCTAAACTGAAAATAACATGGTTAAAGCCATGTTTAATGTTCATATGTGTTTTTATTTTATTTTATTTTATTGGCATCTTGTGTACAGATCCATCTGTTATATGGCAGAGTGCCTATATAGAAAGTGGTATGCCAGTTTCATTGTGGCAATAATGCTAATTAAGAGTGGATCACAGGGGACAAGCTGCCTAATGTTACAAGTACCATCTCCTTGTTGAATCTTATCTTTGTTTCTGGATTGCCCCACTGTGTATGTAAGCCTTCTTAAATCAATCCACTTCCTGTGTTTTCTTTCTTTCTTTTTTCCTCTTTTTGCTAGGGACAGATTGCTTGGACATAGGCTATAAATACAAAATTAAGAGACATATTGAATGGCCAGACTTAAAGGATATTGTAAGCAATGCACATTAACGCACATTTGAAAGAAAAATCATCAATGAAATCACATACATTTTAGAAAGATAATAAGTAATTTTACTTTAGGTTGCAACTTTTCTTCTTTTTCTTTCTTAATTATCTTGGAATGCTTGCTACAAATGCAGAGCTCAAACATATATAAACAGAACAAGCTATTAAATGCATAAAGACATAGAGACAAATGAATAATCAATAATTTAAATCATTATAGGCACAAAATTGATCAACTGAAAATGCAACACACCAAAGATTAGATTCCTAGACTACAGGTTAAAAGGTCAGGAAGAAATTGAATGAGGTGTCACTGACTTGGGGAAATATAATCGTAAAGACTGCTTTAGACACTGAAGGCTAAATAGTACTGAAATTACTCATTTATTTTAATGAGTTTTAGAAAGTCAATTGAAATCAGTATAGATTTATAAAGCATTTATTTGTGCTAGATTTAAGTCATGGGGAGCTCTGAGGAACAGATTAGAATAAACCGTATGATGGCCCTAAGGAACATATAAAGTAAAGGGTTAAGTTTCAAAAAGAAGCTATTACTTTTGATACAAGATTGAATGTTATTTATGCTAAATAAGTGGAAAAACATCTTCTGAAGGCATAAAGATTTCCTTCAGAAGAAATCTTTGGTATTGTTTCACCGAGGAAAATTTCAAAGAAAAGGTTACAGAAGAGTCATGTCTAAAGAAACAGTGAATTTAGGGAAACAGCAAAGAATACATGCATATGGAGATTCTTGTTCACAGGATAGCTGAGTGTGCAAAGGAGTGGAGGTTCACATGCTTAGTGGCATGAATCACACTGAAGTCTTGAAGATTCTCTCAGTGGAGCATTGTGAGGGCAGTTGTGATACTTAGTGTGGGTAGTGGAGAATCAACATGCTAGTATAGACAGTTAATTTGTCAGCATCTGGAAAACCGCTTTGGACAGGTAAAACCTGAGTGAAAGAATTGAGGTAGGAGACTGTTTTGGGTAGGAGAGTTATTGGAATAGAATTCCTCTTTTGTATTACCTGTTATCTTTAAGGTACAAGTTTTTAAAGCCATCCACTTAAGTATGTGTGAGCAGAATGTCGTAAAATGAAAAAGAAATATGAACATAAAATGCAAATTAACTAGATAAATAGATCTTAATAGAAGACTAAGAGTTGTAAATGCGATGCACAACCTTACATACTCATAGAATGAGAAAAAGAGAGAAGCTTTATATTAAATGTAAATGATAATGATATAAAATCAATATATGCACTTATATTTCTTGATATAACAGCCACTGTGTGTAGTTATATTTTTTATACTTCTTAATGGGAAGTAAATATATCGAATATACTAGAATTTTAGATTTACAGAAAATGCTTTTGGAAGAGGAGATATATTTTTAAAACTAGGCAAAATAACTTATTTTAAAAAAACCCAAGCACTCTAACAGTACAAATGAGGAAAAGGAAAAGATAAGAGTAGGTAGCAGTTAGTCAGGGATTGAAAAGAGGTCTTTAAAAATTCTGTCTGCTTTTTACCAAATTGTAGGTTAAAACTTGTCTCAATGATATCATTCTCTCAAAAGTGAATAAACTGCCTGAGAGTTTGTCTGAACCAGAAGGTACCCAATAGAGACTGAAATGGAAGAATTAGATAATAGATGTGCTTAAACCTTGACAATGGGTAATTCTGTGAAAATTCAAGGTCTTCTACTATTGTTAATTAATAGCTTCATGAAATCCCACCTCAGCTTTCTTGCTATAGGCTTTGTTTTTTCTGCTTCTCTATTCTCATCTCAGGTAAGCCAAGTGTATTAGAATTTTATGCATGGTGGAGGTGTGTCCATGAAGTCTATTTGGAGTAAGCAGATTTGATTTACAAGAAGCACAAATTGTATTATGCAAATGTTCTATTGAAATTGTCCTAAAATTGAATTTAAGTTACACCTTTCCACATGGAATTAGGCATTGAAAATAAGAAGAGGTCTGAAATGCACTGGGCACTGATAGCTCTTTGTGCTCCAGTTTTACAGCAAGAGGAAAGTATTGGGTTGCAAAAGCATTTAGAGAACAGAAACAAATGAAGAAGTATCTAATATGAAATGAGTGGCTGAATGACTGTTAGTAGCTGATACCGCCTTTGAAAAGCATGCTTTTCTCTCCATATTTAGGTAATCTTATTGCATATTTAAATCACAATTACCTCATTGCATTGCTACAATGCTCCCGTCCCCTCCTTAGGAGGGCACTTTCCATATGGTAATGTAGAAATTTCTTTCTACTCTGCTGATGAGGCCCATTTAACTGGCTACCTAAAAAATATCTTGTTTGTCTGAAGGTTATTACCTGCCTTATCTTTCTGGAGAATCTGCATTATTTAAGTTATAAGCCTCTTCATCATTATAATGTACAAATATAAAAGCACTGCATTTTAGGTGGAATTGACTATTAGGAAAACTGTGATACTCTTTAAAATTTCAATTTTTAAAGTCATTTAAATTATGCCAATTTTTAATTTTTATTGGTGCATTTTTATTATACATAATAGTAGGATTTGTGTTATATTTTACATGCACACATTGGGACAATATAATTTGGTCAGTTTTGTTCCCTACTACTTCCCTTTTCCCTCCCATCCTCCTTCTCCCTGGTGTATCTCCTCTGCTTGTCTCCCTTCTATTTTCATGAGACTTCCATTAATTTGTTTTTCCTTTTTTTCTGTCTAGTTTCCACATATGAGAGAAAACATAATGACCCTTGACTTTATGAGTTTGACTTATTTTGCTTATTGTGCTCTCAAATTCCAATAATTGTCCTTCAAATGATAAGTGAAATTATGCCAATGTTCTTTTCAATTAGATATAGATATCATGCTTTTCTTAAAAAGAGGCAGTCTTCAGAGTATAGCCCCCATTTTTATCCTTTCTCTGGATCTCTCTGAATTTGCTTTTGTGGGCAATACAGCCAATGAAGTCCTCTCTGATATTTTGGGATATGAAAGGACACTTGCCATCATCTCTATTTCTCCTGTAGCTGCCGGTGATTCTTATCTTCTATTGCTCAGGGACCTTATAATCAGCGTTACTATTGGGGAAGTCATGCACATATGGAGAATTCTATATGGGAAAATAGTTCAGGAATACCTAACACTCTACCACTCACCAAAGATGTTCATAACAGTTATAAAAAAGACATTTACTGACATATGAAGGAATAAGGTCTTTATTAAATAACAAACTATTCAAGTCCTTCTAACATCAGGGAGTTTTGTCAAACAGGGACATTGTTAGTTTAGTTGGTAACATCAGATCTTTATGGACATAATAATTTTATTCCTCCATAGAATTATTTTCTACCTTTACACAATGGCAATAGTGCAAATAACTACATGTTGGTAAATGTGCAATTTCATTACTAGAGAGGAAGTTCCAGGTACTGTTCATTAACTTAGTTATTCAGAGTCATTCCAAGTTCCAGGCCCTGTTCAGGAACTATGCTTACAAAGATGAAGCACCTGTTCTCAAGAAGCTCAAGTTCCCATGAGGAAAAGAGATGCACACACAAATTATCATGTTGTATGAAATACTATATATACATGCTGTGAAGCATGAGAGTGCAATTCCTGTTGTCTTTTACCTTTCCACATCTATTATTTTTTCATCATCCATGCTCTCAAATTTTTCATCACTGACAGCTGTGCTAATTCTTTTGGTAGCTGCTCTCAGAGTGTTGCTGAGTAACTATAGGAAAAAAACATCATTGTAGGCACAACTGGGAGACTCTATTTTGATCAAAGAGGTTGGACTTACGAATTTAAACATTTGAAGGACAACATAATACTTAGTATTCAAGAGTTCCTTTCAAAATATCTTGGCAACTTTACTGTCAAAGCTAACTAAGAATAAATGGTTATTCTTTTGACCATTTCCTTTCATATCTGTGTTCCTGCCTGACAGAATTGTCTCATTTTAGGATGCTGGTAAAGAGTAGGACCTCATGACTTGGGTGTGATTCTGGTCTGTTTCATAGCATAAAGAGTTGATCCCTGAATTTTCATGAGCATAGATGAGCTATAATAGAACAGCACAATGATACACTCAAATGACAACTCAACAATGCAGTTACCATATTAACATTCCCTCCTTCCCTCTGCCATTTACAAACAAACATGCAAAATTTTTCTGATTTCGTGTGTCTCTTTGCAAATCTCTTCTAAGTAGTATGCCTGGTTCCTGACACTAGCTGTATTAAGCTGGCTAAAACTTTATTTTCTAGTCTTCAAAGATTTTTTGCCATGTAAATGTGTGTTTACATAGAATCATAGGTTCACACAGTAGAGAAAGCAACGTGTTTCATTTCAGGTTCTAGTCATTTTGAGACTGTAGAGAAGAAAGAGAAGGGACCTTAACCTTAAGAGAGTTAAGTGAGTCATACATTAATGTCTAAGAAGAGTAGGGAAGGCTGTTCCAAAGCCCTGTAGAACTCAAGAAGGCTTATGACTCTATCATTAGCTTCACAGTTTCCTATAGCAATGACACTGATTGGATAGTGCCCAATTGTCTTAGGCTGCTAGTTTAAATAGTGATCAATACTCTCCTTTTATGTATCCTGTTGGTTGTAGAGCTGACCATTTTTGAGATAAGCTAGGCTTTTGAGTGTGAACTACACCAAAAGTCTGAGAAGTAAGTATTCAGAGGCCTAATTGCAAGAGAGAGTAATTAGCTCTTTTAAATTTTACCAAGTCTACTCAAAACAGAACATTGACTTCTAGTTCAGACCAAATATTATTTTCAACTTTCATCATCTAAATGACATCTACAACCTGTAATAATCTTGAGACTGAAAAATAAAAAAGCTCAGTATATTGCAAAGTAATGTTTTCATGAGGGAAATGGGAAGGCTGAACACACTATAGAGCATGAATATATATGCATTTCCAGCACATCTTTCCATTTTGATGAAATAAATCCAATTGTAATACCTAAGATAATCTAAACTGTTTACCCTTTTCAGTTTGTTACAGTTTAGATGTGAGGTGTCCCTCAAAAGCTTATGCATGAGACAATGCAAGATGGTTTAGAGGTGAAATGATTGGGTTATACATTTAAACTAATCATTGCATTAATCCTTTGATAAAGATTAACTGGGTGGTAACTACAGGCAGGTAGGGTGTGGCTAGAGGAGGTGACGAGATGGGGGCTTGCCCTTGGGTTTATTAAGTCTATGCTACTCATTACTCTAACTAGAATCAATAATAGGAATAATGAGTAGCATAGACTTAATGGCTTGAAAACATAGTTGGGGCTATTACTTATTAGACATTTATAAACTGAATTTATATTTACACTTTTGAAAGCCATGTCTAAATATCATAGTGTAACTATAAGAAAAAAAATCTCTGGTAATTTCTATGTGATATAACTTTCCAAAACATGTCTCTAAATTATTTTTACCTGAGTCTATGAGTTTGTTTCTCCTCATCCCAAACTTCACACATTCTTTAAACTCCATCACTAAGTTTCCTCATGTCCAAAGTAGGAACACACACAAAAAAATAATACTGAAATTTTAAGGATAATGTGAAGATTAAATTAAGGAAGTTAAATGAAAATTATTCTGTGAACTGCACATTGAAATAAAAATGTATTTCTGTAATTTCCATCATTGAAGTGTTAACATATTATAAGGCACACAAGGGACAAGTCTTATTTAGCAGCTGTCTTGTAACTCTTAAGTAAATTTATTTATCATGTATTTATTGAGAGATTTATAGCCTCTAGAGAATTTTCTATGAAAGTGCTGCTTTTGAGAGATCATTTATTTTCTTTTATTTCTCTGGCTAGTTGAATTCTCCATAAACAAATAATGTCTGTGATTGGTTAGCGAAGAAGTAACCAAATTCTCCAGGGATTTGTTATACTATGGATTCAGTGCTTAATTTTAACTTAAAAGTGGAAAATAATCTTTACCTAGAGTTATCTCCTTCAAGTTCCTTCTTCAGAAGTGATTTCTATCTTGATTTTACGAAGCATTGTTGTCTTCTCTTCCTGCATATTTTTTTAGCTAAATTGAACTATATGTACCTTACTGTCATTTTGTTCTGGAATCTTTGTTTCTACATTTTAATTTTGATTGGTGGCAATGAAATGATACTAATAATTGTCTTAGTTTAAATGTTGTCAAATGGTATAATTGAGAAATTTTTTTTTGTAATTTTACAATGAAACACTTTTTTTGTTTGACTTGCACTTCAAATTTTCTTACAGATGTAAATAAAGCTTCATAATTGAGAATTTTTAATAGAAATTATGTTCATATCATTGTGAAATAGATTATCTACAGCAGGAATTAGTTTTAAAATAAGCATTCATTCTAAAGCTGCAGTTTTAGACAGTATTCTTCAAATATGAATGAAAAATGCTGAAGACAAAATATATTTTCTTAGAATGATTTTTTTTTCTTTTTTGTTTTTTCCTTTTTATACAGTATCTTAGCCTTTATAATTCTTTAAGGATGTGACTTCACAAATATTATTACAAATATGTATAGGGAACTATAATAGAAGTGGTGAGTATTTGAAATAAGGAAATGGCAGCATTACAAAATTTCGACAAATAGCAGATACATTTATTTTACATTCTGTAAAGTAATAAGCTCTGTTCAGCCACTTCCAGCATTAAATCCAAAACTTACCATCATGCTATGAGAATCCCTTTTGCTCTTTCTTTCTTTTGCTATAAAACCATGATAAAATCTAAGTTTCATGGCAAATAGGCAATGAATATATTCAAGAGCAAGAAGTCTTTGATAGTGGTATTAAAGCACATATAAATTTATTTTTAATGACTAAACAATAAGTATAAGACTTCCAATTTTACCTTGTTAACTCATTATTTCAGAATAGTGTTCTCTGATTTTTACATTTAAACTAAAAAGAAACAGACTGATTAGTCATTGGGTTGGTCATGCTATGCTAGAGAGTTTATTATAGAAACAGTTCTGAAATAAAGGTAGGCAAGAAATGCCTTTCAGTAAGTCAAGAAAATATTTGGACAGATATTTTCTGAGAAAAGAGAATATCTATTATCAAGCAGAGTTGATTAATGATAGAAGTGAATGACTGTGCCTAACTAGATTATTACTCATAATTGCTCATAACATTTTTGCTGAGCATAATGGCACATAAAGTTATCTTTTTCTTTATAAAGTTTTGCTTTAAAGGTAAATTTTCACCTTAAAATACTTTGGGGATCCATAGATCAAAATCGAAACCTTTATATTTTGTTGTATTTTGTATAGAAAATAATTAAATTAAACTGCCATTTTCTACATGTTCTTTCAATATTATTTTTCACTAACATTTGCCTGTATTTTATGTAAAAATATTCTGAGGGCTCATAAATATAAGGGATGCATATTGTATGTGATATTTCTTTGAAGATGAAGAAATTTTTAATAACCACTCATATTAGCTGTTGCTATGGGTAATGATAAAAGAGGAAATGGAGGCAAGGATTATAGATGATCCTTTGAAAGAATTTTGTTGCAATGACAATAAGTCATTGTGTAATAATAATAAAATAGTAAATATAAAAATAAATATGTTAATTTATGCAGTAAGGTCATACTGCAGATGAAAACAAAGGAAATCCAATGTAAAGTTAGACTTTCAACAAATGGTGAAAAAAAAATTGGGCATCTATATGCCAAACAATAAAAAAGAAGAAAATAACAAATTATAACTTGTACATACAAAAAAATCAATAGAAAATAGATCATAGATCTACACGTATCACATTAAAACTATAAACATTATACAAGAAAAATAGGAGAAAATCTTTGTGTATTTGGTCAAAGCAAAGATTTGTTAGTACATCAAAAGCGTGATTTATAAAAGGAAAATAAGATAATTAGATTCATAAAAGTTAACAAATCAAAGGGTAAAGAAACAAGCTCTGAATCAGAGGACATCGTACACAACTCATATCAGATAATGTAGAATATACAGAAAACTCTCAAACACAAAGTCACATCCATGTACATAACTCTCAAATTCAATAACCAGAAATTAAAACAAAAAAAAATTACAAAAATGGAGCAAAAGCTTTGAATAGTCATTTTTCTAAGAAAGATACACAGAAAATATACACATAGGAAAGGTGATCAACACATTAGCCATGGAGAAAATGTAAATTAAACCCAATAGATATTATAGCATACAAATTAGAAAAAAATAAGTGTATCTGACAAAATAAAGTACTAATAAAAGTAAAGAGCAAGTAGAACTCTTACATATTTTTGGTGTGAATACATAATGTCATAGCCACTTCAGAAAAATAGTTTGACAGTTTCTTATAGAGTTCAGCATAGATTTATCATAAACCCTGGTCATCTTACCCCTAGGTATTTATCCCAGAGAATTCAAAAGTCATGATCTTTCAAAATCTGTATATGAATGTTTATGGAATTTTATTCCTAACAATCCCAAATTGGAAATAATCTGAATTTCTTCCTCTGGTGAATGGATAAAATATGGAATATTCATACAACAAAGTATTATTTAGCAATAAAAATGGAAAAAGAAACTACTGGTATGCAACAACATGAATGAACCTTCAGTTATGGTGAGCAAAAGAAGCCCAAATCATTAGAGTACACAGTATAATGATTCCATTTAAATGACATTTTAGAAAAAGCAAAAAAAATAAAAAAATAAAAAGTGTTTTGGTGGTAGAATTGTTCTTTCCATATTTTCATTACAAAGAGGTTTATATGGGTACCTAAGCATGAGGGGCACCCATACAACATTCTGTTCTTGCTCCAGGCTTCATTGAGTACCCTAATATTAGTAAATTCTGAAGAGGTGTTTTGAACCCAAGCAGTTCTTTTATTTTAAGGAACAAGTACAGGGCAAACTTAGGTTAATAAACACATTAACCTGCCCCATTATGGGAATAAGAAATTAAAATCATATCTTCAATAGAGTCAGACAAAAAGAATAATCAAAGAAGACTCTTCAGTGAAAGTTTAGTTTCTCATCAAAACAAATATAACCCCTGGACAGAGAGCCACCAATGGTACCCTCTTTGGGAGCTTTCTTGCTTGTTTCTGGTAAATCTGCTATGAAATTCTCACCCTCTGGCATCTGTGTACTTCATTCTTCAGTTGTGTGAGACAAGAACCCTCCAGAGCTCACATGACCCTGTGTTACAATATCATATGGAAAGCAAATAGTTGATAATAGAAAAGTTTGTCTTCACAGTTTTATTCTAGTTATTAAATATAAAAAAGAATGTTAGAATGTTACTGTTTTCAACATTTGGTAGATCTGGTTATTCATTGTTGAAGGCTTCTAACATAATACAAGGAGAATCCAACATGTATAATTGCCTCCTGTGGGAAGAATGCACATCCCTTGTGAAGTTATTCTGCTATAAAAGAATTAAAAAGTGCAATAAATGTAATCACATCTTTATATCCAGCAACCAATTTATGAGAAATATGGAGGAAAAGGAACATGTTAAACTATACCTTGCATGAACAATCAGCAAAATCCAGATTATGGGAAAATCTATAGTTTTTAAAAAATAAATAGTAAAAGAAATAAAAACAAAGATGGAAGGGAAACTGTGATTCAAAAGAGAACAAAAGGACACATTAACCTTTTAATATATAAACCTTATTGAATTCTTATCAAATGGTTATACAAATGATAATTAAGATACAATGGAAAAATTTCCCATTGACCAATTATTTCATATTATGATTATCTTTAAAAAAGTAACGACCTTTTCAGCACTGAAGCCAGTGAACAGTAAAATCTGGTATCAGGGGAACTTCCAATGGCAATCCTGCTGGTTAAGATTGTCCATATTCATGTGAATTTCTATTTGACTCTGCCAAAAAGGTCCCACACAGCAACAGAGATGGTGTAAACTGCTGTTGCCACCTAGTCACACAGACTCCCAGAGATGGGTAGAGCTTCCCAAGATGCCAATCAATAATCAATATGTGTACTGCAAGACAATATGAAGCAAGATTCCACCCCTGAAACCTTATCCCTGCCTTTGATGTACCCCCTTAAATAAACCATGGGAGCCATTTTTTAGTTGTTCAGCTCCAGCTCCTGTGTGGACTGAATCTATCAGATGCTCCATGCTTTTTAAAACTAAAAAAAAAAAAAGTAATGACATCAAAGTTTTTAAAATAAGTTTTATCATTTGGAAATAGACAATTATTTGCAATTGAAATTATATGGTGCTTTGGTTTGCATCAAAACACTTTGGAAATGGAGAAAATGAGTCTGGGATTCATGATAAATAAAATTGGCTATGAGCTGGTAAGTATTGGAGTTGAATGCAAGAGTTCCTTTATATTCTCCTGTCTCCTTTCGGATATGTTAAAATTTTTCCACAGTAAAACTAACTTGTAAAGGAAAAGGAAGAACAAAAAGAAAGGAGAGATACAGGAAGAAAGGATGGTGTTTGAGAAGCCACAATAGTATTTCACTTTATACCTTCAGTATTTCAGGCAAAAAGGAATGGCCTAGTTTTCAGCTACTTTCCTAACCACTCTTCTGCCAGGCAATGGAGCCTTGAACTTGAGACACAAGTCCGGGTATGGTAGTAGAATGGGGGCTGGAGGAGACAGCGATGTTTAGTTTAGGCAAGAGGCTGTGAATTCACTGGGACTGTTCTAGGAGCAGAGAAAAATTCATTAGTTTCAAAACTCTTCAAAGGCATTGTGCTTATTGTATTCACAAAAGAAAGTAACATTCTAAGCTAGATATTATCAATCTTCACTTTGCTATATTTTATTTTATTTCACAAGATTACTAGTAACATGATCATTTCACCCATCCTGCTTTCAAATGACAACGAACACCAAATTATATTTTATTTTGTTAAATAAATCTTTGGATAGATCCTTTATCAAAGATTTAGTTGTTCAATATTTATTAAGTATTTTTAAAAAGCTATGGAAGCTACAGCAATGTACTTTCTATAGATGGTAAGAGACAGATGCAGAGACAGTTGTGCAGACTTTATCATTGGAGTTTAGGTTTCTTCCATCAATTTTTGCCCAGATTTTTAAAAAAAGTCAGATTAATTTATTGTAAGTAAATAAACAAAACAAAACAAAACAAGAATGAAGCAAAACCTTAAGAAGCTGGTTGAGTGGAACTATTTCTAATATCTAACCTTGGGGAGACAAACATGAAGTCTTTTCTGAGTGTGCCCAGGGCACTTTGGTGATACTGGTTACAGTGCAATTTTTGGAGTCCCTACTGCTATCTTAATCAATTGTATGTCTCTGGGAAAGTTATTTAAATTCTTTGTCCTAAGCTTTCCTCACCCGGTCATTAAAGCTACTGCAGGGCAATGAAAGGAGAAGCAAAGATTTTAGAGCTGGAAAATAACCTGATTTCCTCACAAGGTCAAAAATGGCCTCTGTAATCGTGAAATTTATTTAGTAAGTATTCCCAGTTTTCTAGTTCCTTCTCACTTGCAGGAGAAATGAGACTATTTGACAACAACAAAGGCAACTTCAAGATGATAAATGACTGAGATTCCAGTGTCATTCAGACAATCAAGGCTAACTAACTGGAATTCACTCAGCTGCTATTTCAGCTGACCAAACCAGAAACTAACCAGGTGTGCCCGTCTACTGTGCTGTCTCTACTGTACCTGCTCTGACTTTGCTAAAAGAAGAAATAGATAAAAAATATTAGCAACTAATTTTCAAAAGGTGTCTTAAAATTTGCAGCCTAATTTATAGACTAGAGCAGAATTAAAGAAGAAAAAGTCACCTACCAAGATAAGTTCACACGTTTGTGTGTGTGTGTGTGTGTGTGTGTGTGTGTCTTTTGTTTGTTTTTTTGTGGTGCTGGGGATCAAACCCAGGGCCTTGTGCATGCAAGGCAAGAACTCTGCCAACTGAGCTATTTCCCAAGCCCAGTATGTTCATATATTTATACTCTGAGTTGGATTGGTTTTGATATGAGTCCACACCTTACAGGAATGTCAATCACAAAAATGTTTCACCGCTGCGTGGATTCTTATTCAGAGACTTGCTAAGGCAGATTTGGCACCACCCTTTTCTTTTCTTTATTTTTTTTCTGGGGGATGTGGGGTGGTTCTGGGGATTGAATTTAGGGGCCCTTGACCACTGAGCCAATCCTCAGCCCTATTTTGTATTTTTTATTTAGAGACAGGGTCTCACTGAGTTGCTTAGTGCCTCACCATTGAGAGGCTGGTTTTGAACTCTTAATCCTCCTGACTCACCCTTCAGAGCCTTTGGAATTACAAGAGTGCAGGCTGGCACCATCCTTTTGACCTGTATTTCATTAATATTGACAAAGTACCTGCTTAAATTCCTTTCCCACTAACCACAATTGCACACATAGTAAAAGTGGTAATCACTGTGGGAAAGCATGGAATTTCCTTCCCTCTAAAAGAAAAGGCAATGTTGTAAATTTTAAAATGATGCTAATTAGTTGGATAAAATTACAAATCATCAGAGTTAAAATGTTCTATCAGAAAAAAATGCAATTTGACATATGGTATTAAAAATATGCAAGGAAGGATTTTCCTGTGCTATTTTCTGCAGTTGGAGTTTGGATTTAGATTTTTTGTGTGTGAATTTCCAAGTTTTGAATTATGCAAGCTGGTTGACTAAGTGTCCTTAAATAGTCAGAAGACAAGTTTTTTTCAGAGTATAATAAAAATAAATATTTTTGGAAATGTATATAAAAATTTGCAGTTTCAATTTTCAGCAATTTGAGGAAATGTAAGAAACTATTTTTAGTTAAATTTATATGTTTAGAGCTGTTTAACATAGAGATTGCTTGAGAACAACAAGAGAGAAAGAAGATAGAAAAGAAAAACACTAAGGTAAAAATAAGAAAAGTAGTTTTTATGTTAAAAAACAATTCAAAGAATAGTGCTAGATAAGTTTACATTTGGGTATTCATTCATCTTATCATAATTTTAAGCATGGATAAATTCTATTAGCAGACACCTAATTTAGGAAATAACTGATGAACATCACAATAAGTATTTACATGTTCTAAGAACATTTAGCACCTCTCAGTGAGGCCTATTCTATGGAAAGAAAGAATGATGAATAGAAATGTAATTCCCCATTTCTAATTGTTATTTTTACAAAGCCTAAATTTAAAATAGTCACTTAACATCTTACTTTAAAATAGCATTTCTAGCTGGGTGTGATGGCACATGCCTATAATTCCAGTGGCTCCAGAGGCTAATGCAGGAGGATCCAGACATTAAACCCAACCTCAGCAAAAGTGAGGTGCTAAGCAACTTAATAAGACTCTGTCTCTAAGTCAAATACAAAATAGGGCTGGGGATGTGGCTCAGTGGTTGAGTGCCCCTGAGTTCAATCCCTGGTATCCCTTCCCCCCAAAAAAGAGTAGCATTTTTTTTTAACCTCAGACTTTATATTAACTGGGTGTTCTTAGGGCTGTTAAGATGTCTTGGTATAAAGCATTTCTTTAATTAATCAGTCTTAGAAATTAGGGATCTGATTCAGATTAAAAGTAATTTTTCCCCTAAATCTAAAGCCATTTCTTTGACTTCAGCTTGCATATATAATCCAATTATAGCTTGTGTTTTTAGGTCATATATATCTATTACCTATGAATTAAAAATTACATAAAGAACACCTGGTCAATTTTGTCTATAAAACACTTATTTTGGCCATGTTCTCTTAGCAATAATAATTGTAATGATGTTTAGACTTCTGAATAAAAATGCATGTTCATTTTCCAGACTAAAGGGATTATTTCAACATCACTCAGGTCTTCACCTATTTTATCAAAAGGTAATATCTGTTCTGAGAATCGCATTCTCTAATCCATTTGGATTGTTTCCTTCACTCTCAGTTAAAACAAAACAAAACAAAACAAAAAACACTTTCTTCTGCCTTTTTATTTTACTTTTAATCAAACCTGATTCAAAGATTTGGTTATATGATATTTTATTAAAATTGCATAGAATTTCCCTTAGCAAATCTTCAATATTATATCATTTGGGTCTTTTTTGGTTGCATATGACAGAAAATTCAACTCAAACTGCTTTATCTAGCATGTTATTTTATTTTGGTTTACATAACCAAATACAACGGTAGTATTGTGTTCAAAGGAGGCTAACTAGAATTCAAGATATTCTAACAGAACCTAATGCTTCTCTGTCAATTCTCTACTCGTTTTTTTAATGTGTACTTTCTTCTTAAGGAAGTGTTGACAAGTGGTCACACCAACTCTTGTCTATTCCATTTGATTCAAGTTCTTTAGAAGAGAGTATCTGCTTTTATGTTATTTTATTTTTCAAAGTATATTGCAAGCATATATGGAAATAAGTACATATTATTTCCGCCCCCCTTTGATTATGCAAGTGGCAGCATAGAATACATACTGTTCTGAATCTTGCCTTCTGCAATAGCATTTCAAAATGCTACTGCTTACATTAAAACAATTCTTTTAGCAGAGTGTTAGCAATACTGTGCAGGAATGAAAGTTGCTTTAGCAGACTAGCATTGATTCCTAATAGATGACAACCTTCTTTAAATATCATACATACAGGTCATGTATATGACAAATTCATTATGACAGTTTGTCCTGTTTGTTTTAACCGTATTACAGAATGGTTTGAGCCTTAAAAAAATTTATAGCTGGAGGTGAGTGAGTTCATACCGACAATTAGCACATCTTCAGGTGAAGTTGTGCTATAACATTTGCTGCAATGGAGTTTGAATTCTCAAATTATACACATGCTTCTTTAAAAATTTTTTTTAGTTGTTGATAGGCACAAAATTTATTTTGTTATGTGTTGCTGATGATCGAACTCAGTGCCTCACACACACTAGGAAACCACTCTACCACTTTCCTACAACCTCAATTCCCCATATTGTTTTAAATTGCGGCTTTCAAAACTTTGTTATCAATTATTTTCACATTTTTTAGTCAGAGGAAATAGACTTATAGGATTTGTCTTCAGCACACATCTGTACTATATGCTTGCTGGAGGCTGGACCCTGCCTGGAACGTTATGAGGGCTAACAGGGGGAAAGGCACAGAGTGACATTTGTCCTCAAGCAATGGGCAGCCTAGTTATTTAATAAAATACCAAGAGATTTTTAAAAACCTGGGATAAGCTCTGGATAACTTCTTTAGTTCTATGCTCATTAGATTATGATGTAATATGTTAGAGTTGGAAAAGAATTTAGAAATGGCTTGGCCCAATACCAATTTTATTCCACAAGTTTTATCAAAACTCTCCTTGATCACAGCACTTTTTACTAGACTGCATATCCATCCTTGAAATAATTACTGTAGCTGGAACATGAAGTATGGTTTTAGTTTAAGACAAAAATAGACCAATTCTGAGAGTTATGCTTCAGGTCAACTTCTCTGAAAATAACTAGACTGATAATATTAGAGTAGTAAATTCCCACTAGAAGTGAGAATGCATTTGTAAGCAAAAATAACCAACACAGTTTCAGTAACACAATGAAAAATACAAATAACTGGGATGGAAACAGACCTCAAATCATCAGCAAGCTTTTCTTTATTCCAAAGCAGAGCCAATCAATCAGATATGGGAGAGCTCATTTTTTCAGATAGGGAAATGGCCCCTGGGGTTACAGAAAGAGTCTTGAGTTTTACAGTTTACTGTGGGAATTACTTGAGGGTCTTCTCTCAGTATGGCAGCAGGGAGATTTTAGGTTTTACCTTGGGAACTATCCACAGCTTTCCCCTGCAATAGATTGCCCAAAGCACAGGACCTTTTTCTCCACTTTACTAGGAAGATCCCTCACAGTAGCCCTGGAGATGGGCATAACCCATTGGGAACTGGACAGCCCACCTTCTACTTTTTTGGTGAAGAACATTCTAAGGAAAGCCTTTTGTTTATTTATTTTTTTATTTTTTTTTTAATTTTTTATTGTTGGCTGTTCAAAACATTACATAGTTCTTGATATATCATATTTCACAATTTGATTCAAGTGGGTTATGAGCTCCCATTTTTACCCCATATACAGATTGCAGAATCACATCAGTTACACATCCATTGATTTACATATTGCCATACTAGTGTCTGTTGTATTCTGCTACCTTTCCTATCCTCTATTATCCCCCCTCCCCTCCCTTCCCCTCCCCTCCCCTCTTCTCTCTCTGCTCCCTCTACTGACATTCGTTTGTCCCCCTTATATTATTTTTCCCCTTCCCCTCACTTCCTCTTGTATGTACTTTTGTATAACTCTGAGGGTCTCCTTCCATTTCCATGCATTTTCCCTTCTCTCTCCCTTTCCCTCCCACCTCTCATCCCTGTTTAATGTTAATCTTCTTCTCATGCTCTTCGACCCTACTCTGTTCTTAGTTACTCTCCTTATATCAAAGAAGACATTTGGCATTTGTTTTTTAGGGATTGGCTAGCTTCACTTAGCATAATCTGCTCTAATGCCATCCATTTCCCTGCAAATTCTATGATTTTGTCATTTTTTAATGCAGAGTAATACTCCATTGTGTATAAATGCCACATTTTTTTTATCCATTCGTCTATTGAAGGGCATCTAGGTTGGTTCCACAGTCTAGCTATTGTGAATTGTGCTGCTATGAACATCGATGTAGCAGTGTCCCTGTAGCATGCTCTTTTTAGGTCTTTAGGGAATAGACCAAGAAGGGGAATAGCTGGGTCAAATGGTGGCTCCATTCCCAGCTTTCCAAGAAATCTCCATACTGCTTTCCAAATTGGCTGCACCAATTTGCAGTCCCACCAGCAATGTACAAGTGTACCCTTTTCCCCACATCCTCGCCAGCACTTGTTGTTGTTTGACTTCATAATGGCTGCCAATCTAACTGGAGTGAGATGGTATCTTAGGGTGGTTTTGATTTGCATTTCTCTGACTGCTAGAGATGGTGAGCATTTTTTCATGTACTTGTTGATTGATTGTATGTCCTCCTCTGAGAAGTGTCTGTTCAGGTCCTTGGCCCATTTGTTGATTGGGTTATTTGTTCTCTTATTGTCTAATTTTTTGAGTTCTTTGTATACTCTGGATATTAGGGCTCTATCTGAAGTGTGAGGAGTAAAGATTTGTTCCCAGGATGTAGGCTCTCTATTTACCTCTCTTATTGTATCTTTTGCTGAGAAAAAACTTTTTAGTTTGAGTAAGTCCCATTTGTTGATTCTAGTTATTAACTATTGTGCTATGGGTGTCCTATTGAGGAATTTGGAGCCTGACCCCACAGTATATAGATCGTAGCCAACTTTTTCTTCTATCAGACGGCGTGTCTCTGATTTGATATCAAGCTCCTTGATCCATTTTGAATTAACTTTTGTGCATGGCGAGAGAAAGGGATTCAGTTTCATTTTGTTGCATATGGATTTCCAGTTTTCCCAGCACCATTTGTTGAAGATGCTATCCTTCCTCCATTGCATGCTTTTAGCCCCTTTATCAAATATAAGGTAGTTGTAGTTTTGTGGATTGGTTTCTGTGTCCTCTATTCTGTACCATTGGTCCACCCGCCTGTTTTGGTACCAGTACCATGCTGTTTTTGTTACTATTGCTCTGTAGTATAGTTTGAAGTCTGGTATCGCTATACTGCCTGATTCACACTTCCTGCTTAGCATTGTTTTTGCTATTCTGGGTCTTTTATTTTTCCATATGAATTTCATGATTGCTTTCTCTATTTCTACAAGAAATGCCGTTGGGATTTTGATTGGCATTGCATTAAACCTACAGAGAACTTTTGGTAATATCGCCATTTTGATGATGTTAGTTCTGCCTATCCATGAACAGGGTATATTTTTCCATCTTCTAAGATCTTCTTCTATTTCTCTCTTTAGGGTTCTGTAGTTTTCATTGCATAAGTCTTTCACCTCTTTTGTTAGGTTGATTCCCAAGTATTTTATTTTTTTTGAGGATATTGTGAATGGAGTGGTTGTCCTCATTTCCATTTCAGAGGATTTGTCGCTGATATACAGGAATGCCTTTGATTTATGCGTGTTGATTTTATATCCTGCCACTTTGCTGAATTCATTTATTAGCTCTAATAGTTTCTTTTTAGACCCTTTTGGGTCTGCTAGGTATAGAATCATGTCATCAGGAAATAGTGATAATTTAAGTTCTTCTTTTCCTATTTTTATGCCTTTAATTTCTTTCGTCTGTCTAATTGCTCTGGCCAGTGTTTCGAGAACTATGTTGAACAGAAGTGGTGAGAGAGGGCATCCCTGTCTTGTTCCAGATTTTAGAGGGAATGCCTTCAATTTTTCTCCATTCAGAATGATGCTAGCCTGAGGCTTAGCATAGATTGCTTTTACAATATTGAGGTATGTTCCTGTTATCCCTAGTTTTTCTAGAGTTTTGAACATAAAGTGATGCTGTACTTTGTCAAATGCTTTTTCTGCATCTATCGAGATGATCATATGGTTCTTATTTTTAAGTCTATTGATGTGGTGAATAACATTTATTGATTTCCGTATATTGAACCAGCCTTGCATCCCAGGGATGAATCCTACTTGATCATGGTGCACAATTTTTTTGATAAGTTTTTGTATCCGAGTGGCCAGAATTTTATTGAGGATTTTTGCATCTAGGTTCATTAGAGATATTGGTCTGTAGTTTTCTTTCTTTGAAGTGTCTTTGTCTGGTTTAGGTATCAGGGTGATGTTGGCCTCGTAGAATGAATTTGGAAGTTCTCCCTCTTTTTCTATTTCCCGAAGTAGCTTGAAAAGTATTGGTATTAGTTCCTCTTTAAAGGTTTTGTAAAACTCTGCTGTATACCCATCCGGTCCTGGGCTTTTCTTAGTTGGTAGTCTCTTGATGGTTTCTTCTATTTCCTCAATTGATATTGGTCTGTTTAGGTTGTCTATATCCTCCTGACTCAATCTGGGCAGATCATATGACTTAAGAAATTTATCTATGCCTTCACTATCTTCTAATTTATTGGAGTATAAGGATTCAAAATAATTTTTGATTATCTTCTGTATTTCTGAAGTGTCTGTTGTGATATTGCCTCTTTCATCCCGTATGTTAGTAATTTGAGTTCTCTATCTTATTCTCTTCACTAGCATGGCTAAGGGTCTGTCGATTTTGTTTATTTTTTCAAAGAACCAACTTTTAGTTTTGTCAATTTTTTCAATTGTTTCTTTTGTTTCGATTTCATTAATTTCAGCTCTGATTTTAATTATTTCTTGCCTTCTACTTCTTTTGCTGTTGTTTTGCTCTTCTTTTTCTAGGATTTTGAGATGAAGTATGAGATCATTTATTTGTTGGTTTTTTCTTTTTTTAAGGAATGAACTCCAAGCAATGAATTTTCCTCTTAGAACTGCTTTCAATGTGTCCCATAGATTCCGATATGTTGTGTCTATGTTTTCACTAATCTCTAAGAATTTTTTAATTTCTTCCTTGATGTCTTCTATAACCCATTGATCATTCAGTAACCTATTGTTCATTCTCCAAGTGATGTATTCTTTTCCCTTCCTTCTTTTATCGTTGATTTTCAGTTCCATTCCATTATGATCAGATAGGATGCATGGTATTATCTCTACTCCTTTATATTGTCTAAGAGTTTCCCTGTGACATAATATATGATCTATTTTTGAGAAGGATCCATGTGCTGCTGAGAAAAAAGTGTAACTGCTTGATGTTGGGTGGTATATTCTATATATGTCAATTAAGTCTAGGTTATTAATTGTGTTATTGAGTTCTATAGTTTCCTTATTCAACTTTTGTTTGGAAGATCTGTCCATTGGTGAGAGAGGTGTGTTGAAGTCTCCCATGATTATTGTATGGTGGTCTATTAGACTCTTGAACTTGAGAAGAGTTTGTTTGATGAACATAGCTGCACCATTGTTTGGGGCATATATATTTATGATTGTTATGTTAAGGAAAGCCTTTTGATGTTCCCCGATTTAAGCAAGTGTGGTCTCCATTTTGCCTCTTTTTAGTGTGGGAACTCAATCTAGCCTGTCCCCGCCCCTACTTCTTGAAAATATTTTCCATGTCCTGTGGTTTTTCATCATTCTACTTAGCTTTTATTTTACATTCAGCCCATTCCCCAAGGAGAACCCCATTTCCACCACCCAGGAGGGATGTGGGTGGGAGGTTACAATGAGGGTGAATTTATTATTGGAGACTGAGGCAGGATGTGTTGATTTCTGCAGTCAGGAAAGAAATTGTAAAAAGTCAGAAACTATTGTCATTGGGAAAATCTCAGAGCTTGGTATTCACTGCTGATCTTCCTTCTTCTGGAACCCATTGTGACTTAGAGCTTCACTATTTGCTTTTCTCCTTGCAGAACTCATCAGTAATAGGAATGGGTAAAAGTCCAGGGCCCAGCGTTTCAGTATCCATCTCCTCCCTTCAGGACCCATTGTGGTTGGGAAGGGATAAATGTTTGCTTTTGGTGGAGATGCTGGGAAAAACCCTGGAAGGGATGAAAGTTTGCTTTTACTCCCAGGACCCATTATTACTGGAAAAGGATTTACTGGGAGAGGTTCAATGTTTGGCTAATTTTCCTCCCTCTTCCCTAACCATGCTGTCTTTCCATTTTACCCGGGGCTGTCTTGTAGGAATATTATTTTCCATAACCCTTCCATGCTCATTTGCCAAGGAATGTTTATTCATAAAAGCTATATTGTATACATTTTATAAGCTATATTTTAATAATATTTCAATGTTTCATATTTTTTATTTCTTAATTATGCGAAGGATAATTACAAAGAAGTTAAAAATGAATCTCACCATCATGTACATCCACAAGACACTAATTAAATTTTTAAAAATATAAGTTAAATAACATAAAGATCAGTAGATGGAAGGGGGGAGCAAGGAGGTGAGGGAAAGGGGAAGTAATGGGGACTGAATTAGAACAAATTATATTCCATGCTTTTATAATTTTGTCAAAATGAAGCCTATTGTCATGTATAAATAAAAGAGCCAATAAAAAAGATTTTCACCATTAAACAAATTAAGCATAAAAGGGTGCTGTATTTTGTCAAATGCTTTTTCTGCATCTATGGAGATGATCATATGATTCTTTAAGTATATTGATGTGGTGAATTACATTTATTGATTTCCATATGTTGAACCAACCTTGCATCCCTGAGATGAATCCCACTTGATCATGGTGCACAATCTTTTTCATGTGTTTTTGTATTTGATTTTCCAGAATTTTATTGAGAATTTTTGAATCTATGTTCATTAGAGATATTGGTCTGAAGTTTTCTTTCTTTGAAGTGTCTTTGTCTAGTTGTGGAATCAGAGTCATATTGACCTCATAGAATGAGTTTGGAAGTGCTCCCTCTTTTTCCTGAACTAAATTTATCTGAAATAAATTGAAGAGTATTGGTATTAGTTCTTCTTTAAAGGTCTTATAGAACTCAGCTGTGTATCCATCCAGTCCTGGGCTTTTCTTCGTTGGTAATCTTTTGATGGCTTCTTCTATTTGCTTGCTCGATATTGGTCTATTTAAATTGTGTATATCTTCCTGACTCAATCTGGGCAGATCAGATGACTTAAGGAATTTGTCGATGCCTTCACTGTCTTCTGTTTTATTGGAGTGTAAGGTTTCAAAATAATTTTTAATTATCTCCTGTATTTCTGTAGCGTCTGCTATGTTATTGCCTTTTTTGTCACTTATGCTGGTAATTTGAATTCTCTCTCTCCTTCTTTTCATTAGCGTGGCTAAAGATCTGTCAATTTTATTTATTTTTTCAAAGAACCAACTCTTAGTTTTGTCAAATATTTCAATTGTTTCTTTTGTTTTAATTTCATTGATTTCTGCACTAATTTTAGTTATTTCTTGTCTTCTGCTTTTGATGCTGATTTCTTCTTCTTTTTCTAGGGCTTTGAGATGTACTGTGAGGTCATTTATTTGTTGACTTTTTCTTCTTTTAAGGAATGAACTCCATGCAATGATTTTTCCTCTTAGTACTGCTAGAGATTTCAATATATTTTATCTGTATTCTCATTTACCTCTAAGAATTTTTTAATCTCCTCTTTTATGTCTTCTGTAACCCATTGTTCATTCAGTAGCATAATGTTTAGTCTCCATGTGATGCATAAATTTTAATTTTTTATATTGTCCTTGATTTCTAATTTCATTCCATTATGGTAAAATACATGGTAGTATCTCTACTTTTTTGTATTTGCTAAGAGTTGCTTTGTGACATAGTATATAGTGTATTTTAGAGAATGATCCATGTACTGCTGAGAAGAAAGTGCATCCCCTTGATGCCGGTTGAAATATTCTATATATATCATTAAGTCTAAGTAATTAATTGTGTTATTGAGCTCTAGAGTTTATTTACTCAAATTTTATTTGATGATCTATCCAGTGGTGAGAGAGGTGTGTTAAAGTCACCCATGATTATTGTGTTGTGGTCAATTTGACTCTTGAATTTGAGAAGAGGTTGTTTGATGAACATAGCTACACCATTGTTTGGGGCATATATATTTATGATTGAAACACTAGAAAAAATAGGTATAACAGGAACATATTTCAACATCATAAAGGCTATCTATGCTAAGCCTCAGGCCAACATCATTCTAAATGGAGAAAAATTGAAGGCATTCCCACTAAAATCAGGAATAAGACAGGGATGCCCTCTTTCACCACTTCTATTCAACATAGTTCTTGAAATACTGGCCAGGGCAATTAGACAGATGAAATAAATTAAAGGGCTATGTATAGAAAAAGAAGAACTTAAATTAGCTCAATTTGCTGACAATATGATTTTATACCTAGAAGACCCAAAAAACTTCACAAGGAAACTTCTGGAACTAATAAATGAATTCAGCAAAGTGGCAGGATATAAAATCAACACCCATAAATCAAAGGGATTTCTGTATATCAGTGACAAATCCTCTGAGAAGGAAATGAGGAAAACTACCCCATTCACAATATTCTCCAAAAAAAAAAAAAAGATACTTTGGAATCAACTTAACAAAAGAGGTGAAAGATCTATACAATGAAAACTACAGAACACTAAAGAGAGAAATCAAAGAAGACCTTAGAAGATGGAAGAATCTACCTTGCTCTTGGATAGGCAGAATTAATATTATCAAAATGACCATTCAACCAAAAGCACTACACAGATTTAATGGAATTGCAATCAAAATCCTGATGGCATTCCTCAAAGAAATAAAAAGCAATCATGAAATTCATCTGGAAAAATAAGAGACCCAGAATAGCTAAAGCAATTCTAAGCAGGAAGAGTGAAGCAGGTGGTATCGCTATACCAGACCTTAAACTATACTACAGAGCAACAGTAACAAAAACAGCATGGTAGTGACACCAAAACAGGCTGGTAGACCAATAGTAAAGAATAGAAGACACAGAAATTAACCCACAAAGTTAAAATTATCTTATAATAGACAAAGGTGCCAAAAAATGCACTGGAGAAAAGATAGCATCTTCAACAAATGGTGCTGGGAAAACTGGATCCATATGCAACAAAATGAAATTAAACCCCTATCTCTCATCATGCACAAAACTTAACTCAAAATGGATCAAGAACCTAGAAATTAAACCAGAGACTCTGTGTTTATAGAAGAAAAAGTAGGCCCTAATCTTCATCATGTGGGATTAGGCCCCCACTTCCTTAATAAGACTCCTATAGTGCAAGAATTAAAACTAAGAATCAATAAATGGATGGACTCAAACTAAAACATTTCTTCTCAGTAAAAGAGATAATCTGTGAGGTGAACAGAGAGCTTACATCCTGGGAGCAAATTTTTACCCCTCACACATCAGATAGAGCACTATTCTCTAGGGTATATAAAGAACTCCAAAAGCTAAACACCAAAAAAGCAAATAATCCAATCAACAAATGGGCTAAGGACCTGAACAGACACTTCTCAGAAGAAAATATACAATCAATTAATAAATATATGAAAAAATGTTCATCATCACTAGCAATCAGAGAAATGCAAATCAAAACCACTCTAAGATATCATCTCACTCCAGTCAGAATGGCAGCTAGTATGAAGGCAAACAACAATAAGTGTTGTAGAGGATGTGGGGAAAAGGCTACACTCATACATTGCTGGTCAGAATGTAAACTGGTGCAGCCAATTTGGAAAGCAGTATGGAGATTACTTGGAAAACTGGGTATGGAACCACCATTTGACCCAGCTATTCCTCTCCTCAGACTATATTCAAAGGATTTAAAAACAGCATACTACAGGGACACAGTCATATCAGTGTTTATAGCAGCAAAATTCACAATAGGTAAATTATGGAGCCAACCTAGATGTCCTTCAGTGGATGAATGGATAAAAAAACGTGGCTTATTTACACAATAGAATTTTACTCAGCATTAACAAAGAACAAAACCATGGCATTTGCAGACAAATGGATGGTGTTGGAGAAGATAATGCTAAGTGAAGTCAGCCAATCCCCAAAAAACAAATACCTAATGTTTTCTCTGATATAGGGAGGTTGAGTTATACTGACATAGGGAGAGACAGCATGGAGGAATAGATGAATTCAAGATAGGGAAGAGGGGTGGGAGGGAAAGTCAGGGGGTATAGGGAGTAACAAGGATGGTGGAATGTAATGATTGTCATTATACAAAGTACATGTATGAAGACTTGAATTGGATGTCAACATACTTTATATGCAAACAGAAATACAAAAAGCATGGTATTTATTAAGATTTGTAATGCAAAAAATAAATAAATAATCTTACCTTAGATTAGTGCCACAGTCTGGCTGGGCACAAATCACGAGCCACTCAAGCAGGAACAAACTTTATTTCTAAACTCCACCAGCACACTCCACACACCCTCCCTGGGAACTCTCCAGAACGCCACCAGAACGGCTCCTCCAGCAAGCACCAACTGGAAATCCCTCCTCCGGCACTTCCCCAACCAATGTGAACTCTCCAGGAATCCCCGCGAGAACTCCAAAGTAGCGCAAGAACTCCAAAGTAGCAGGCCGAGGCGGACAGTAAAGGTCTAATATACTATTGAATCAATCCAGCATCATCTTAATCGCTCGCCTCTCAACCAATACTATTGGCAAAATGCCAGGGGCCATTCTGACTCAGCTGTGGCTCTCAGCATCTCCTCCCTTCTGTTTAATTAAATAACAAGCAATGTGGCCTAGGGACCGTGCCTGTTAGGTTGTCCAATACTACATATGGTCCTTACTTGTCATCGGATGAGCTGACCTCAAGGCGTCAGCCTCCTGTCTTAGGTTGGTACCACTGCAATTGGATCATACCCGTCACTGACTACCGGTCCAGCATACAGCCATATTTGTGGATAGGCATTTGCACCAGTGGGGGGGGGTGAGATTCTTTGCCTCACCTCTGTTGGCCCCCAAATTTGGCCTTGGTACCAGTGGGGGGGTGAGGTTCTTTGCCTCACCTCTGTTGGCCCCCAAATTTTAGACTATCACTAGCAGAAGGGAGGAGGATGCAAAATGCCACGACACCAAGCCAAATGACAGCTCTTTTTGGAAAAATTGTACCACTGATGACACCATCTGCAAAGATACACCAACACTACCACAATTCGCTGCACCAACAGATAGTTCACAATGCATACAAGTGATACATAGTCCAGGACAGTTCTGCAAGCAGTTCAAAGCAGAGGAATCCATCAATATGTCCATTTCCTCCCAAAGTAAATCGACTCCTTGATTGAGCATTACTTGTTGAGTTATTATTCATTGATGCATCAATTTATACAGTTTACTGTGATAGCTATCAAAGAAGCTGTAGTTTGGTTTTATCTTTGTCTTCACCAGCACTGGGATGAAGATAGGAATTCTGGCAATGATGGCTAAAAAAAAATTATGTAACATTCCAACAGGTACTAAGAAAACAATTTTCTGAACAATTTACATTATCCTGAACAGAATTATTAAATATAATGAAAAGGAAAGGTGAAAGTAAACAAACAGATCTGTTAACCTCCTTTTTTGTTCACATATTAAAACAATCCTCAATAGCTGTTTACCCAATTTAAATTAAACCATATAAATCATGTGAATAAAAAAAATTTGTATCCATTTTTTCATGAGCCCTCCTCATATATGATATATGGACATATGCACATACAGACATACAACACAAAACAGATGTGTGCACACATAACACAATACATACAACCATAACATAATAGTAAAGGCCTTGTAGCTTTTCACAGGTGAAATCTTCATTGCAATGTTTAAAAACTCCACAGTCAAAAAATAGAACTGATCAGAAAAACATTAACCTAGGTCTGTATGAGCTCAAAAAATAAAACAGAACTAAATGATGTGGGAAAAGGCAATAATAAAATAGATATTGAAAAAAGCATCCTGGTTACCACCTGAGTTTGACTCTTATTTGGATATCCCATCCTTTTTTCCTGTAACTTGCATATGGGTCTGAAGGTATTCCCACAAGCAAGCCTCAAGGTTTTTTACATTTTAAATAGGCCTTAATGGTGTTCATTATTCATTAGCCTCCAGGTGTGGGAGAATCACTGTCGCAGATTTTAGAATAGCCAAGCTGGAGCTCTGGATATCAGCTGTTATGGATTTGAGTCAAATCATCTTCTTTTTGGTCTGTAGAAATCGCTTTGGTTAGTCTCTCTGGAATCCAAATCGGCTGCTGTTCTCCCTGTGAAAACACACAAACAGAACCCCGACTCCAGACAATCACAGGGTCAGGACCTTTCCATTGTCCTGTTAGAATATCCTTCCAAAGTACCTTGGGCTTCTGTACATTTTTTGGATATATATGCCTTCCCACAGCACTAAGCCCTGATAAATCCAAATTTAAAAAGTTTAGAGTAAAAAGGGTTATTTTAAGTTTATCTTTGGGGGATATATACCCCTTCCCAATTCCTTCTTTTTGCTTTAATAAGTACATTTTAATAGTTTGATGAGCTCTTTCAACTATGCCTTGTCCCTGTGGATTGTATGGGATTCCTGTTATATGAGTAATGCCAAATGATGAGCAAAATTGTTTAAAAGAGGTAGAGGTATAGCCAAGGGCATTATCTGTTTTTAACTGTTTTGGAACGCCCACAGTGGCAAAATTTTGTAAGCAATGAGCTATAATATCTTTAGTTTTTTCTCCAGCATGAAGGGAGCCCATCAAAAATCCAGAAGAAGTATGAACTGTAACATGCAAATATTTTAATTTTCCAAATTCTGGCAAGTGTGTGACATCCATCTTCCAAATATGATTAGGTTTCAGTCCTCTAGGATTGACTCCAAGATTAACTTGTGGTAAAAAGGTCACACAATTTTGACATTGTTTTTTATTTGTCTAGCTTGTTCCTTAGTTATTTTAAAATGCTTTTGTAAAGTATTAGCATTGACATTGAACCTTTTATGAAAATTTGTAGCTTCTTCTAGTGTAGAGAAAATATGTATGTCATGTGTATATTTATCTGCTAAATCATTACCCAAACTAAGGGCTCCAGGCAATCCTGTATGTGCCCTGATATGTCCTATAAAGAATGGATCTTTTCTGTCCCAGATTAGACTTTGTATAGTGGAAAGCAAAGAGAAAACAGTAGAGGAAGGGGAAATCCTACCAGCATCTTCAAGGGATACTATAGCATTAACTATATACTGACTATCGGAAAATAAATTAAATACAGAATCTTTAAACATCACAAAAGCTTGTAATACTGCATTAAGCTCTACCTTTTGAGCTGATTGTTTGGGTACTAAAAATGTAAAGTTTGATCAGGGGTAACTACTGCTGCTGTACCGTTATTATTTTTTTTTAAAGAAAGTGAGAGAGAGAGAGAGAGAGAGAGAGAGAGAGAGAATTTTTTTTAATATTTATTTTTTAGTTCTCGGCGGACACAACATCTTTGTTTGTATGTGGTGCTGAGGATCGAACCCGGGCCACACGCATGGCAGGCAAGCACGCTACCGCTTGAACCACATCCCCAGCCCCTGCTGTACCATTATTTAACCCATCAATGAATATATTTGGAGCATTCATGATAGGTGTTTTTCTTGTCATTTTTGGAAAAACTACAGGATGTGAAGACCAAAAAGACACAAAAGGATTAGATGGTAAGTGGTTATCAAATGAAACATTAGATTTACACATGATTATTGTGCAAGTATTTAACTCATTAGCTAACTCATCAATTTGATCCATAGTATATGGAGTAACAATTTTATTGGGAGAAATTCCAAACACTCCCTTTGCTGCTTTTATTCCTTTGAGTATTAATTGTCCTACAGCCTCAGGATACCTAGTAAGAATAGAGTTAGGAGAATAAAATAAATGCATCCACAATAATGGAACTTCTTGCCAAAATACTCCTGTAGGAATATTTTTTGTTGGTAGTACAATAAATAATAAAGGCAAACTTATATCAATTCTATCCAAATGCATATTTTCCATATATGTTTCAATAATTTTTAATGCCTTTCTTGCTTCAGGCGTTAACATTCGGGGTGAATTTGGATCTGATGGACATTTTAGGATATCAAATAAAGGTACTAACCCTTCTGTTGGTATGCCTAGATAAGGCCTTATCCAATTTATGTCTCCTAATAACTTTTGAAAGTCATTAAGTGATTTGAGTTGATCTACTCGTGTTTGAATTTTTGGTGGACAGACCATGGTTGAGGATAATAGAATTACAAAATAATTAATTGGAAAATTTAATTGTGCTCTATCTATTGCTGTCTCTCAATTATAATTTTTAATAAGTTTGTAAGTGGGGCTGGGGATGTGGCTCAAGTGGTATCGCGCTCGCCTGTCATGCGTGCGGCCAGGGTTCGATCCTCAGCACCACATACAAACAAAGATGTTGTGTCCACCAAAAACTAAAAAATAAATATTAAAATTCTCTCTCTCTCTCTCTCTCTCTCTCTCTCTCTCTTTAAAAAAAATAAGTTTGTAAGTGTGGCATAACATTCTAGCAATGTGTTTTTATCTTTGTGTGCTAACAATACATCATCCATATAGTGAAATGCTTGTAGTTCATTATTTTGATTTCTAAGTGGCTGGATTGCTTTGTTAACATAAATTTGACACATAGTTGGGCTGTTAGCCATCCCTTGAGGGAATACTTTCCATTCATATATCTGATTAGGACCTTCATGATTCAGTGCAGGGATAGTAAATGCAAAACGTGGACTATCCTCAGGATGAATTGGAATTGAAAAAAAAAAAACAATCTTTAGTATCTATAGCTAAAACATACCAGGTTTTTGGCAAAGCAGACAATTGGGGAATCCTGATTGAGCAGGTCCCATAATAACCATCTCATTATTAATGGCTCTTAAATCTTGCAAGAATCTCCATTTACCAGATTTTTTTTTTAATGACAAAAATGGGAGTATTATGGGGAGATACGGAAGGTTGTATATGTCCTTCTGCTAATTATTGTTTGACAGGTCATCATGGGCTGCTTGTATCTTTTCTTTAATCAGGGGCCACTGAGGAACTGGTCTTTCTGATTTCCAAGTAATTTTTATTGTCTCAGTGACCCCTTCTGAAAACCCAATCCATGTCTATCTATTTCTTGATCTATTTGTATTGGTGCTGCTATACCTTGTTCTTGTTCTCCAAATCTTTTTTCTTTCCTAAAACCTTGTCTAGCCCTAATAATGGGCACATTTTGATTGATGTTATTTGTTAATGTCAAACCTAATTGATCTAGGACATCTCGTCCCCATAAATTTATAGGAAGATGATCCAATACATATGGCTGTATAGTTCCTTCACATCTTTCAGGATCCTTCCAATCTAATACCATTGCACTTCTATGGGGATGAGTCGTCACTCCTAGGCCTCGAAGCATTTGAGTAGCTTGTTGTAATGACCAATGTTTTGACCATTTTTGACGAGAGATGATGCTAAGGTCTGCACCTGTGTCCAGTAGCCCATTAAATTCATATCCTTGAATATTTAGTTTTAGCATTGGGTGAGAATCTAAATTTAAAGACAGCATAGCCCAATCTACACCTGTGGAGCCTAATCCCCTGGAACCTCTTTCTATAGAACAGCTGGAAAATTTATCATGCAGCCTGGGTATTATTAATAACTGTGCTATTCTATCTTCTGGTGAAATTACTGATATACCCTTGGGAGAACTGGCTATAATTTTTATTTCATCTTCATAATCAGGATCAATTACCCCAGGACTTATCATAAGTCCTTTTAGAGTAGAAGAACTGCTTCCCAATAATAATCCTACTGTTCCTTGGGGAAGAGGCCCTTTTACCCCTGTGGGAATGATTTGAACTCCCATCTCTGGAGTTAGTACTGCTTTGGCGGAGGCGCAGATGTCCAATCCTGCACTTCCTCTGGTTTGTCTGATGAGAGATCTAATGGACAATGTGTCCTGGGCACTACCCTGATAGTGTCGCTGGGTTCCTCCAGTGCCCTGTATATTTTTGGTAGTGGGCTCCGGAGCATTGGGCCCCCCTGTCCGTTTTTTGGCAATGGAGCCCGATGCTTTTCTCCTCGATATCATTCGTAAACACCTGGACCTTGTCCATTTTTTGATAACGGAGTACCCTCTATGGTGGTTTGAGAACGGCATTCATTAGCCCAATGTCTCCCTCTATGGCATCGTGGCCAAATACCCGGTATTCTACTCCTTTGATACCTAGCTTTGTTAAACCCTCCTCCTATGGAGCAACTCCTTTTAATATGTCCTGTTTGTTCACAATTGTAGCATGTTTTCAGCCTGGCATCTAAACCTGTTGTACTGCAGCTGCCAAGACTTGCCCTTGTTCATTAATGTCTCTACATAATTTAATATATGTGTTTAAATCTCCATGTTTCCATGGTCTAATGGCCTCCTTGCACCATCTGTTTGCTTGATCAAAGGCTAGCTGTTTAATTAATGGCATTGCTTGTTCTATGTCCCCAAAAACTCTGGTAGCTGTTTGAATAAGCCTATCTACAAATTCAGCATAAGGTTCATTAGCTCCTTGTATTATCTTAGATAATTGACTTTGTAAATCTCCATGGAAGACCTTGTAAGTCTTCCATGCCCTAACTGCCTCTGCAGCAATTTGTGAATATATAGCAGGATCATATTCAATTTTTTCGCTGTTGACCCTCATAAGGTCCTTTTCCTAACAACATATCTAGATTTCTTTGAGGGTAACCGGCTGCTGCATTTCGCCTAGCTGTCTCTATGCAGAATTCCTCATTGGCACCCTTCCATAACAAATATTGCCCTCCATTTAGCACAGCTTTACACATACTAGCCCAGTCTGCTGGCGTCATGTCCAAGTTGGTAATGGATTCGACCATGCTTACAGTGAAGGGTGCTTGGGGACCATAGGTTGTTATAGCCTCCTTTAATTGCTTCACTGTTTTGAAATCTAAAGCATGGTGAATTCGCTATCCTCCTGCCTGCTCAAGTACAGGGCATGCTAATCTTTGAGGTCCTGTCTCAGGATCCCATCTATCAACTACAGGGGTTGGGGGCCCCATAGCATATATTGTCTCTATAGGTGGAGCTGTTGGTTGGACACTTATTCCCTCTGATGATAGAAAGGTGTTAGTAGCAGCCTCCTATTGTAACTTTTTCCCTGATAATTCTTCCTCCTTTAAATTTTCTTCCTCTGTCTGACTAGCTGGAGAAACCTTCTCTTTTACTTGATCTAAAATGTCTTTCTCCATGGTCTGAACCTCTAACAATTTACTTAACACTCTTTTGATTTGTTTTTTACTAATTTCTAATCTACTATAAAGATAACGCAACCCAACAAGATAACACAAAACAAAACTGAAATAGAATGAAACAAAAACGGAACATAAAATCGTTGTATCAATTTTCCTATTTTCTTGAAATGTATTTTCGTGGTCTATCTCTATCTCTTCCTCAGGGCCGAACAACTTCAAACCTTGAGCCAACCATTTTTCCCAGTTTGCCTGAGATAGTTCTAGGGATAGGCAGCTTGAAACAAAAACAAAACAGATCAAAACAAGAACACATTGTTTTTTGAAATGGTCACCCATTCTCTCGCCTTCCCTCAGGGGCGAGCAATTTCACTTACCTCCGAGCTTCAGGCATTCCCCGTATGGGCCACCAAATGCTGCAGTCTGGCTGGGCACAAATCACGAGCCACTCAAGCAGGAAAAACTTTATTTCTGAACTCCACCAGCACACTCCACACACACTCCCCAGGAACTCTCCAGAATGCCACCCATGCAGCTCCTCCAGCAACCACCAACCAGAAATCCCTCCTCCGGCAATTCCCCAACCAATGCAAACTCTCCAGGAATCCCCGCGAGAACTCCAAAGTAGCGAGAACTCTAAAGTAGCAGGCCGAGGCGGACAGTAAATGTCTAATATACTATTGAATCAATCCAGCATCATCTTAATGGCTTGCCTCTCAACCAATACTATTGGCAAAATGCCAGGGGCCATTCCGACTTGGCTGTGGCTCTCAGCAGATTAGGAAGTGAAAGGAGGGGAAGGCAGGGATGTGGGGATAAGAAAAATAGTAGAATGAAACAATTATTACTGTATGTATGTATGTGACTGTATGACCAATATGATTCTACAATATGTATATTCAGAAAAATGAGAAATTATATTCCATCTATATATGATATATCAAAGTATATAAGTGCATTCTACTGCCATGTATAACTAATTAAAACAAATAAAAAAGTTTAAAAAATTAAAAAAATTAAAAAAAAATAAAAAAAATATTCAAGTGGTGGAGTATATAGTCTGCTTAGGCTCTCATAAGAAATTTCATAGTCAGAATGGCTTAAACAGCAGAAACAAATATTCTCACAGCTCTGGAGTCTGAAAGTTAGAGATTAAGGAGCTCGCAGGGCTGGTGTCTGAGAGGATTCTTCCTTTGGGTTGCATATGGCTGCCTTCTCTGTGTGTACACTTGGTCTTTCCTTGGTGCCTGTGTGGGATTGTTTGGGGGTAGGCTACTCTCTGTTGTCTTTTCTTATGCTAATCCTATAAAACCCAAGTCTTACCCTTATGATCTCATTCAACCTCAAGAACTACCTTAGAGGCCCATAAATGTAAATTTATTCCTTTAACATATGAAATTTGGGGGAATATAATCATTCAGTCCATAATATAAGATTTTTGCTTGGTCACCTATATAATCTATTTCCAGATTCATTATGTTTATTTTTTCACATTAAATGTAGTATGGTTTTAAGGAAGACAAATTCTGTAGCCAAGCAACTTTGCACTATCACTAACTAGTTTTTATTTCTTTAGTATCTTACTTCAGCATTTAACTTACTATCTCTTTACTCTAGTTTCCTTATCTGTAAATTGTTGATAGTAACAATACTTACCTCATTGGGTATAGAAGATTAGAAGGACATAAACTGTTTCTACCATGTGAAAAATGGTTAATAAGTGTTACTTTTCCTTCTTCTTCTCCTCTTTCTTCTCTTTCTCCTATTCTTCTTTCTCCTTTTCATCTTCTTTCTCTCTTATTCATTTTATGATTATCAATTTGAAAACTATTATTTCTAGTTTTTTTATTATTTCTTGAGCTTTTCTTTACAGTGTAATCTTTGTTTGATAGACTATTCAAGTAAAAGTATATTATTTTACCAGTGATGATTTTAGTACAAATTAGCTCAACCTTATTAATTATATTTTTTCAGGTACACTTTTTTTTACTTATTTTTTTTTTTTGCCTAAACTATCATAGGCCAAGAAAGCTCACTTTCAATCATTTTAGTAAAACAGAGCCATGAATTTCATGAATTTCTGGTAGCTTTTGCTTTATATTTTTTGATTCCACATTTGGTGCCTGAAAGAATATGTTAGTTTTGGGGGCAAAGTGTTTAATAACCTACTACCTGTTCTCAGATAGATGCCTAGGGAGAAGGGATAGCCCTGTAAGTTCTCTTGTAAGTTCCTGGTAAGCAGATCTGACACACACAGTGATGTTATTGCTAATGAAGATAACTAAAGGGTCTTCTCTGTGAAATAATTTTAGTGCAATTAATACTTGTTGTGGTTGGCCAAATGGCTCTCCAAGCATGCCCTTGTTTTAATACCTGGAATGTATGTATAGATTAAGCTACAATGACCAAAGGGACTTCGCACGTGAAAATAAAGTTAAAATATGGTGATTATCCTGGACTATCTTCCTGGATCCAATCTAACCACAACAGACCATAAAAGCAGATAACTTTCCGTAGTTTCAAGTAGAGGACACAGAAAGAGGCAGAAATAATGTAGTGGAAGGGAAGGGGAGGGAGGATGTGGAAAGGGTTAGCCTCAGGGAGAGGCCTTTAAAGAAAACCTTAATTGGAGCCCATTACCTATCCTATCTTATTCAATAATACCTCTTTTTTATCACTAAACAGGGGGCAATATTAATGTAGTATTTATGTAAATTGGCTCTTTTTTAGTACATTAAATGTAAAACAGGTTTTGAATTTACTTTGATGTAAATGAAACACTTTGGGACTGTATTTATGTAGGGCATTGGCTTTTCTGATTCTTGGTTTCTCCAGGATCAGTCTCTTATGTGATAATGCTTATCAGAAAAATGTGAAAAACCTGGGTCAAATTATTATTTCCAAAATCAATGCCAAAATATTATCATCCCAGAAATAGTTTTTTAAACAGCTTCTGCCTCTTTAGCTTCTCAAAGAAGGTACTATAATTTAATAAAACAGATATTTCAAAAAAGTCTAATCAAATTTCAAAACACAGAAATGCCTAATGTTAGGGAGAACTTGACTTAGGTGACACTAGTTTGAAATATATTCTCTACTTTTGTACAGTTGTTGCTTCAAGGTCACTCTGGCCCAGGAAAAACCATTAGCCTGACATAAACTCCAGACAATACCATGTAAGGAGAATTGTTACCTAGGACTGAACTCATGAGGAACATCCTGTCCTGTTGGACATGGAACAGGATCGACTATAAAGAATGGTGGTGGGAGTCACAAGAACACTTTTATGATAAACCCCTAGCAAGGGCCAAGCTGCAAAATTCCCTGGCCCTTTTGCTTCTCTATAATGTCCCTAGGCTGTAAGCTGAAGACAGGATCCAGTCTCACTGGGACCCCCCTCCACAGGTTTATCCCAAATAAAACTGTTACTGTTGAGCAGCCTCTCCTCTTTCTTTGTTTCCTTCATTGGATTCTTTCCTTACACTTAAAAAATGCTTCATTGTTTTCTCCTTGCCTACAGGATATATTTTAAACTTTTATATATTTTCCAAAATGCTTTTCAAGATGGTTTTTAACCAGTTTCTATCACATCCTCAGTAACTCCTACTTTTGTATTTTAAAATTTCACCACCTGCGACTGCTCACCATTCCTTGTCATGCACTCTATGTCTCCCTGCCTTTATTAACGTTATTTTCTCTGTGTAGAATGCCCTTTTTCTTCTTTTTCTGTGTGGTAAAGTCATTTAGATACTTTTAAAAGCCAATACTATAAAGCCTTAACCAAATTTTTCTCCCCAAATGATTATTTTTTATGCCTTTATCATACCTTTTCTCTTTTATGCACCCTCATTTCTCTTTTATGTACATGTTTGTTCTGTTCTCTTCATTCACTGCAGGATAGGACAAAAGCTATATGTAGTCTATTTTGTTTCTCATCAAAAATAACAAGAGTCTGCACCTGATATATAATTAACAGTTATTCAATTAAAATTGCATGAATTAATATGTTTCTTATGTTAACATTATTTAATTGTTCCCCAGAAAACTAAATTCTTTTGATTGCATCAACAGTCTCTACTGCTTTTGGTTATCTTCCTTGCTTCTTAACTAATGAATGAATAATGTGGAGGGGGGATTTCATTCCCTATCTCCTCCCTTGCTATGTGACACTGTGGGCTGTGTCCTGATACTGAAGGTCATAACTCAAGTTTTGTTGCTCATTGCTACAGGTACTTTATTTGATCTCTAGTACCTACTCCCTGTACTTGTGCCATCAAGCTTAGTGGTGATAAATCATTCCCTCATCGCTAGCCCAGGACACTGCACCTTCACTTGCTGCTCACACTTCTAAAATCACTTTATTACATTTCCCTAAATTACCTTAATTTTCTCAACTAACTCACATTTTGCTATATTGCCTTTATATGAATACTTCTTTGGACCCTGACTGATAACAGTCCCTGGATAGCCATCCTGCTCATGTAAGTTTTAAAGGGATCGTATGAAAGCACTGAGACCCTGAGGTATAGTAAACACATATTTTGTCAGCTACATATGAAATTTATGAATTTTAGGTCATAGAATTCTGTAAAGCTTTCTAGAGGAAGCATCCCTTGTCTCCTCCTACAGTTGGGTGAACCAGCTTCTCCAATTACACAATAGTCATTTGGTGATCCTGTTTGGGACAGTTACTTCACAATGGCATGCCTACTCTTCAGGACATAGTCCCATCACCCTTCATTGCCACTCCATGCATAATGGTAAGACCAAATATATTTCAGATAGTAGCACATGAGTCCCGATATACAAAGTGGTAATGCTATACACTGAACAGTGTGAAAACCTTACTGACTTACCTCATTAGAAGTCTAGGGAGCCCATATGTGAATGGATTTTAAGAATGTAAGACTGAGGAAATGAAATATAGTTTGATTAGGTTGCATTAATTGATACTGGCACACTCATCCATAAAGAGGGATATAATATGCTGGTTCAAGGACCTTGAGGAGCATTTAGTATTTATTATGTTTACCTTAAAAATTGTAGACACAGCAGGGATTTATTATCAATGATATTGAAATGATGGAAATTTCTTTCATAAGGTAGAGTTTCATATGGTCTTTGATAATTTTTAATGACTCTATCATGGGCAACATGCTTTCTACTCTTTAACCATGTCATCTGACAGATCCCAGAAGGCAATCCCTTCACCAGAGTGTCAGAAAATACATTGAAAAGGGAAAGTCACATCTGTGAGTGCTCTTGGAGGCTGTCTTGTGTGGTTCAGAGCTGTCGGTGGAGGTCAGTGCAATACAATTACACTTCCTGACTTCAATGGGGATAATAAAATCCCAGGATGGAGAGGCTAGGTGGATCACTTACATCTAAAAGACACACTGGACAGAGTTTCCACAATAATCCCCAATGGGCTGGAGAGATCATGAAAATATCTTACTCAAAGAGACCTCTCATAATTGCTAAATGATCACGTGTGTGTGTGTGTGTGTGTGTGTATAATTGAGGTAAGTTAGATTTATATACAGCATAAATCAAAAGTAGTTTCCTGAAAGCCTCTATTCAAAACATTTTCATCAACTTATCAATATATAACCTTATTTTATGTTTCCATTTAAAGGCACTCTATTTAATACATACTGTCACTTCATTAACATTGAAATCATGCCCAATAGCACTATAATTCATGCCCATATAAAGCTTTTCTTACACACTTATTTTCTGCATAAGGCATCATAATCTTCATATAATAATCTTCTTGAACCTAGGAACTGGAGACTACATCATTCCTCAATGCTTTAAGGACATTATAAGCATCAAAATTGCCAACAAAAGCATAAAATTGTGGAAAACATGACACTAAATATATTGTGAAAAGGAAGCTTATTTATATATGAAAGCTGAAAAAAGAAGGCAAAAATTTACCTTGTTCAAAATAGCTAGGAATGCAGCCTTTGAGTAGCTCAATTTTTTGCTGCCACGAGCACATTGACAAATGACTGCAAAAGCCTTGTAAGTATTGTTTTAGAGGTTAAAAATACATTTTAGTGGGCAGGTAAATTTTCAAATAAAGAATTCATAAAAAATGAGGATCAACTATACACACACACACACATTATTTGAGGTCTAATGGGAAGTAAACTAATTTATTTTGCCATAGTTGGGATTCATAGCCTTTTTCCTAGTTCGCAGAACTAAGGCAGTTCATATACCAGGTGTCCATTTGTTAAGGTAGAAGATAAACATATTTGAAGAAAATCACTGTAAGCTATAACTCTTTAACTTTTCCCTGGAAGAGTCTGTACCCATTTCATAGTGTGGCTATGCACTCATGAAAATGAAACGTCTAGAATTTTTAGGGCTCAATAGATATTCATTTTGAATGTATGCTAATCCCCAATGGCACTGTGATCAATCAGTCAAGCAAATGCTTATTAAGGTCAAGAGATGAATCCTAGACCAACTCTAACAGTTGGTCCAAAGGGATTGTGAATGCATCCTGTGATTATTTTCATTTCCAGAATTTATAGAAGAAATAGACATAAAGGAAAACTCACAGAACCCTTACATGGGTTTCTTGGCCCACATAGTGAAGGCAGTAATGATAGGAAAGGCCCAGAGGAAATACCTGGGCTTGTTTCTGCCTTAGCCAGGCCGTAAAGAAATAGCCCGATCCTGTGAGGTGAATGTATTATTTTTTGCCATTTTACGAGGTTTAAAAGATTCAGGGCTGAATAATCTTTCAAAATTCACATTCAACTCATCTAAAGATTAAGTAGATTCTCACAGTTAATCAGGGTTAATGCCAATCACTGCTGGGTCTTAGCTGTGTTTTTATTAGTAAATTTTACCACAAAGCAAACAAACAATAAGTATTGAAACCTGGGATACAGCAAATGGCCTATAAAATGCTTCCCCAGATCTATGAAAAATGATAATCATAATCAGGTTCATTCTACACATAAAACAAAATTACTTCACAATATCTCTACTATGTTAATTCTCATTTTTTTTTGTCATAGCAAATTCCAGTAGTATTTGCTCACCTTCATGTTTCAGAGAACATTGCTGGTACTAAAGATGGTGAGCAGAAGTGGTAACTACCTAGTTGCATTAGTAAGACAAAGGTATACCTGAGTACAGATGAAACTTGCAAGAATTTACAGCACTGCCATGATGATACAGCATTAGAGGTCTGGCAGCATGGTGCACTTTTGTACATCATGAGTCACATTAATGAATGCACAACCTCAAAACCTGACAAGTGAGGGATACTTTTTGGTTGTGTTTTTGGGTTTTGAAAGCAACATGCATCATTTTGTTTTATTTTGATTTTGTTTTTTGCTATGCCCTATTGGTAACAAGTAAGATTGACAATTCTGTGGGTAGAGAGGAAGCAAAAAGTTTGAATCATATCAAGCTGTGATGCAAACTGCATATAACTTGGGTCTTGGAGCTTAGCTAACCTAATAAAACTGAAAGTGCCTATGGCAGAGAGAAATGCTATATAGAATGTTTAGTAAACCAGAACAGGAAAATCAGGGTGCTGATTCTGAGGATTTTCATTAAACCCAGGCCTTTTTTCACCAGTAACTATTTCATTTGAAAATCAGGTGGATATTCAGTATCTCATGGATACTAAATACCTAATCAAAACACAAAAGGCACCATGTGAGCTAAGGCATCACTAGACATTATATGACATACTGCATTATATGTAAGTTAAAAAAAATGTTTGTGTCTTAGCAAGTGCAGAAAGTACAAACAACCGCTTGAGCAGTGGCTTAGATTCTTGTGCTGCAGTGTACAGCTTTTATCTCAACCCATATCTATTGCCACATGGGTATTTCCCTGAAATTTCTGATATGCCAGCTCCAATTAGATGTAGATAGGCACTGTACCTATTTAAGGGTGGCCCAGAAAGCGGGTGGTGAAGGGCAGTCCTTTTTGTTTTATGTCTCTGTCTACTCTGTGTGAAGGAGGGAAGACCCAAGGTACTAATCTATATAAATTCAATAAAAAGTTAAGATAGGTTGATTAGGGACAGTAAAAACAGGATTAGAAAATTGATAACAATTTAATGAGCGAAGTTTGATGGCCATTTTGAAATAGGCAGAGAATATCAAGATATTCATGTCTAATGTAAATGTCCATTTACTGTACATGTGTTCTGTGTATGTCAGAAAGCCTCTTTCTCTAACCACTCCACTTCCTAATAAGTCTGTGTACAGAATACCATTATAACAGGGATAGAGGCTATGCATCTGTTTAAAAGCATACATTTACTCTTATTAAGACTAATCTGACTTTGAAAATCGCTAAATCCCCAATCTGCCAAAGGCAGATGCTTGTGCTGAAGCTTTTATATATGGAGAAACCACTGACCAATAAGGCAGATTGTTTTGTTTGACCTTAACCTTCACAGGTGGAGAATAGCAGGAGTATCAGAAATCAATATTGAGCCAGGCACAGTAACACATGCCTGTAACCTCAGCAACTCGGGAGGCTAAGGCAGGAGGACTGCAAGTTTAAAGCAAGCCTCAGCAACTTAGTGAGGTCCTAAGTAACTAAGCATGACCCTGTCTCAAAAATTTAAAAAGTTTAAAAAGATTTTGGTATGTGGCTTGATGGTTAAGCACCCTGGGTTCAATCCCTGCTTTAAAAAAAAAAAGAAGAGAAAGAAATTACTGTTGATAGAAATAGGCATATATTCTATATTCACAATTTTTATCTTCTGTGGTTATGTCAGCAACACCATTTGTAGACCTACAAATTTTTTATCCATTGTAATTGCATTCCATACAACATCTCTTTGACCAAGGAACTTGTGTTCTGAATAGCAAGGCAAAGACATCATAGCTACACAATTCACTATTTTACAATTGAACCAGAAACAGTTGGATCAAATAGACCATTTTAACGATCTCCTAGTATTCAGTTATAGTGTCAGCTTGTTAACCATTTCACTAAGTTTGTGATGCTGTCTCATAAGATTTAATACCTTTAACCAGTATTCAATATTTTTACATGTTGTAAATTCTGCCCTTAATTATATTATATAAGTCTGGGGATTGAGGTGACACCAGAAATGACACAAATTTTGGATTATGTAGTACAAGGAAGTTTGATTATCAAATTAGAATTTATAAGAAGCTGCAGATGAAAGGATTGTGGAGGCTCTGTTTTGTTGCTTAGTATTCTCAATTTCCCATTTCCTCCTGTGGTCACTGGCTCACATTTTCAGTGAGGAGTGTGTGCAGATTGCCATTCTGGACATCATTTGTGCACATGCAGATCCTTTTTTCACTCTTCACTCTGCTTTCTGCTTCAGGATGTGGCCTATATGGATCATATGAACTAGGAAGCTATTCTTCTCTCTTCCAATTGGGCTTGACAAATGAGTTACCAGCTGAGAGATTATAGGGTTAATATCCTCTAATATACTCTAAAGTAAATACACTCTATTGAAGTTAGAGTGCCAATACCCTGGGCTCTCTCTACAGAATCATCAGAAATTGACTGATTTCCCTTTCAGAATGTCACAGTTCTTCTCTGGTGGTCCTTGTTTGCAGCTGCTGCCACTTTTCACATAACCATCTCTCTGGTCTATTGAGGCCTATAGGGGTAATATGTCTGTGGTTGCTCTGTTTGGGGTACTTTGTCCTACCATGTTGAGTTTTATAACCCTACCTACATCTTTATCAATAGTTTCTGTATTATATGCTTAAATTGTTCTCTTTGAGCATGCCAATTCATTTCTGAAGGGTCCCAAACTTGTTCACTTATCAATATCTATAAAATAAAATCAGCATACAATAAAGAAAGATTGGAGATCCTTTATAGTGATTTTGTTTATACAAATAAATACTTTTTCAAACATTTTAGTGCAAATTAAAATTTGACAGTAAAATAGTAAGAAATTAAGTTTCAAATAATAAAACCTTTTTTATGGTGCTATTTTTCATATAGAGGCTTTTATCCTTATTTGTTTCTTAATGAACTTGGAAGAAGAAATGATATAAATAATAAAATCCAAGGAGAAGCGAACTTTGGGGAATTATTGAGTCTGTCACTCAATGTATTTTGTTATCCATTTATCCTCATCTCTTGTTTTTTTATATTCTAATTCTTGTGATTCTCATTGCTTCTAATCTTTTTATTCCTTTTTTCCATTTTGTTGACTTTGCCTAAAGTTATGATTACATTGAGTTGAATTAAGTTCTTCCAATTAGTGCAATTATTTCAATTAGTATTTTGATCTTTTATGTATCTGATCACTGGTCCAGAAAATAGATATCTTTTATCTGATCAAAAAGAAGATGTAGGGCTGTGGATGCAGTTCAGTGGTAGAATGCTTGCTTAGTGTTCATAGGCCCTGGATTCAATCCCCAAGACTGCAAAAGAAAAAAGATGGTGAGGAGGATGCAGAAGGCGATTTGTATTTCACCTAAATCATTTTCTTCTTTAATATTAGGGGTACTAAGATATAATTTCATAAATTTTATACTTTTCAAATGATAGAAAGAAAAACATTATACTGAAATATGAGATACAGGAAAACCAAATGGAATGATTATTTTCAACTATACTTATTTTTCATAGAGTTTTCAGAGTTTTAATCCATTATTATGGCACAATGAATTTGATTTTATGTTTTCCTTTTCTTCTTCCTCCCTGAAAAATATTATTTACTACATAAGTAAAATAAATCAATAGCAAAAAAAGATCCATTTTTAAGGGACTGTAATCTTAGTATGTCAAATTTATCATGTTATGAAAAATTTATATTCATTCTTCTTTCCATATTTTTGTTAAAAATATTATAGTTGTACATGATAGTGAAATTTGTTGCTATATATATTCATACATGCACACAATATAACAATATGATTTGGCCAATATCATTCCCCAGTATTTCCTCTTTCCTTCCCCTCCTCCCTCTCCCTGGTCCATTTCTTCTACTCTACTGATCTCCCTTTGATTTTCATGACTCTCATGCATATTTATTCTTTATTAGAGCTTTTAGAGACAATAAATTTCTGATAAATGCACAGGTTACATTCACTTAATCAATTAACCACAAATATTTTGAAGATAGATTGCAGCTTAGTTCAGATAATGGTGTTGTCTTTCTGCTACTATTTCCTGGTAGAGGCTGGGAAACAATGATGACATTTATTTGGGACAAGTGAATAACAACACTAGCAAGAGCAGTCTTCTTGTGCTTATGACATCAGCTCACTTTATCTATTTAAATAAGACTTCAAGTTGTTTTATTCCTATTTTGAAAATTTAGAAAATGGGAACACAGGGAAAGTAAGAGGCCAGATTGAAAGTATGGAATCATATGATGTAGGTCAGTAATGAAAATTGTGCTTAAAACTTAATGTCTGAAAGATACACTCTACTCAAATGCGATAAGAATTATTTAATTGGGAGACTTGGAGGTGTCATTTCAGCCTTAACTTTCTCGTATTCTAATCACCACACTTATACTAAGATATTTCCTTTTGCTGTGGTTGCACTTAAAGTGAGGGGCATATTTATCATATGTACACTATCATTAAGTATGCCACTAATCTTCAGTACCTATTATACTAAACTTACTGGTAACAATAAAATTTAAATTGTATACTATTCTTCTCAACTAAAGTAACAGTTAAATATTGGTTTTATGCCATGACTACTTTTTATATAGGGGAATCAAACAAGAAAATAAACAACATTAAATGGCTTAACAAATTGAAATTCCTAAAGAAAGTCACCAAAGCAAAAGATATGTATTTAAGTCAATGAAGACAATCATTTTATTGTATACCAGAATGAACAAGTGATTCAGCTAACTCATAGAAGAATAGATGTCAATTCTTCTAACCAAATAATTATGGTGCTGGCTCTCCAGAATTGGTAGTTTTAAACTGAAACTGCAAAACAAACAAACAACAATAACAAAAGTAACCAACATTGCAACAGTATGATTTTAACAATATACTTAGATTTTTAAATTAAGTATATTACCTCAGAGGTAATTTAATTCTTTATACTATATGTAAAAATATAGGCAATAGATAAGTATGTAATTAAGCTTAGAAACTTCAAACTTCAACCTTAAAATTTATCTACAAACAAGATCTTTTATATGGTTGATATTGTTAAAATATGCTGATTATTGCCTTAGGTGCTTTTATTAGGGGAAAAAAGATGTAAGAGGCAAGGAAAATGAGATCTAAGATAAATAAAGATATCAATATCCATCCATTCAGTTAAGTTGGATTTGAAATTTTCAGATTTGAAAATTCCTCTAACTTATCTTTCACATATAATGTATTGTGAGATAACTTTGCTCTCTTTCAGTATATTTTTATCTGATTTTTGATCTTTCCACAACATTGTTCCAAACATATCTTTCTAAATTATTTGATTTTTTCTTTTAGCTTAACATATTTGGTGTTTCTATACTGCCTAATGATAGAAGGAACTCTTAGTATGTTGTTTGATGATTTCTGGTTTTACATCTGCCAGTAAAAATTGCACTAGATAAACTTAATTAGGCAAGAAACTTTATTCAAGACTTGCAAGAGAGAAAAAAGCTCAGGACTTCAGTCAACTCCACTGATACAAAGGGCTGGGACATTTTTAAAAGCTTGCTTGCTTTGGCTTGAGGAGTCATAGAACATTTGTGTTTGCTAATTGGACTTACCCAGAGGAAAAGTACTTTCTCCTATCTTAATGAAGGGATCTACTTTTACAGCTCAGAAAGAAGCTGTTAAAGTTATACTCCTGCCATCCCACAGAAACTAGAGCTAAGAATGCTATTCTCCTTAAGGAGGATTACCAACAGAGGGATGGCTCCTGGGTCATTGACACAAACATTGCTGAATTTAAAAGTGGCTAGAAGATTTTAAAAAATTTACATCTCAAAGGATCAGAGAAAGAATTTACAACTACAGATTTAAATAAATGTGTTGAGAGAAGTTTGTCAAGCTCCCAGGTCAGGAAGCACTTCTGAAACTTCTTCAAGTTGATAGGAATGTGAAGGTTTTCTTGTCACCTCCAATCCCTATCTTTCTCTAATTATACTCAACTAGTTATGATTCTCTGAATGTGACACATACTGTCTTATTTGAATATCAAGATTTTTCAAAATCCTTTTCTTATGTAGAATCTATTCAAAAGCTCTCAACAGTTTTCTTTGCTTGTATGATATGGGTACAGTCTTCAGCAAAGTCTATGAGCCTTTCCCACCGGCCCATAACTAGAGGTTTGGGTTGTCTCATAACGCTTTCCTGCAATGCTCTGCTCCACTACAGTGATATTGTTGGGGTTTGGGTGGTTTTTAAAATTATCTTTGGAGTGCATTATATTTCCTTGTATCTGCCTTTGTACCTACAATGCTCTTTATTGATTTTAAAATTTGCCTGATTAACTCCACCAATTTTAAGCACGATTTCCTTAGGTTACATTTGGATACTAACTTATATGTTTTTATAAACTATCTTTTAAAATATACTACAGTTTGTAACTACATTTTAATTAAAGAGATAACATAAATCATTTGTCTCCTATATTAGATTGTGTAGTCAGGTCATTGTTGTGATCAAAATATATGACAAGTACAACTTCAAGGAGGAAAAGTTTATTTTGGGCACACAGTTTCAGAGTCCAGTCATGGTTGGCTAACTCCATTATTCTGTGCCTAGGGTGAGGCAAAATATCATGGCAGAAGAATCTAGCAGACAGAATCTGTTCAACTCATGCAACTAGGAGGGAGAGAGATGGGAAGAAAGAGTATGTGCACCAGAAGCTAGGGGCAAGAGATAATACCAAAGGGCACGCTCCCAGTGACCTACTTCCTCTAGCCATGCCTTACCTCCTTATAGTTATCACCCAGTAGTCCATTTGGATTATTAATGATGAAGTAATATCTTTTATCTTTGCCTAAAACCCCAACTCTGAACCTTGCTGTATTTGGAACTATGCTTCAGGAGACATTTCTGAATCCAAATCATAACAGAGTCTAATAGATCATCGGTTAAATATTCGCTAAAAATTTAACCTCCATTATATATTCCAGTTCTTAAAACAGTTTCCATATCACAAAACAAAACACAAAATGAATAAACAAATAAGAGTATGAATCCTTCCAAGATCAATTTGAATTCAATTTTCTTAGTTAAATCTTTCCTCCCTGTTCAATGGCAGAGTAAAGCATTACTCCATCGAAGTTCCTACTTATCACTGTAATAAATTCAAACAATATCATTACATATTATGATTATTTAGAATTCAACCACTTTAAAAAAAATATATATATTTAATTAATTTGTTCTAATCAGTTATACATGACAGCAGAATGCTCTTCAATTCATTGTACACAAATGAAACACAATTTTTAAATTCTCTGTACACAAAGTAGGGTCTCACCATTTGTGCAGTTATACATGTACCTAAGGTAATTATGTCCATCTTATTCCACCATCTTGCCTATGCCCATGTTCCCTCCCTATTTTCCCCTCCCCTTTACCCAATCCAAAGTTGTTCCTTCACTCATCCCATGCCCCTCCCCATTAAGGTTTAGCATTCACTTATCAGAGAGAACATTCGGCCTTTGTTTTTTACTATTGGCTTACTTTGCATAGCATGATATTCTCTAACTCCATCCATTTACCTGCAAATGCCATCATTTCATTTTTCTTTAAGGCTGACTAATATTACATGGTGTATATATACCACAGTTTCTTTATCCATCTATTGAAGGACCTCTAGGATGATTCCACAGTTTGGCTATTGTGAATTGTGCAGCTATAAACATTGATGTGGCTGCGTCACTGTAGTATGCTGTTTTTAAGTCCTTTGGGTATAGACCGAGGAGTGGGATATTTCTGTCAAATGGTGGTTCCATTCCAAGTTTTTTTTTAAGGAATATCCATACTGCTTTCCAGATTAATTGCAATGATGAGTGTGCCTTTCCCCCCACATCCTTGCCAACATTTATTGTTGTTTGTATTCTTGATAACTGCCATTCTGACTGGAGAGAGATAAAATCTTATAGTAGTTTGATTTGCATTTTTCTAATTACTAGAGATGTTGAACATTTTTTCATATATTTGTTGATAAATTGTATATTTTTTCTGAGAAGTGTCTGTTCAGTTCCTTAGCTCATTTATTATTATTTTTTTAGAGTTAAGTTTTTTGAGTTTTTATATGTCCTGGAGATTAGTGCTCTATCTGATGTGCGTGTGGTAAAAATTCACTCCCATACTGTAGTCTCTTCCTTTACCTCATTGATTGTTTCTTTTGCTGAGAAGTTTTTAGTTTTAATCCATGCCATTTATGGATTCTTAACTTAATTTTTGCACTTTAGGATTCTTAAGGAAGTCAGGACCTAATCTGACATGATGATTTGGGCCTAATTTATCTTCTATTAGGTGCAGGTCTCTGGTCTAATTCCTTGGTACTTGATCCACTTTGAGTTGAGTTTTGTGCATGAAGAGAGATAAGGGTTTAATTTCATTTTGCTAGGTATGGATTTCCAGTTTTCTAAGCACCATTTGTTAAAGAAGCTATCTTTTCTCCAATGTATGTTTTGGTCGCCTTTTTCTAGTATGAGACAACTGTATTTATAAGGGTTTGTCTCTGTGTCTTCTATTCTGTACCTTTGGTCTACATGTCTGGTTTGGTGCCAAACCAGCCAATTTTGTTACTAGGCTCTGTATTATAGTTTAAGGTCTGGTATTGTTATGCCTCCTGCTTCACTCTTCTTGCTAAGGATTGCTTTGGCTATTCTGGGTCTCTTATTTTTCCAAATGAATTTCATGATTGCTTTTTCTATTTCTATGAGGAATGACATTGGGAATTGGTATCAAATTGAATCTATATAGCACTTTTGGTAGTATGGCCATTTTGACAACATTAAATCTGACTATCCAAGAGCATGGAAGGTCTTTCCATCTTCAAAGGTCTTCTTCAATTTCTTTCTTTAGTGTTCTGCAGTTTTCCTTGTTCTATCATTCCCAATTGATTTACTTTTGTTTTTGAGGCAATAGTGAATGGAGTGGTTTTCTTAAATTTCTCTTTTTAAGGATTCATCAGTAATGTATAGAAATGCATTTGATTTATGGGTATTGATTTTATATCCTGTTAACTTTGCTAAATTCATTTATTAAATCTAAAGTTTTTCTGGTGGAATTTTTTTGGACCCTCTAAGTATAGAATCATGTCATCAGCAAATGGTAATAGTTTCAGTTCTTCTTTTGCTATTCAAATCCCATTTAATTTGTTTTGTCTGTCTAATTGCTTGGCGAATGTTTCAAGGACTGTTAAAATAGAAGTCGCTTGAAAGAGGGCACCCTGTTTTGTTCTAATTTTTAGAGATAATGTTTCCAATTTTTCTCCATTTAGAATAATAGGCTTTTGGTTTAGCATAGATAGCTTTTAAATTGTTGAGGTATATTCATACAATCCCTAATTTTTCTAGTGTTTTGAACACAAAAGTGTGCTGTATTTAACAAATGTTTTCTCTGCATCTATTGATATAATCATATGATTCCTATTTTTGAGTCATTAATGTGAATCATTTTTATTGATTTCTGTATGTTGAACCAACCTTGCATCCCTGGGATGAACCCCACTTGATCAAGTTGCACTATCTTTTTAATATTTTTATGCAATTTGCCAGAATTTTATTGATAATTTTTGTGTCTATGTTCATCAGGGATATTGGTCTGAAGTTTTCTTTCTTTGAAGAGTCTTTGTCTGGCTGTGGTATTAGGATGATAGTAGCTTTGTAGAATGAATTTGGAAGGATTCCCTCCAGAATCCAACCTCATATACTAGATTATGAGTTGCTTGAAAATAAGAAAATAAGAACTTTTGACTTATTTATGTTATTTATATTAGTTCACCTGTTAGAGAAATCTCTAAAAAGCAGTTCAAGTAGAAGAAAAATGATCAAAGATTTAATAAACATTTATTAAGCACATTGTCTAATGTTAGTGTAACATCATATCTGTTGAGACTTATAAGCATTTCAAGAATTTTAAATAATTTTGTGTATGTTAGTTTTTATAATATGTTTCAACAATATATTCTGAAAATAATTGAAATTATAATACTTGTATTAAAATGAAGACTCAAGTACTGGTTAATATTTTCTCAGTGATACAAAGGAGAGAAATTTAGTTAATATTTTCTCAGTGATACAAAGGAGAGAAATTTAGACTATATTTACAACTTGGTAACAAAATATCTGGGCAAAATTTCAAAGACGATATTATATGCAGATTTAGATAATTTTTATTTCTTGTCATGATAATAGATTAGGGTTTGCTGTTGGTGGTTTAGTTATCAAAAAAAAAAAAACAGGTAACAGAAAAAGGGAAATTGTTCATTTGTTTGCTTAATTTTTCAAGAATATAAATTTTATTTCAATATTAATGATGACCTCAAATCTCCTAAAATGTATGTTTTCTGAGACCATAAAATACTTTGCGATGGAAAATTTAATTTTGTCACTTATATATGTTATAAATGGATTGGTTTAAAAATAATTATCTTGAATATGAACTCTTTTTTATTTCCAACATGAATTTATTTATCTATCTATCTACCTACCTATCCATTATCTATCTATATACTATTTATATGCCTAATATGATTTTATTTGTGAGAGACAACACTTTTCTTCTCTATGAAAGAAAAGTAACACAAGAGAACTATTCTAGATACGTATGAAAATAATGAGAAATTTGATGTATATCACACCATGTTGACAATATACAATTTAATACAAAATAATAATGAATTAAAATTTTATTTTAAAACTGGACAAAGTTTAATAGTAATTAAGAAATGAGGTATCATCAGACAGGATTAATTTTAGGAAGGTTTCTTAAAATAGTTGAGCTAGATCCTGAAGCATTGGAGAAACATCTATATTTTAAATAAGTACTCATAATTAGTCTACTAGAAAAAAATCAACAAAAACTTCAAGTGTACTATGATTCTGGAACACTGCCCCAGTGCAGCTGGAAGTATCCAGTGACTAATGTTTTGTGAGCAAAACATTAGAGAATTAACACATAAACAGAAGCACAGCCTTAAATTAATGTCATTTTAAGATACAAATTCAAGAGTTATATTATGTGAGATATGGATATTTCTGTATTGACTGGTCTTTTCCATCATTGCTACAAAAACTGATAATAATATCATGTAGATGTGACTTTTAATTTGTCTCCTTTTTTACTTTTTGCTTTGCTATCAGCTTTCTCTTTCTTTTTGTAAAAATTTCTGTTATTTTTTTAAATGTGATTTTTTCATTTTAATTACAAATGTTATATAAAATTGTGTAGAAAACACAAAGATCAAAATAGCTGTAGAATAAAAATTAGGAATGATCTATAATTATGCATTCCAGTGAACTTTGTAGTTTAGTGCATTTCCATATAATTTTTTTATGTGTTGATTAAAGATATTTGCATATTTTCTGGCAATGAGGAAGATTGTTTATCTTATGATGATATAGCTTTTTTGATCATTGGCAGAGCATGAAAAAGTTATATATATATATTCACACAGAGACACACAGGTGTGTACATGCTTGCGTGCGCGTGCACGCGCATACACACACACACACACACACACACTGAATGAATTTTCTTTCTGTTTTCCTAGCTGCAGTGCTTTGCTTAGATGAGAGAATTCTCCATGATTATGGCAAGTCAATATCTGTCTTCTTTTGTCTCCAGTTCTGGGATATGTGATGTCTAATTTTATATAGGAAGAAGGAGAAAGCTATGGCACAGTGGCTACTAAAGAATGTTGTGCTCTTCCATTGGATTTCGAACTGAGAGCTGTATCTTTTAGTTAAGGTAAGAAGATTGGAATGAGCAAAGCCAAAGTCTATTTCTTTTCCTAGTTGGTGTTCTAGTCCTGGGGCTGAAGGATTCAAAAAGAAGCCAAAGTTTTCCCCCTAGAGGATATTCTCAATTGATACTGATGAATTGCTAACTGACTGTTTTTAAGTGTTAATGTTAAGTACTTCATTTAAGAATATGCCTAACAATATTGCCACTTGCCCAAAAGAAATGGTACATTAGGATTGTTCTATTGGCATTATCTTAATGTAGATATGCTGTAGTTTTCCCTTTAATTAAGAATTAATTTCATAACTTTTTAAAAAAAATTAACTCGCATCTATTTTGGATATTAGAAGTTTTTTTGTTGTTCAAGCCACATCAGTCATAATTTTAGAAAAAAAGAACTGTTCAAAATAAAGTTATATTGGTCTGAAAGGTTAGAATTTACGATGTTGTCTTAATCAGTTTCTGAGTATCTGGTATCTGTAATTTCTTAAGAGAGAAAATAATCTCTGTAGGCAGGTGAGATACAATTGGAGAAAGTAGGTCACTGGTAGCATGCCCTTGAAATGATATTTTGTCCCTGGTGTCTGTCTGTGTCCGTGTCTGTCTTTGTGTGTGTGTGTGTGTGTGTGTGTGTGTGTGTGAGAGAGAGAGAGAGAGAGAGAGAGAGAGAGAGAGAGAGAGAGAGAGAGAATGTGTGTGTGTCTCCTTCCTGGCTTCAATTAGTTGAGTAACTTTTCTCTGCCAGGACTTCCTTCTGCTATGATGTTTTGATTTACCTCAGGCATAAAGCAATGGAGTTGGCTGACGATGTTCTGAACCTATGAAACTGTGAGCCCAAAATAAAATTTTCTTCCTCTAAGTGCATGTCAAGTATTTTGGTAATAGTAATGAATAGCTGACTATCATACTATGTTTCTCGATCTGGCTTTCTGCCAAAGAGGTTGACCGATATGGATTCCATGACTTCAGATTTCAGTTAACATTGACCAATGGGAGCATGGAAAGAGATCTACATAAAGGAAAAAAGAATAGAATGGGCATATTTATTTCCCTAGTTATAAAAACTCTAGATAAACTCATATAATTTATTAATGTATGAAGGATAAATCTTCTCTCAAGTGTATATAAAATTATATATCACAGAATTCCAGATGTGATAAAGTTTGAAACTAGAGTCCTTATAGTTGTAGTTCATTAAGATGAGCTCATACTGAGTAGGGTGAGCATTAAATCCAATGTGATTACTGTCTTTGTAAGAAGAAATTATACAGAGACAGAAAGAAAAGAAATTCAGAAAATATGACTATAAGAAGATGGAGGTAGACATCATATTGATGTACATACACACCAAGGAAAACCAAGAATTTCCCATAATCCCCAGAAGCTAGGAAGATGTAATGATGCATTCTCCCCTAAAACTGCAGACAGAGCACACTTGTAGACACTTTAACTTCAGACTTCTCTCCTCTAGAACTGCAAAATACTGTTTCTGTTTTTTTTAAGCCCTACTGTTCATGGCACATTTTTATGACAGCTCTAGAAAACACAAGGGCTATTTCCATCAGAATTCAGGTGACTTCTTCTTTCCCTTGGGATGTTGGGTCTAAGAATGATTACAGATATATATCTGATTTATATATTATCTCTTGTATTTTCCTTTGATTTCTATGATTATAGATTAGTCATTTATAAGAAAATCCTCCTCAAATTATTTTCTTTCAAATATTCTGCCTATTTCATAATGGAACCCTAATTATTAAGTAATATGTCTTGCATATGATGAGAAAAGTAGTAATTGAACACATTTATGAGATTAGGTTGGTCCATAGTTGGAAGAAACAGAAGAATAATTACTTTGCCTAGAAAATGAGACATGTTGAATCTTTATCTCTGGTGGCAGCATGGTGTGAGGGAAGGTGGAAGATCAGGCTTTGAAAAATTACATGGCTGTGACAATAAAATATCATGGCAGTGATAATGATAATCAAAACTGGGGAATCACATTGCTTTTTGGGTTAGTCCTAGAAATTATACCAGGTTAAAAAAAAAGACAGCAGTTAAACATTATTACCATGTAATTAAGAATATCTGCTCAAAACTTAGATGACCTACATGGCAGGTTCAAAGGAATTTTTCTCCTATGAGGACCAACTCTAGGAATTGCAGGCATTATAGACTTTAAAGTGCTATATTTATGATAAGTTCTATCAGTTACCTTGCTCTGATGTATGAGTACTGTTGAAGAAGCAGGAGGAACTGGATAAAGAGTTGTTACAATGTCCTCTCATGAAGGAGGCTGAGAAATGTGAACTTCATTTCCCTGAATGCCTTTGCTCCTGCAGGGAGTATCTCCCCTCTTTGAAGGAAGGGTATTAGGTAGTTAGGAGCACTTTGATGGTTGTTCTATGGTAGAAGAAACATTTCGTCTCAGGATCCATGCCAAGATCTCACATTATTTCTAGTCCCATCCTTATCACAGTTGTACGTATATAATATTTTGTATTTATTAGTGGCTTCAGCCCTTGGAACTGACATTAATAGTTAATGTAGTTGGATAACTGAAGCCTGGATGCAAGAGCGACTTTTACTTAATAGGAGTTAATGCCAGACATTCCTTCTTATGCTACACAGAAAGGATCTGAAAGGTCTCAGATATGAGAGATCTCTGGTGATTTTCCTCTATTAATTAAACATAAAGGGAAAAATAAGGGCTAGGTCTGTGGCTCCATGGTAGTACACTTGCCTGGTATGAGTGAGGTACTGGGTTCGATTCTCAGCACCACATGTAAATAAATAAAAATAAATGTCTATCAACAACTAACAAATATATTTTAAAAAAGAAAAAGAAGGCGAAAATAGGTGCTACAATGAATCTTAATGCCACCATTTCAATAGGAAAAACAGAATCACAGAATGATTGAGCTTGGTGATATTGCTGAAATTTCATCAGATGTAGACGCAATTAATAAAATAAACTATAAGAATTACAAGGAAATAGGAGTGTTTTGGCACAAAGAAGAGCTAAAAAGAAGTGGGGAAAGCCAGGGAATATTATTCCTAGGCCTTAAAACCTAAAACAAGGAACTGTGCTGGAGTTTGTTGGACAGGATATTGGAACTGCCATGGAGCAGTAACTTAATTTTATCTTCCCTTCTCTCAATAATTGAGCCTGAATGATTATAGCTACTATTCCATTCATGTTCTTACTGTTGTATCTTGGAAAGGTGATTTTTTTTTTGTCATTAATTTCACTGGTCCACAAATGGAGAGGAACTCTACCCAAAGAACTGTAGTTAATGGGTTATACTCAGAGACTTCCTCTGTACCTGGACCTGGTCTAAATGCTGACCTCGTGCATGGGCTTCGAAAAAAAATGCTATAAGGGAATGTGACTGTGACAGCTAGGAACCTTGGTAGGCAGTAAATTTATTTTGCCTCTGAGAAGGTTGGGAAGCACTGTGGGCTGGATGGAAGACTATGGCAGATAGTCAGTATGATAAATCACAGTGGCTTCTACTTCTTGGTGGTCATACCTTTGTGGTTTTGATTTTGAGAAACAGGTAGCCATGAACAAGGTAGAGGACGTGTATAAGAGTGAAAAGCAGTTGCCAGTTGACATCTAGCAAGGAGATGAGGATCTCAGATTATTACATAAAAATTTATTTTTATGACCTGGAACTGAATTTTATAGACCACTTGAAAGAACCTGGAATCAGATTCTCAGCAACAGCCTCCAGAGAAGAGCTCAGGCTGCCAGGATCTTTATTTCGAACTGTGGGACTTGATGCTGAAACTAGCTGATCTACAATACTTTTAACTTACAGGACCATGACATGACAATTTGTATTTATTATCACTCTAAATTTGTGAGATTTTGTTACATGAGCAGTAGAAAACCACAACAATAATCTATAGAGAAGAAGGAGATAATAGGTATAATAAGACTGAAATTCTGTTTCAAGATAAAATCAAAATTTATTATATTGATAGATCAGTAAATACCACAAATTATCTAGATACATGGCAATAAATGGCAGAAAAATATTAAGAAGTATATTAAAAGTAGGTGTTTCCAGAGATTAGAACTCAGGTGGGTTAGGAAGGTCTGGGGCTGAGGATTGCTTTTAGTATTATTTCATTTTAAATGTATGTGTATGTGTCACATCACTCACTTTTTGGAATGTTAATAGAGACATCTCTAAATATATTTAATGATTTTTATTTTTAGAACCTTTTTTCACTATTTTTAGTTTTAAAAACTCAATGATTTTTATTTTTATGACAAGAAAATAGTTTTAATGTTTACAATAACCAGACTGGAAAAAGTTACCTTCAAAACAATATATCAGTGCTTATTTTTGTATAAATATGCTAGAAATGGAGTATACATCCTGTTTTATATCTTTTTTAGAATAGCTTATGATAAGATCTACTACCTAACATGGGTAACATGATAATTGCCAATACATATTCATTTAATAAATATTCAAAGACATCATTCTTATTTGAAGCACTCTTTCATGTACAATTAGAACTTGTACCTAATTGTATTTCTTTGAAGTACTTTTTAAAGTAACTTTTGTATTTGTCTTCTGATCTTTAACTCTTGCAATGTTTAATTTGTTATTATGAGCATATCATTTTACAAGAAGAAAGATAGGGCCAGAAAGGTGAAGAAACCTTAACGAAAGGACACTAGAGCTAATCAGCTGAAGAGCTGAGATATGAATGCAAATGATCTGTCTGCAGTACTAGAGGTCATTCTGGTCTATCATGTGAAACATCCTGTTACTCAGGATTTGCAGCCTCACTACACTGCATTTTACTTTTAGTAATAAACTATATTACATAAAAATAATTGAAAATCTGGCTGATTCTTACATTATGGTCCTGATATTACCACACACACCCTTTGTCATAAATCATATACTCAACCCAACCAAAAACACTCACCCTGATAATTTCTTCTTCCATTCTCCAAATATTTCTATCCTGGATCCATTAATAATGGTGACTTTTTATAGCAGTCTGTGAACTGGCAAACCATGAAAAGTACTAACATCAGATTTTTTTTCTTGGATGTTTTTTTTTATTTCATTTCCTCATTTCTTTTTTATGAGATTGGTTTATGTTATTTGATTTCTCATTAAATTTTATATTCGTGGGTTTATTTTATGATTTCTCTGATGTGCCAAGATTCCCTTGCTGCAAGTGATAGTAAAAAGATGGATAACTTTGCAGAGACAGTTTATTTGATAAAAAATTTGTGCCTATATGCTTTTATACCAAGAGCATTCTGTTGTATTTATATTTATTGTTTCACGAGTAAACTAAGGATCTCTACATTCCAAATTCTATTTGAGTTCTTTTTAAACCATTCTTTATGTCATCTATGTACCAGCAAATAAAATTCAGATTTATAAATGCTTTTCATTTTAAATTTTACCATTTATGACTAGGGCTTTTATAAGTGAGCCATAATTTGTGGAACATGGTGGAAACTAATTGGATCTCTTGGGATATTGTTAATTTTTTAAAATAAAACTAAAGTCATAATATTAACTCTCTATTCTTCAAAGGATTGTTGTGAGCATGCAAATATTAGAGAAAATATATGAAAATGAGAAAATTCTGATGTTATGCTTGTTCTTCTTTGTATTGGAACAAGAGTGAATGTGGTGATGATCATTTCTTCATGTGCAGTTCCCCAACAGTCAATCAATTCTCTCTGGCTTTCTTTTCACCTGGTGCCCTTGGGAAGTGTTTGGTTTCATTTTATAACAATAAACATAATATTCACGGGGTTACAATAGTTTGTGACTCAATATTATAGAAACACAGGGGAATTTAAAAGATAGATTCTAGTGATTCAATGGTTCACTACAGCACAGTGAACTCTCATACAGACATTGAGTTACAGAAGATAGTTCATTTATGGACCTTGAAGAATCTAGGTGAAAAAATAAAATGTTATGGACTTGCAACTTTACTATTTTTAAAATTTATGTAGCTTCTATGTGAGTAATAAAATTGAAATTAACATAAAAGTGCTCCATAATTCCTAGTAGTTTTTGTATTATATTTTCTCAAAATAAATATAAAATAGATGATAAAATAATTTTGAATCAAAATATGGCATTTCTGCTTGTAAAAGAAATTCTTAACTTAGGAACCATGATCTCAAAAATGGTATATGATATGCATGTGTTTTTATTTGATCATTTTTGTGGAGAATTCATCTGACCATTTTAATTGGATTCTTTTAAGTGCCATTATCTAGTAAAACTTGAAGTGCACTGTTCCTCAGGTTTGGAGCAGAAAAGCTATACATTACCTAACTTTTTTTCAAAATGCTTTTTACAGGGAAAAAATAATAAGAGTTACTAAAACTAAGTTAATAATGCTTCTTAGCACCAACACATGGAAAGTCAACCTTCAATTCTCTACACATTAAACTTTGAAAGGATTATTGTTAAAGAGCAGCGAATATACAATGAGAAAGAGAGAGACAGAGAGAGAGAGAGAGAGACAGAGAGAGAGAGAGAGAGAGAGAGAGAATCAGGTTGAGATAAAAAAAATTTAATTAACACTACCAAAATTTATAATCCCAGTGTCCCAGCAGTACATAAGCTGCTGGCTAATAATGAGGCTGTATTCTAATCTCAGCTCTAAAACAGGCATCTTCTATATTTTGGTTGCAAGAAACAGAAATTTAATTTTTCATATTTCAGGCCAAAGTGAAAATTTTCTTTAGATTTTGTATGATTCTAAAGTTTTTAAGTATACTGACATTTACTTATGTCTCAGAATAAATTTATATTGATATATATTTTGAGTACATCACAAAAATATGGTCATTCTACATTACTTGTTGTGACAGAATTCCATAATTATCAAGAAGTTCAATTTGGTAAATTAAATATTATGGTTTAAATAGTCTATTTGTTCTATTAGTTACTGTATTAGCGTTCTCTAGAGGAACAGAACCAAGAGGATATGTGTGTGTGTTTGTGTGTGTGTGTGTGCGCGTGCGTACAGTCAGGGGGAAAATAAGATTTATGATTATAAAAAGGGATATATTAGATTGGCTTTCATAGCTAGAAACAATGGCTGTTTGCAGGGTAGAGAGCTGGAGGAACCAGTAGTTGTGCAATCCAAGATGCTGAAGCCTTAGAACAAGAAGGATCAACAATGCTATCCCAATCAGGACAGAAGTCCTGGAAATTCCCTGGAGAATCACTGGCAGAGTCTGCCTTGGAAAGTGAAGAAAATGGAGTCTGATGTCTTCAGGTGATCATACCAGCAATCAAGAACCCATTCAAGAATCAAGTTTGCATCTGCTATTGCTTCCATGTTCTTTCAACTTTTATTCCATCCAAGCCTCCAATCTATTGGACAGTGCTGCCCACACTTAGAGAGTATCTCTACTTCAGATCACTATTCCACATGCCAGTCACTCCTAGAAACACCTTCATTGACATACCCAGAAGCCTTAATTGTATTAAGGCATTGCTTAATACAATCAGGTTGATACTTCTGATTAACCATCACAACTACTGTAAAGTGGTGCAGAAATTTCATTTGGAGTCGTGGATTTTTCTATTTTGCTTTATATTTTTATTGTTTTATACTTCAAATATTTTGAAGTTCTGTTATATAATTATGGATTTTTTCTCATTGTGCTTCTATCATTTTTTAACTTTATGCGTTTTGAAATTCTATTAGGTGCATAAATATTTAGGATTGGAATACACTTTTAAGAAATTAAAAACTTTTACCATTGTGAACTGATTCTCTTTATCCCTGGTATTATTCTTTCATCTGAAATCCAAGTTTCTCTTTTGCATGGTATGTCTTATATTTTCTGTTTATTTTGGCATATTTATTTCTCTGTATTTAAACCTATTTTCCCAATAGAATAATTTTCTTTTCTTTTAGTATTTGCATGACACTCTCTGCTTAATTGTGTACTCAGACTATTTTGATTTGGAATTATAATGGATATGATTAATTATATACACCATTTTGCTCTTTAATTTTATTTGTTCATTCTTCCTTTCATTTCTTCTTCTGCCTTCTTTTAGAAAGATTTTGAGTGTGTATGTGAGAGAGAGAGAGAGAGAGACACACACAGAGAGAGAGATTTCACTTCATCCTATTTTTTGGCTATAAATATAAAATAAACAAAAATATTTATTTATGAGATTCCACCTCTTGGGTCCCCTTCTTCCTCCGGGAGAAGTCTTTTCTGCTGTCCTTTAATAAACTTCTAATTTCTACTCTGACCTTGCCTCGGCGTGCTTCTTTGGTGTTATTTTTCAACATTGGGGAAGCAAGGACTCGTCACTGGCCAACAGTGGTAACATATTGGAGGTCCCAGACCGAGATTCTACACCTACACTGAGGTAAGCCCTCTCCACACACCCCATGTCTGTTTGAGGGTCATCAGAGAGGGGAGACATCCCTGATGCTTCCAAGGGAAGCCACATGGTCAAGCAAGGCCTAGACCCATCCTAGGGCAAATGGCACTAGCAGAACTGAGAAGCTGCAGTAAAGTTCCCCCAGGACTCCCAGGGAAACTCAGCTGACTGTTAACAATAGAGAGAAACAAAAGTCAGTTTGACTTGCTTCATCTTAAACACTTAGCAAAGACAGTCAAAGCCAAAACACAGCTATTCCTGGGCATTTTAAATGATAATAATAGTTAAATGTAACTTCCAAGAATAAGTAAACTGGAGGCTGCAAAAGAGATTCTTAGGTAGGAATGCCTGATAACTATCAAAAGGGACTGCCAGAGTAGTTTTTTTTTTTTTTTTTTTTTTTAATTTTTTATTGTTGGTTGTTCAAAACATTACATAGTTCTTGATATATCATATTTCACACTTTGATTCAAGTGGGTTATGAACTCCCATTTTTACCCCATATACAGATTGCAGAATCACATCAGTTACACATCCATTGATTTACATATTGCCATACTAGTGTCTGTTGTGTTCTGCTGCCTTTCCTATCCTCTACTATCCCCCCTCCCCTCCCCTCCCCTCCCCTCTTCTCTCTCTACCCCCTCTACTGTCATTCATTTGTCCCCCTTGTATTATTTTTCCCTTTCCCCTCACTACCTCTTGTATGTATTTTTGTATAACCCTGAGGGTCTCCTTCCATTTCCATGCAATTTCCCTTCTCTCTCCCTTTCCCTCCCACCTCTCATCCCTGTTAAATGTTAATCTTCTTCTCATGCTCTTCGACCCTACTCTGTTCTTAGTTACTCTCCTTATATCAAAGAAGACATTTGGCAATTGTTTTTTAGGGATTGGCTAGCTTCACTTAGCATAATCTGCTCTAATGCCATCCATTTCCCTGCAAATTCTATGATTTTGTCATTTTTTAATGCAGAGTAATACTCCATTGTGTATAAATGCCACATGTTTTTTTATCCATTCGTCTATTGAAGGGCATCTAGGTTGGTTCCACAGTCTTGCTATTGTGAATTGTGCTGCTATGAACATCGATGTAGCAGTGTCCCTGTAGCATGCTCTTTTTAGGTCTTTAGGGAATAGACCAAGAAGGGGAATAGCTGGGTCAAATGGTGGCTCCATTCCCAGCTTTCCAAGAAATCTCCACACTGCTTTCCAAATTGGCTGCACCAATTTGCAGTCCCACCAGCAATGTGTAAGTGTACCCTTTTCCCCACATCCTCGCCAGCACTTGTTGTTGTTTGACTTCATAATGGCTGCCAATCTTACTGGAGTGAGATGGTATCTTAGGGTGGTTTTGATTTGCATTTCTCTGACTGCCAGAGTAGTTTTTAGTTTAAAGCCTACAACTATTTCTAACCTACACAGGTAGGCTTAGTGTTTACTAGTATGGTTATCCAGCCCTAAGTAACAAAATTAAAGATTTCTCTATTAGACACAGAGGTCATACTAATAAAAGGATTTTGCAAGATCAAATGACATTAAATTATTAAACTGTATCTTAAGGGAAAGACAGCTGTAACCATAAAAGTTAAATGTTGTGTTTACATCCCTGACAATTCTGGCAATGTGACAAATATCCTTAAAGATTTACATGCTCAGATAGAAGCCATGTCCTCAGCAACTTTGTCATGGGAACATTATCTTAGCTCCTGGTTCTCCGGTACTTCCTGGTGGAAAACATTGTTAGTCCTTGTCTTTGTCATCATATTCATTAGCATAGTCCTGTGCTGTGGCATTTATTGCTGCATTAATCTGGTTCCAGTACTAATAAATTCTTGTTTCTCTTATAGACCACCATCACTCAAATGGCCTTCCAGCCTATTACTTCTCAATCAGACTTCTATCATGGACCATTCGATAGACCCGATTTTTAGAGGGGGACTCCAAACTGCTTGCTCCACACCGTCCCTTTTCAGCCTGAAGAAGCCAGAAGGATCTTCGCCCTCTTTCCTTATAGCAGTAAGGAGTTCCCAAATTAGAGGGGAGAATGAAGCCAGATTTAAAATTAGGTAGTCAGTGTAGTTAGGTAAATCGGGTCTAATATCATATCAAGTGAAATCTAAAATGGAGGCCATGCTGATAATGATTCTAGGAAATGCAGGACAACTCATGGAATGGAAAGGCCCTAGGCCAAAGTCCACCCCAAAGGAATGTTAATGGAACCCAGGAAACAGCCCCCAACAGATTGGGAGATAGCCCATCCCAAAGAAGTGTTAATGAAGTCCTTCCTTCCCAGATTACCTGTGTCCCAACCCTTCCCCCCATTTCATCACCAAAACTATAAAAAGGGGAGACAACCACACTTCCACGGATTCCACCTCTTGGGTCCCCTTCTTCCTCCGGGAGAAGTCTTTTCTGCTGTCCTTTAATAAACTTCTAATTTCCACTCTGGAAAAAAAATACTTATTTATGGTTTATTAAGTCTTCAATTTTATCATAGTTTGCCTTTTAGTAGGATACCTCCACATATTATTTAAGGAGCTTTAAGACAGCATATTTCCAATTTCTCTTCTCTCTTTGTTATATTGTAATACATTTTATTTTGCATTAATTATAAACCTATATTATTTTTAATTTTCTCTTTAAAAATAAATTAATTTAAAAGAAGACAATAGAAAAATCATATGTACCCATGTACTTATCATTTTTGGGAGCCCTTTATTCTTTTAGAGACCCTAATTCTGTGTTAGAATATTTTTCTTCCTGAAAGATGTCCTTTAATATTTCTTGTGGTCATCAATGCTGATAGTTAATTTCTTAGCTTATTTCTTCATACCTCTTTACTTACCCAAATTTGCGGGATATAGATGAGGCAGTGAGCAGTGAAAAATTTATAGATGTGAATAACAAATCTAAAAAGAAGAAAGATGTTTTTATAATAAATAGTAGTCTATATCTATAAAAAGCAATTGAATGGAAAACACTAGAACAAAAACAAATAAACTATGCAGTATAAAACAAATATAGACAGACAATACAATAAAAGCTTCTTTATTTGAAAATATAAATGAAATTGACAAAATTTAACTAGACTGGTCAAAAAAAATAAATAAAATACTCAAGTTTCCAAGATCAGAGATGAAATATGGAACATCACATAACTCTTATGAAAAAGAATGATAACTATTAGATACACCACTAGTTAGACAAGCTAATGAACAAAAATTAATTCAAAGTGAACCTAGAGCTAAATTTAAGAAATAAAACTTTTTTAGAAGAAAATATAAGAGTAAGTCTCCATAATATTGGATGAGGTAATGGTTTTTTAGGTGGAGCATTAAAAGAAAAACAGTAAGTTAGATTATATAAGAATTAAACATTTTTGTGCTAAAAATTGATACAAACCAAAGAATAATACAAACAAAAAATGAAAGAAAGCATTTATAAATCATATATCTGATAATAAAATGATGTCAGAATGAAGTCTATGATACAAAGACAACAGAATATAAAATAATGTAAAATGTTTCTTCAAAAAGTTTGTATACACATGTCTCCAAAGAAGATATATTAATGGATAAAAGCACAGGAAAAAACATTCAACATTGTTAGCCATTAGGGAAATGCAAATCTAAACCACAGTGAAATTTAAGTTTACACCCACTAGGATGACTATAATAAAAAAGAGAGAGAACAAAAAGCATTACCAAATATGTAAGGAAATTGAAACCATTATACATATGTGGCTTGTGCAAATGTATAACAGTGCATTCACTTTGGAAACACTTTGACAGTTCCTCAAAATGTTAAAGATTGAGTTACCATATGACCTTGTAATTTCAATCCTAGGTATATTCTCAAGAGAAAACACTCATCCATACGAAATCTCATGCACAGACATTCATATCAGTGTTATTCTTAATAGTCAAAAAATGGAGACAACCCAAATGTCCATCAACAGATGAATGAAAAATTGTGTTATATATACAAAATGATATTTATTTTGTAATGAAATAATAATATGTGCTATAGCATGGATAAACTTTGTTTTCTACAACTCCCTTTTTGTAAAGTGTCCACAATAGAAAAATATACAGAGAAATCAGCTTAGTGGATGCTTCAAAATAGAGTGAGGGGGTAGAGTTAGAAGGAAATAGGGTCCCTTTTTTGGGGTTAATAAAAATTTTCTAAGTTTAGATGATGATGATAGTAATACAATGCTATGAATATGAAAAAAAATAAGTATACACTTTAAATGGGTCTGCTTCATGGTGTGTAAATCTTATTTTAATAAAGCTGTGTCTTGAATAGGAATAAATAAGAGAAAAGTTGAAATATTTTTCAGAGGCAACTTTGTGGAAAGAAGAAGCCATGGAGACCCATAATAAAACAGACAGGTTTTTAAAGTTCTTATTTCACCTTACTTTTGAATGAATTTTGTTGTTGAATATGGAATTTAAATTGAAAGTTTTTCTTATCAAAGATGATACACATCTCTCTTGCTTTCAATATCTCTACAAAGAAATTTACTATAATTTTTTATTTCATTGTCTTTGTAATATGTATTTACTTGTTTTCAGATTAATTCAATTTGATTTTATTAATTTGGTTTGATCAATTATAAATTGCCTTGCTTTGGGTTTCTTCATGTTTTTCCCTTATGGGGCTCATTGAAATTCTTGGAACTGTGGCCTTTCAGTTTTCATCAAATATGGAAAAATACCAGTCATATTTCTTTAAATATTTTTTTTTCATTCCATGCCTCTCTCTTTCTGGATCCAAATTATACTTATTTTATACTGCTTGAAGATGTCCCCGAGTTCATTAATCCTCTGTTTATTTTTCAGTATTTTTTTTCTCTTTTTTATTTTAGACAGTATCTCTCTCTTCAAGTTCACTAATGTTGTGAGTCTTTAGTCACTTTTTAATTTCTATTAAGTCAATTTTCCATAATAGACATATTTTTCATTCCATGAAGTCCTTATTTACATTTTTCAGGTCTAAACTTACATTTATACAACCAAATTACTTCTTTTTTATAGGGGAAATATTTTTTTATTTGTTCTTTTTAGATATATATGACAGTAGATTTATTTTGACATGTATATTCCAGTTACTTCTTTTACTTCACTCTTTGATATAAAGCTTCAAACATCTCTATTCTTTTTGCCGTCACATGATATGCTTGATTCCCATTAACAGTTTTCACCCTTAACAATCAATTAAGGTAAAGAAGTCAGGGTCTAATGTAATTCATTCTATTACTTATCTCTCAAGGAGAGATAATCTACCAATTTAACTTCTAATAACTTGCTACATTTGTTTTATTTAATTCATCTTTACTGCATTACTTGTAGTTTTAAAAATTTTCACTTTTTATCAGAGTCCAAGTGTGAGGAAAAAAGAGAGAATTAGAATAAAGCATTTAAGTGTTGAAAGCAAAACTACAACAAGTTATGTAGAGAAAATTATACTTCAGAAGTGAAGAAAAAAATATTTTAAGCTTTCTGCATTACATCTTATGTTAGTTTTTTTTTCTGTGACCAAAATACCTGATAAGAACAACTTATAGAAAGAAAAGTTTATTTTGAGCTCATTGTTTTAGAAGTTCAGTCAATGGTTGGCCACCTTTCATTGCTTTGGGTCTAAAATGAGGCAGAACATCATGGTGAAGAAATGTAGTAGAAGGAAGCTGTTTAGCTCAGGGCAAACTGGAAGCAGACAGAGACATCAGGGATCCAGGGATGAGATATAGTCTAAGGCCACACTTGTAGTGACCTACTTCCTCTAGCCAGACCTACCTATCCTTTCCACCCACTATTCCACTATTAATCTATTAAATGTGTTGATCCACTGATGAGATTATAGTTCCCCTAATGCAATCATTGCCTAAAAGCCCACTTGTCAATTTTACTGTTTTGGGGACCATGCTTTCAAAACATAAGATTCTGGGGGGGATAAAGGCATGAAATATCTAAATCATAACATGTAAAGCAGAATAGTTTTAATTAGAAGATGGAGATAAATTAGATAAAATGTATGTTGTAATTCTAGGAGTTATTTAAAGAAACATAATTAAAATATTAAGAGATGGGACAAAATAGAATTATTTAAGAAGCTCAACTAAACCAGAAAAGGCAGAAAAAAACAACAACAACAAGCTTTTGGCAATAAATAGAAATCTATTACAGACATGGCTGATATGAATCTAAATATAACAATATTTACTTTCAAAGCCAATCCTGTAAGTGCACCAATTAAAAAAACAGAAATTAGATCCACCCACACTGGCCTGAGTGTGGCCCAGGTGCACAGCAGGCCTGGTCCATCCCTTTCCCAGAGGGGCAGACACTTGCCAGAGCCTACCTAGCCTCTGGTGCAGAACCTCACCATCAATATCTGATCTACCGGGGGTCCAGATCCAGCCCAGATGGCCCACACCAGCCCACTCAGGATCCAGACTCTCAGTAGGCTCTGTTCACCCCTCCCCTGATAGGACAGACACTACCAGAGCCTAGCCTTTGACCCAGGTCCACCTTTTCCAACCAGCAGACTACTGTGGGAGGTCAAGCCCAGCAGCCCAGATCCACCCACACCTGCCCGTGCTGGACACAGGTACACAGTAGGCCCAGTCCACCCTTCAGCAGGTGGGGCAGACACAAGACAGAGCCTAGCCTCTGGTGTAGGACTGCCCCTTCCCACTAACAGACTTACCACAGGAGGTCAAGCGCAGCAGTCCAGATCTACCCACTCCAACTTAAGCAGGATCTAGATCCAGAATGCAATAACATTCATTGAGGGACACCAGCAGGGTCTGAAAGCTCAACATCAAGGTGAGGTAGAGACAATCTGCATGGGTACTACAAGAATATAGAAAAGAAACTGTAATATCTCAGATCCACACTGCAAGAAAGGAAGACACATAGACAACATGAAAAAACAAGGGAAGAAAGTGCCCCCAAACAAACCAGGACACTATAATAACAGAACCCATGGAAAGCAAGTTGATGAAATATTAGAGAAGGAGATCAGAAGGTTCATAATTAAAATGATCTGTGAATTAAAAAATGACCTAAATGAGCAAATACAGGCAAAAAATGATCACTACAACAATGGGATAAGAGAGCAAATACAGGCAGCAAAAGATTACTTCAAGAGACAGATACAGACTGAAAAAAAAAAAACCAGAAATTCTTGAAATTAAGGATACAATAAATTAGATTTTTTTTTTTTAAAAAACTCAACAGAAAGCATAACCAACTGACTAGACCACTTGGAAGAAAGAATGTCAGATAATGAAGACAAAGTATACAATCTGGAAAATAAAGTTGATTATACAGTGAGGAAAGTTAGAAACCACGAACAGAACATCCAAGAATTATGGGACAGCATCAAAAGACCAAATATAAGGGTTATTGGGATAGAGGAAGGCACAGAGTTTCAAACCAAAGGAATGTACAATCTCTTCAATGAGATAATAGCAGAAAATTTCCCAAGCATGAAGAACAAATTGGAAAACCAAATATAAGAGGCTTACGGGACACCAAATGTACAAAATTACAACATATCTATACCAAGGCACATTATAATGAAAATGCCTAGCATACAGAATAAGGATAGAATTTTAAAAGCCACAAGAGAGTGGAATTAGATCACATAAAGGGGGAGACCAATTTGTATCTCAGCAGATTTTTCAACCCAGATCCTCAAAGCCAGGAGATTGTGGAACAACATATACCAAGCTCTGAAAGAAAATGGATTCCAACCAAGAATCTTATATCCAGAAAAACTAAGCTTTGGATTTGATCACAAAACAAAAACATTCCATGATAAACAAAAGCTAAATAATTCACAACTAGAAAGCCTGAACTAGAGAACATCCTCACCAAAATATTCCAAGAAAGGAAATAAAATCAGTGATGAAAAAAATCAGCAGAGGGAGGGATGACACTACAGGAAAACCTAATCAGAGGAGAAACCAAGTCATATTAAATTCCAAAAATAAACAAAAATGGCTGGGAATACAAATCATGTCTCAATAAAAACCCTGAATGTTCATGGCCTAAACTCACCAATCAAAAGACATAGACTAAGAGATTGGATAAAAAAAAAGACCCAATAATATGCTGCCTCCAAGAGACCCATAGAAAAAGGCATCCACAGACTGAAGGTAAAGGATAGGGAAAATCATACCACTCACATGGATTGAGGAAGCAAGCAGGAGTTTCCATTGTCATATCAAATGAAGTAGACTTCAAACTAAAGTCAATAAAAAGGATAAAGAAGGACACTACATACTGCTCAAGGGAACCATACATCAACAAGACTTAACAATTATAAATATATATGCCCCAAACAATGGAGCAGCTATGTTCATCAAACAAATTCTTCTCAAGTTCAAGAGTCAAATAGATAACAACACAGTAATTTTGGGTGACTTTAACACACCTCTTTCATCACTAGATATATCTTCCAAACAAAAGATGAACAAAAAACTGTAAAACTCAATAATACAATCAATAATGTAGATTTAACTGACATATATAGAACATTTCATCCTTCAAAGAGAGATTTATACTTTCTTCTCAGCAGTATATGGACCCTTCTCTAAATTAGACCATATACTATGCCACAAAGCAACTCCTAGAAAATGTAAAAAGTAGAGATACTACCCTGCATTCTATCAGATCTTAATGGAAAGAAATTAGAAATCAATGATAAAATAAGAAATGAAATCTCCTTTAACACCTGGAGACTAAATAATATGCTACTGAATGAACAATGGGTTACAGAAGACATCAAGGAGGCGATTAAATAGGTTTTAGAGGTGAATGAGAACACAAATATGACATATCAAAATCTCTGGGATACTATTAAAGCATTTCTAAGAGGAAAGTTCATTGCATGGAGTTTATTCTTTAAAAGAAGAAAAAGTCAACAAATAAATGACTTAACACTACATCTCAAAGCCCTAGAAAAAGAAGAACAAATCAACACCAAAAGCATCAGAAGACAGAAAATAATTAAAATCATAGCTAAAATCAATGAAATTGAAACAAAAGAAACAATTGAAAAAATTGACAGAACAAAAAGTTGGTTCTTTGAAAAAATAAATAAAATTGACAGACCTTTAACCATGCTAATGAAGAGAAGGAGAGAGAAAACTCAAATCAGTAACATACACAATGAAAAAGGAAATATCACAACAGACACTACAAAATTATAGAAGATAATTAGAAATTATTTTGAAAACTTATACTCCAATAAAATAGAAAATGTCGAAGGCATCAACAAATTTCTAGAGTCATATAATTTGCCCAAATTAAATCAGGATGATATACACAATTTAAACAGATTAATTTCAAGTGATGAACTAGCAGATGCCATCAAAAGTCTATCAACCAAGAAAAGACCAGGACTGGATGGATACACAAACTTGTTCTACAAGACCTTAAAAAAGAACTAATACCAGTACTCTCCAATTTATTTCAGGAAATAGAAAAAAGAGGCAGCACTTCCAAACTCATTCTATGAGGTCAATATCACTCTGATTCCAAAACCAGGCAAAGACACACCAAAAAAAGAAAACTTCAGAACAATATCTTTAATGAACATAGATGCAAAAACTCTCAACAAAATTCTACTGGGTGGGACTGCAAATTGGTGCAGCCAATATGGAAAGCAGTATGAAGATTTCTTGGAAAATTGGGAATGGAACCACCATTTGACCCAGCTCTCCCTCCCCTCGTTCTATACCCAAAGGACTTAAAAACAGCATACTGCAGGGACACAACAACATCAATGTTTATAGCAGCACAATTCACAATAGCTAAACTGTGGAGCCAACCAACATGCTCTTCGATAGATGAATAGATAAAAAAATGTGGCATATATACACAATGGAATATTACTCAGCAATAAAAGAAAATAAAATCATGGCTAAAAATGTAAGTAAATGGATGGAGTTAGAGAAGATAATGTTAAGTGAATTTAGCCAGTCCCCAAAACCCAAATGCCAAATGTTTTCTTTGATATCAGGAGGCTGATTCATAATGGCATAGGAGCAGGAGCATGGGAGGAATAGAAGAACTCTAGATAGTGCAGAGGGGTTGGAGGGAAAGGGAGAGGGCAGGGGGTTATTAATGATGGTGGAATGTGATGATCATTGTTATCCAAAGTATAAGTATGAAGACACGAACTGGTGTGAATATACTGTGTATACAACCAGAGATATAAAAAATTGTGCTCTATATGTGTAAGAAAGAATTGTAATGCATTCTGCTGTCATAAATAAATAATAAATAAATAAAGACAGAAATTTTCAGCATGAATAAAAATACATTACCTAACTCAATATTGTCCAAAAAGCCCACTTTCAATATATGATTCTGATAGGTTCAAATTAAAGAAATGGAGAAATATATACCTTGGAGCTCTATTAGCTTTAAAAAAATTTTAGAACAAGGAAACACTTAAAATTAATAACTTAAAACACCTAAGAAACCAGAGAAAAAAGACTGATTTACATCCTAAGTAAGCAGAATAAAAGAAAATAAAAAATAAATTGATGAAGTTCAAAGTAGAAAAACAATAAACAAAAATAACAAAAGCAAACCATGTTTCTTTGAGAAGGACAATAAAATTAACAATTTTTAACCAAATGAAAACAGGAAAAGACAGAATTCACACACACACATGCACACACACACACAACAATGTCAGAAATGAAATAAGAATAATCAGGATTGATACTATGGACATTATAAGGATGCAAAAGGATTACTGTGAAGAACCATTTTTAATTCAAATTTCAAAACAGATAAAATAAATCAATCCTTAAAAGGCAAAAACTACCAAGACTCACAATAAGAGAAATAGTGCTTTATATCTAGTAAAGAAACTGAGTCAGTAACTAATAACTTTCCAAAGGAGAAATCATCAGTCCTAGAATACTTTACTGGTGAATTCTTCTAGGTGTTAAATAAAGAAACACTACCAATTTACCACATATCTTACAAAATAAGTAGATGCTGAGGTAAGAACAGTTACTGATTCTATGAGACTTCCATTACCCTAATACAAAAATCAGATAAAAGCATTAAATGAGAATACTTCAGAACAATTTTTCTTAGGAAAACTAGGTACTGAAAAGCTGGTTCAACATTCTAAAATCAATCAACATAACCAACCACATCACGTGTTAAAGAATAGAATTTTATTTTTACATCAACTGATGCAGAAAAAGCATTTGACAAAATTACCACACATTCACAGTAAAATTCTCATAAAAGTACTTAAATTTAAAATTGCAAAGAATGGCTAAAGCTTCAAAAAGAAAATAATCAAAGAATTAAAATTGACAAAAGATTGAGCAGAGAACTCACAAAGATGTGCAGATGGCAAATAAGCATATGAAAAAATATGTAGCAGCATTTCTCATTAGGAAATTAAATGAAATTAAAAGAGTAATAACAACATTAAGGCATTATTGTATAACTATTAGAACATCTAAGATCCAAAACCTGCTAGAGAGGATTCAAGGGGAATTCTCCTGGGAGTTGTCAAGTGGTATTGCCAACATGGAAGTCAGATCAAAACCAAAACATTGTCTCATTGTAAAATCCAGCAATCATGTAGTAGGTATTTACTCAACTGCTGTGAAAAAATTACATCCACAGAAAACTCTACATTGTAATGTTTGTGCAGTTTTATTCATAATCATCAAACCCCAAAAGCAACCAAAATGTCTTTTCAATAGAATAAACATACTATGATACAATCATGCAACAGAAGGGCATTCAGTAATAAAAGCAAATGAACTTCAAGCCAAAAGAAGATATGGACAAATCTTAAATTTATGTCATTAAACAAAAGAAATCTTTACAATTCTATGTACTGTTTGAAATTGTATAATTCAGTTATATTTAGTTCCAGAAAAGTTTAACATGTCAGTTGTTGATTGGATTTTAGTAGTAGGATGAGGTTGTGAGGGCTGAATAGGTGAAACGTGATTTTTTTTAGGGCTGTTATCCTGTATATTACTGTACTGGCACATATAAAATATTAGTCCTTTGTCAAAACCCATAGAACTTCATAATAAAAAGAATATACTCTAATATTGAAAATTTAAGAATATCATAGAAGATGTCAAGGAATCCTAGGATGGAAATCAGAATGTGACAACAGGATCTAAATATAGTACAAATATGTGGAACAACCTCATGGAATGGATCAGGGGAATAAGTTGTCAATCTACCTTTGGGAATGGGTGGAACCTGTGAGATTAAATATCAGGGAATTATACTAAAACTGTACTCACCCAACATGTAGGAGGAAGATGCTAAAAATTCTAAGACAATTGTATATGTATTCTGGAATCAAACAATTAAATGGATTGATGACCAGTGGTTGGTGTCATGTTTCTCCCTGGTAGAAGAGGAGTTTATAGATAACCAGGGAGGAATGTTGGAAGGATCCTATGTTGATGTGTTAACATTGAGGGCAACACTATGCTCTCTTACTTATCTTACTATTGATATAATATTTATAAATAGAAATATATATACATGGTGTGGGTGTACATGGATTAGTATGTACGCATGGATTTACTTGCAATGTCAGCAGAGAACATCTAGAAGAAGGAATTCCAGTGGCAATGAGTATACACTATTCTCCAACAAAAGGAAGAACTTCTTGGAGAGTGACTGATTATAGTTTTGGGGCAGAAATTTAAAAGAATTGCCTAGTCCATCTTGCAGCACTGTAAGGTCAATACTCAAACAGATATCCTAAGATGGAGATCCATCAAAGAGAAACAAGAGCCAAAGGAGAGAGCACCCAATAACTCAAAACTGGAACAGCTTAAGAAAAAAAATATATTGAATTATAACTCAAAGTACAAATACCTATGAATTTATACTGATAAGAATAAACAATTGAATGAGTGAAGAAATGAATAAATGAATAAGTAAATAGCACTGGGGACAATTCTCTCTCTCTTGAAAAGAATTTTGAATAATTTATGTAGATACTACAATTTCAGGAAAATGAAATTTTTTCTCTTCACTCCTCAAGTGTGAACTGTACACAATGAATTCATTTAAAAAAACTATAGTGTACTAAAAAAGAAAAAAATATATAATGTTACAGTGGAGAATCTTGCCAAACACTACCTCTGTCATGTCATTAGCTTAATATCATTAGTAGTAAGTCATATTGATAGAAAGTTCTTTTGGTATGATGTGATGCAGCACTCTATCTCTGTGGTCATCCCCAAAATGCATAATTCCAATCTAAACATGAGTAAACTACCATAGAATGCCAATTGTGGGACATTCTATAAAATATTTGAACATTCCTCCTCAAAAATATCAAATTGTAAAAAATAAGGATGTCAAATTCTAAAATACTGTAACAATCAAGGGAAGATTAAAGAGAAACAACAATTAAATATAATGGAGTATCACAAATGTTCTTGTAAGATAAAAGTGATATTAGATAAAATCAAAGGAGTTATGAAGACTCAACTTTACTTAATAACAGTTTTTCTGTGTTTGTTCACTAACCAATATATCATACTAATGTAAGATGTTAATTAAAATGAAATATGGTTCTGATATGGCAATACTGTGTACGATCTTTACTAGCTTTTGAAATTTAAGACTATTCTAAAATAAAAATATTTTACTTAAAAAAAGGAAAGTAAACAAAACATATCAATCAAGGTATTAAGAGCCAAATGTAAACCTTTAGGAAAGGATTCCCAGATACTGTGGAAACCGCAGTATCTGAGGAAGAGTAGCTGTTATCAAGTAAGCAGGCATTGATAAGACCCAAGGAGGATGCCATCTGATCTCTTCTTTTTTTTTTTTTTAATTTTTTATTGTGGGTTGTTCAAAACATTACAAATTTCTTGACATATCATATTCCACACTTTGATTCAAGTGGGTTATGAACTCCCACCTTCACCCCATACACAGATTGCAGAATCACATCAGTTACACATCCATTGATTTACAAATTGCCATACTAGTGTCTGTTGTGCTCCGCTGCCTTTCCCATCCTCCACCCTCCCCCCTCCCCACCTCTCCCCTCTCCTCCCCTCCTCTCTCTCTACCTCCTCCACTGTATAACCCTGAGGGTCTCCTTCCATTACCATGCAATTTCCCTTCTCTCTCCCTTTCCCTCCCACCTCTCATCCCTGTTAAATGTTAATCTTCTTCTCCTGCTCTTCGTCCCTACTCTGTTCTTAGTTACTCTCCTTATATCAAAGAAGACATTAGGCATTTGTTTTTTAGGGATTGGCTAGCTTCACTTAGCATAATCTGCTCTAATGCCATCCATTTCCCTGTAAATTCTATGATTTTGTCATTTTTTAATGCAGAGTAATACTCCATTGTGTATAAATGCCACATGTTTTTTTATCCATTCGTCTATTGAAGGGCATCTAGGTTGGTTCCACAGTCTTGCTATTGTGAACTGTGCTGCTATGAACATCGATGTAGCAGTGTCCCTGTAGCATGCTCTTTTTAGGTCTTTAGGGAATAGACCAAGAAGGGGAATAGCTGGGTCAAATGGTGGCTCCATTCCCAGCTTTCCAAGAAATCTCCATACTGCTTTCCAAATTGGCTGCACCAATTTGCAGTCCCACCAGCAATGTACAAGTGTACCCTTTTCCCCACATCCTCGCCAGCACTTGTTGTTGTTTGACTTCCTAATGGCTGCCAATCTTACTGGAGTGAGATAGTATCTTAGGGTGGTTTTGATTTGCATTTCTCTTTGTTCCTGCAATCATATTCTGTTTCCACTGCAACATCAATTAATTTTCTCCATTCTGGAACAGACCTATAAACAGGTACATCTGTAGTATCTCTCAAAATAAAAATGTATGTACTTTCATTACATCATATATATACTCTTCCTGACACTGATGCTCAACTCACTTTTTGGAATTTTACAAGTCTCAAAATTGTCTGTAGTAGTGATTGTCTCCACTTTCTCCTTCCTGTGTTACACCCAGACTACTTCACCCTCAGCGTGCCACTAAAAATACTGTTGTCAAGTATGTCAGTGACTTTCAAATTACCCAATTAAAGGTTACTTACCTTCTTAAATCATAGCCAAATTCCCAGCAGCATTTGACACAATCAACTTTTCTTCTTGAAACACTTCTATAAGCTTTCATTTACCATACTTAGGTTTATTATTTTCTTACCTTAATGGATATTCCACTTTAGACATTTTTTCCTTTTTCTCCTTTCCTGTGAAGGCTCTAAATTTTGTAGTATATGAAGGCTCTATCTAATGTCCACTGTTCTTCATTATGTACATTTTTCTTATATTATAGAGGAATGACTGTAAGTTCCATCTTTACAAAAGTGACTTCTAAATATGAATTCTTAGATCTACCCTCTTCACTGGGCTACAGTCCTTCATGTTCCATACATATTCAACATCTCTATTCAACTAATATCCATTTCTAATTCATCATAGCCAAATAGAACTGAATTTGCACCCTATTGACTTATTTCGTTCTGTTTTCCCCACCTCAGTAAATAATACAACCTCTATCTCATTGTTTAAATCAACAAAAAACTAAGTTTAAAATTATTCTAAACAACAGCTACATTGTTCTAATTTCATTTGGAATCTGATCTCTCAACTTCCCTGCTATAACACCTTAATGTCAGTCGTGATCATCACTCAAATGGGACACTGTAAATGCCACTTAGTTACACTTAACTAGTTACCACACTTCTCTGTTTATCAATGTTCTATAGTATTTAAATAAAATTTTGTCAAAAACCCCTTCCCCAAATATATTTGAAAAATTAGCATATTTCTCTGTGACTTCTAAAAGTCTGTGTAGAAATGTCAAGCTCATTTTTTTTTCTTTTCCTACTTAGTTTGTATACCTAGTAGAGTCTAAAACTCATTTAGAATTAAAAATGTTTTCTTTTCACAGTTGTTATATTCTTTGACATATGCCACTGTGATATGGGAATAATCCCCGTTCCATGTTTGTTTTAAAAATTACATTTATACAAAGCATGCACAATTTTATAGCAAATTTAAAGGCAATAGGAGAAAAATTTAAATGAAGCACAAGAAGAATATTAGATCATGCAGTTTTTCAGTATCATTATTGAGTATTCTCAGTGCTCAAATCTTCATGGCAATATTTTTATCTATGTGCTACTTGCTGCCATGCCACACAGCCTTTGTCTTCTCTCTTCTTTATCTATTTAGTTACCTTTCTGATAATTTCTTATGCTGTTCAGCTTACACAAATCTTATTATACTGACTCTTTCCAAACTATGTACCAGTGTGCAGTGGAGGGTGGCAGGAGAAGGAGAGTACCCTTGTATCTTTCCCATTTAAAGTGGCCTATTAAGGTATTTTGCTATAATAGCTACTTACTCCAGAGGGGTATTTAGGCAGAAAAGCAAGATTTTTTTTAAACTTGGATACACAGATATATATTCTTAGCATTAGCTCAAAAGTTACTATTTCATTATGAAATAAATTTCTCATTTCTTAAAATAGACAATCTGATCCTAATAATTAGTTTTCAGTCTTATCTTCTTTAAAATGTCCTTGTATTGGGCTGAGGATGTGGCTCAAGCGGTAGCGTGCTTGCCTGGCATGCGTGCGGCCCGGGTTCCATCCTCAGCACCACATACAAACAAAGATGTTGTGTCCGCCGAGAACTAAAAAAAATAAATAAATAAATATTAAAAATTCTCTCTCTCTCTTAAAAAAATGTCCTTGTACACTTTATGCTATAGTCAAATTTGTAAACTTATCCTTCCTTAACCATATGAGAATCTTTCATGCCTCCGTGACTTACTTTGCATTGATCCATTTTGCTTGAAATAGCCTTTCATAGTTCACTTATTTGAAGAATTTACATTTTTTGAGAGAGAGAGAGAAGAGAGAGAGAGAGAGAGAGAGAGAGAGAGAGAGAGAGAGAGAGAATCTGTTTTTTTGTAAATGGAAACAATACAATGCCTTTTTTATTTTTATGTGGTTCTGAGAATCAAACCCGGGTCGCGCCCATGCTAGGCGAGCGCTCTACCACTGAGCCACAATCCCAGCCCAAATTTACATTTTAAGATACAAAATTCCTATTATCCTGTTTAGTGCCCAAGTAGAAATAAGCATTCCTTACTATGTTTTCAACTGTTTATTTATACCACCAAAGTGGACTACAGTCACTGATTTAGAAATCTTATTTTCCTCACTAGATTGTGTTTCCCTAGAGGATATTTCTTCTCTGTCCCCCAACACCAAAGAATTCTGAATACAGAGTAAACATTTATTTTGACTCTCTAATTGTTAATTAATTCATGCTTATTTTGAATGTTGATACCATGGATTCATAAATGATCATGGGTTAGGGTTAGGGTTAGGGTTTGGCTCTCTATCCTTGACAGAAATATCTTCACGACTTCAAGTAGCAGTCCAGTCTTAGAGGAATCTAAGTTCAGGTTTCATCCATGCTCCTTACTTAACCTTTGTCTTTTGGTAAGTTACTTAGTCTTTCTACCCCTAAATTTCTTCTCTACAAAGTGGGAATCACAATAGTACGAACATTAGAGCTTCTTAAAACTATGTTTAGCATTATCTGGCAAATAGAAAATCCTCAATTAATTATCCCTTTTTTTGTTCAAAAAGGTCTGATCAAAAGTGGTCCTTAGGAAAAAAGAGCAAGCTGTGAGAGAGATCCAAGATGGCCAACTGGAGGGAGGCTGCATTCTTTGTCTCTCTGGGACTCAGGGTTCAAGCAGACAAAATACTTCTTCTCTGCAAGGCAGCCATTGCTGCTCACTGATCCTCTGCTGTTTAGCCCCCATTCGCCCTCTGTCTACCGCATATCGCCCACCTTTTTAGTACAGATCACTGGCTGACTGCTGCTTATCATTCTCCATTTGCCCGTTTGCCTGCCTCTTGACTGCCCATTGCCTCCCACCCAAGTCCATGTGTGGGTTGCCTGCTGTTAGTTAGCCTGCAGACTGCCTGGAGACCATCAGTGGATCCTCCACAGCCTGCTGCCTGCTGCTGTCAGGAAGTCTATTGTCACAATACCTGCAAGTTTGGTTTCATGTGGCTGTTGTTGCCATTTTGGGACATCAGCCAGGGCCTGCAGGTTTGCCACTACCACCACCACCACTACCACTGCCATCTAGATAGCAGATAAAAAAATTCTTAGAGGTAAATTAGAACACCTATACAACATACAAAAATTTCTGGGACACGATCAACAGAGTGCTAAGAGGAAAGTTCCTTGCATTGAGCTCATTCATTAAAAGAATAAAAAATCAACAAATAAATGACATAACATTACATCTCAAAGCCCTAGAAGAACAAATCAACATTAAATGTAGTAGAAGACAGGAAATAAATCACTAAGTTCAGAGATGAAATTGAAATAAAAGAAATAATTGAAAAATTTGACAAAATGAAAAGTTGGTTCTTTGAAAAAATAAATAAAATTAATAAACACTTAGCCACACTAATGAAGAGAAGGAGAGAGAAAACACAAATTACAAAAATTCATGATGAAAAAGAAAATATCAAGACGGACTCTAGTGAAATACAGAAGATAATCAGAAACTATTTTAAAAATTTATACTACAATAAAATAGAAAATCTCAAAGACATAGATAGATTTCTAGAGTCATATGACCTACCCAAACTGAATCAGGAGGACATACATAATTTAAACAGATCAATTTAAAGCAATGAAATAGAAGACACCATCAAAAGCCTACCAACCATGGAAAGTCCAGGACCAGATAGATTCTCAGCTGAATTCTATAAAACCTTCAAATAAGAACTAATACTCCTAAAATTATTCAATTAAATAGAAAAGGAGGGAACCCTTCCAAACTCATTATATGAGTTTGTATCACCCTGATGCCCAAACCAGACAAAGACACATCAAGGAAAGAAAATTTCAGACAAATATACCTGATATACCTAATGAACATAGATGCAAAAAAGTCTATAAAATTCAGACAATAGCATAAAAAGCATATTAAAATATGGCACAGCATTATCAAGTGGGGTTCATCCCAGGGATGCAAGGTTGGTTCAACGTATGGAAATCAATATATCAATAGACTTAAAGACAAGAATCATGATTCTCTCAATAGATGCAGAAAAAGTATTTGAAAAAAATACAACACCTCTTCATGTTCAAAACAGTAGAAAAACTAAGGGATAGTTGGAACATACCTCAACATTGTAACAGCCATCTATGCTAAGCCAATATCAACATCATTCTAAATCATATAAATGAAGAAAATTTTAAAGCATTTCCTCTAAAAACTGGAACAAGACAGGAATTCCCTCTTTCACCAATTTTTTCAACAGAGTCCTTGATACTCTAGCCAGAGCAATCAGATAGATGAATGAAATTAAAGGAATACAAATAGGAGAAGAACTCAAACTATCACTATTTGTGGATGACATGATTCTATAATTATAAGATCCAAAAATTTCCATGAGAAAACTTCTAGAACTAATAAATGAATACAGCAAAGTATTGCAGGATGTAAAATCAATACCCATAAATCAACTGTATTTCCATACATAAACACTGGATCCACTGAGGAGAAATTAGAAAAGTACCCCATTCACAGTAGCCTCTCTCTCTCTCTCTCTCTCTCTCTCTCTATATATATATATATATATATATATATATATATATATATATATTATATATATATATATAATACTTTGGAATCAATCTAGCAAAAAAGGTAAAAGGCCTCTACCATGAAAACTAGAGTAGTTATTCTAAATTCTAAAACTACTAAAGGAAGTAATTGAGGAAGATATTAGAAGGTAAAAAGGTCTCCTATACTGTTGGATAGGCAGAATTAATATAGAAAAAAATTGTCACACTACCAAAAGCGGTATACAGATTTAATGCAATTCCTCTTAAAATCCCAATTACATTCTTCATAGAAATAAAAAAGCAATCATGAAATTCATTTTGAAAAATAAGAGACCCAGAATAGCCAAAAAATCCTTAGCAAGAAGAGTGAAGCAAGAAGCATCACAATACCAGGGTTTAAGTTATCCTTCAGAGAAAGAGTAACAAAAATGACATGGTATTGGCACCAAAATAGATATGCAGACCAATGGTACAAAATAGAAGACACAGAGACAAACCCATATACATAGTCATTTCATACTAGACAAAGGTGCCAAAAACATACATTGGAGAAAAGATAGCCTCTTTAACAAATGGATCTGGGAAAACTGGAAATCCATATGTAGCAAAATGAAACTAAACCTCTATCTCTCACCCTGCACAAAAATCATCTCATACTAAATCAAAGACATAGGCTATAGAACAGAAACCCTACACCTAAAAGAAGAAAAAGTAAAGAGAAAAAGAGAGAGAAATGTGTCACAGTAGATTGGGTAGAGAGAGGTGATGGGAGCGGAGGGGAGGGGGGTATAGGAAGGGCAGCAGAATACAACACACACTACTAGTATTGCTGTACGTATAAATGTGGCTGTATAACCAGTGTGATCCTGCAATCTGTACATGTGGAAAAATAAGAATTCATACCCCATTTGAATCAAATGTATGATATGTCAAGACCATTGTATTGTCTTGAGCAACTAATAAAAAAATTACATTTAAAATATATATAAAAAAAGAAAAAGTAAAAAAGAAAAAGCTGACAAGCTAAGGACCTGAATTCTTTAAAAGACGCCTAAAGTACAAGAAGTAAAATTAAAAATCAATAAATGGGATGGATTCAAACTCAGAAGTTTCTTATCGGCAAAGGAAATAGTAACATTGAGAGCCTACAGAATGGGAAAAATCTCTTTACCACATGCACCTCAGATACACTATCAATCTCTAGATTATATAAAGAACTCAAAAAATTTAACACAGAAAAATCAAATAACTCAGTCAAAAAATGGGTCAAGGTACTGAACAGCCACTTCACAAAAGAAGAAATACAATTGATCTACAAACATATGGAAAAATGTTTATCATCTCTAGCAATTGGAGAATTTCAAATCAAAATTATTCTAAGATTTCATCTCACTCGAGTCAGAATGGTAACTATCAGGAACAAGACGCCTAAAGTACAAGCAATAATAAGTGTTGGTGAGGATGTGGGGAAAAGGTATATTAATATATTGTTGGTGGGACTTCAAATTGGTGTAAACACTTTGGAAAGCTGTATGGAGTTTCCTCAGAAAACTGGGAATGAAACCACCATTTGATCTAGTTATCCCACTCTTTGGTTTATACCCAAAGTACTTAAACTTAGCATACTACAGTGATACAGCCACATCAATGGTCATAGCAGCTCAATTCACAATAGCTAAGCTATGACCAACCTAAATGTCCTTTAACAGCTGAATGGATAAAGAAAATGTGGTTCATACACACAATGGAATATTAGTCATACTTAAAGAAGAAAGAAATTATAGCATATGCAAATAAATAGATGTAGAATTAGAGAATATTATGCCAAATGAAATAAGCCAATCCCCAAAAAGCCAAGGCTGAATGTTTACTTTGATAAGCAGATGCTGATCCATAGTGGAGGATAGGGAAGAATGAAGGAACTTTGGATTGTGCAGAGGGGAGTGAGATGAGTGAGGGGGAAGGGTAGGGCGGTGATGATGGGAAGGAGAGTACAATATGATAGACATTATTACCCTACATGTATGTACGATTACACTACTGGTGAGACTGTGCACCATGTTCAGCCAGAGGAATGAGAAATTGTGCTCCATTTGTGTACAATGTGTCAAAATGTATTCTATTTTCATGTATAACTAATTAGAACCCCCCACACACAAAAAAAAAAAAGAAGAAGAAGAAGAAAGAGGAGGAGAAGGAGGAGGAGGAGGAGCAGGAGGAGGAGAGAGACCAGTAGAAGAGAAGAAGGGGATCAAGGGGAGAAAGGGGAAGGAAAGGAGAGGTATCGGACAATGAAATTATTCAAATTATACAATTTTCTTATATGAAAATATGAATATATTAGAACAAATCCCACTGTTATTTATACTTATAGTGCACCAATAAACAAACAAACAAACAAACAAAAAAGAGCAAGCTGCAATAATGAATGAATTAATGAATAAATGGGGGTTATGGGAAGAATGGCAGAACTTTGAACTGGTTGAGGGGAATGAGAGAAGGGGATGGGGCACAGGGGTAGGAACGATGGTGGAAAGAGATACAGGCATCATTACCTTAGGTGCATGTATGATGGCATGAATGGTGTGACTGGAATGGTACCTGTGTGAATTATGACCCATCACATTTTGTTTTTTTAATTATTGATGTCAGAAATAAGGAAAATCTAAGAACTTTAGAATATTTGCAGGAAAATATATGTGGGTTGCCATGGTTTGGTATTTTTAGGAATTTATAAAACAATGTGATGTTAATTATGGATTAGGTTTTGTAGGTTGTTTATTTTGTAACATTTTAGTCATTTCGTTTTAGGCCATAAATGGATGTTTGTTTTTCTAAACAAATTTTTATATAACTTAAAATATTTATTTCTATAATGAGAAACAATAGGTTTAAAATTCAATGTTCTGTTGAAGCTTATTTTTGTTCTCAGATTTTCTGATAGGATATGTTTTCAGCTGTCACAAAATGTGTTCCATCTTTTTCATCTTCTGAATGAAAATTGTTAAATTATTTCAAGCTGCTCAGTAATTAAAAATAATTTGTTTACCAATTTGGGCACAGTTGATTCAGCTCAGAGCTTTCTTGAAATCAAATAATATAAACCACCTAACAAGTTTTCAGCCAAAGGAGGAGAAAGGAAAATCAGACTTAAACTGTTGAAATATTCAGAAATTCTGGTTTAACTTCTGGATGCTAGGAGAGTTGCTTAATAAAACAATGCCAGAATTATTTAAAAATTAAAATTAGTATTTGAGACATTAATATTTATGTGAAATATTAATATTCTGCATTAAAATATGAAAGAACATCTTCCAAGGAAATATTTGGTCCCAGACCTGCTCTCTTGAGGAAGTCTCTAAGACATTAGAACATTCTGGCTTATAAGAGTGTCTTTACCTGGGGACCTTTGGCCACATAGATAGTTCATTCTAATAGTATGAATTAATTTGGGTGTGTTGGCCTGGCAGTATCAATTTAATTTTGGGCTGGAGACTGAGTAAATTAGGTTAGTTATGTAAGAAGCTATCCTTAAGTAACCAACCTCTCTCCAATAAAACCCTGGACACCAGGACTTGAGTGAGCTCTCCTGATTGTAAATACCTCATACATATTGTCATCCATCACTGCTGGTAAAAGTAAGTGCTATCTGCTTGAGTCCACTGGGAAAGAAAAGTTGAAAGCTTGCACTTGCTATCTCTTGGATTCTCTCTACATGAATCTTTTCTGCTCACAGTATATCCTTCTGCTATAATAAAACATTTTTATTGCTTCTTTTTAATTATTCATAGCAATTAAATCCTTTTTGACATAATTACAAAATCATGAAACATATCTTGTTTAACATGTTTTTGAAAACTGAATTCTTCTAGAGAATTACCAAAACTTAAGATAATCTTGGGAACATCCCCAAACTGAGATTTGAATATGTATTCTCTAGTAGTCAGCAGTCACTCTGGCTTTTACAAACTCTGTTTTCATTTATTTTTTTTTTCAAGGATCTTTTTTGTAAACAAAGATGTTCTCTGAGGATTCCATTTTGTAACCTTGGCAGATGAAATAAACTGAATATTCTACAGGTATTTATTGGGAGGCTGAGGATGTAGGTATGTGTTGGAGCATCTGCTTATCAAGGTCAAGGTCATTGGTTTGATCCTCTTCACCATGAAAAAATAAAGTTTTTATGAATGAGTTGATGACAAGCTTACTCATCTTCATTCTATTGTTTCCTTTCTGTGTTAAGGAAGTAACAAATCTTCAGATGTTCAGATGTTGTCATCTTTATCATTGCTCCATGTCAGATACCTACCCACTTTTCTCCTTCCCTACAGATCAAAATTCCTCAGGAGAATTATTCTTGCATATTCTCCTAAACCAAGTTCAATCAATCTTCTTTTGTCTTTATCAATAGCCTGATTATCAGTGATCTTCACATCATTAAATCATAGTAAATTCCCAGGTAGCATATTACTTGACGTGTCAGTGGTGCCTACCAGAATTAATCATTCCCTCCTTCTTCAAAGACTTTCTTCTACTTTGCTTATTGGAAACTTGAAATCCTGGTTTTCTACCTATCTTTGGCCGATGCTTCTTAAAATCTTTTGTTATTTCTTTCCCTATCTTCTTATTCTCTAAACATTGGAGTACATCAGCCTTAGTTCTTGGAACTCTTGTTCATTTAAAAATATATACATATCTACAGTGATCTCATTCTTTCTTAAAATTCTTCAGTACTAGCTGGGCACAGTGACACAGGCCTGTGATCCCAGTAGCTGGGGAGCCTGAGGCAGGAGGACTGTAAGTTCAAAGCCAGCTTCAGCAAAGGCAAGGCGCTAAGCAACTCAGTGAGACCCTGTCTCTAAATAAAATACAAAATAGGGCTGGGGATGTGGCTCAGCGGCCAAGTGTCCCTGATTTTAATCCCTAGTACAAAAAAAAAAAGAAAAAAGAAAATCCTTTAATACTGTTCTATGCTGATTATTTAAACTTTGTATCTCCTCATATCTCTACTCTAAACTATGGACTAATATATCTAACCACTTACTTAAAAACTGCACTTGGTTATCTGATGGGAAAGTCAAGCTTAAAATATAATTTAAATATTCAAATGTTTAGTGTATGAAACTGAGATCCTTATATATTTCCCCACTTTTCTTCTTCCAGTGACTCCTCCATCTCAATAGTAACTACAAGCTTTCTCAGGTTCAAAACCATGAAGATTCCTTCAGTCCTTCTATTCATCCTTTCCCCTTATCCAAACCATCAGGAAACCCTGTGAACTTCAGCTTCAAATATCTAGAGATGTAGCACTTCTTCCCATCCCCAAAGTCACTCTTGTAGACCTAGACTAACCAACATCTACGTGCATCAATACTATTAACCCCTCATTGCCTTCCCTTCTTCCTCTGTCCCTTCTGTATATTTCCTTGTTAACACACAATCAGAATTATATTGAGGTAAGGTAAATGGGTAATTTTTTTTTTCTCCTCAGAACCCTCCAAGGGCTTAATGCCTCACTCAGAATTAAAGACAAGGGATTTCCAAAGGTCTGCAAGGCCCCATGCAACCTGTCCTGTACCATCCTGCATTAGCTATTTGGTATTGCCTTCTGCTTTTTTGTCTCTCTTTTCCTTATTCTAGTCACACAGTATTTATTGTTAAACAATCCAGGGACACTTCCTCAAATCTTTTTATTTACTGCCCCCGCCCCATAATGTGGTTCCTCAAGTTATCTGAATGGCATATTCTTTTATGTCCATAGGACTTTACTCATATGTCCCCTTAGCATGTCTCCTTGCCACTCCAACCAAACAGCTCCCTCTGTGCTTCATCAATACCTCAGTGCTCAACTGTGACATTTATCACTATCTAACACATGATGAATAATATTAACTTATAATTTCTAGTATATCCTTTCCCTCCACACTAGGATATAAGGTCTATGTGGCAGAATCTATATCTTCATTACCTAGAACAAAGTATGGTTCATGGAGGTCATTTTGTAAGTTATTACTAAGTAATTTGTGTGTAATTTGTTTAAAAAATAAGAGTACAGTTTGTACTAGTGAGTGAACTGAATAAATGTAAAGTGAAAAACACCTTAAAAATGTGAAATACACATGACTTTACAGTTCCCAATTACATTTACCAGCAGAATTAGTCACTCGAGCTTTTTAGTCTGTCAAATTATACTTCTCTACCTGAATGACTGATATAATAATACAATTTAAAAAATTTCTGTGGTGATCAAGTGACATAATTTATTTAAATAATTCTTGGTATTATGGTAGACATTCAATAATGTTGGTTCTCACTATCCTTGACTTGGAAGTATATGTGTCAGAATAGTTCACAAGGTAATGTCAACTAATGCAATGATGGCTTACACCTCAAGTTAACTTGGAATGAATATAATAGGTTTATAAAAATCAGAAAAACAACAAGACCTCTTCTGGAAACTTCATTTTCAAGGTAGAGAAAATTGAGAAGGCAAAAATTTGTGACAAATTGGATATACAATCCAAGCTTCCTAAGTCCCATGTAGGGTTCCTTGTAATCACAATAAAAATAAAAGAACAGAAACATGCATTTTGTCACCAATGTCTACATGAAAGAATGCTGTTTCCCAGAAGTCTTTAAGGTGTGGAGTTGAGTCATTACTGATACCAAGGCTACTAGTGGCCATAGAGGATCTTTCGAAAACCTGAGGGAAGAAATAGTCTGAGACACAGACACTTCTGTTTTTCTCCAATTTTAAAATAAATTTGGACAGGCTGATGTGACCGTAAGGGAGAAATTCACTTGACATTCAGTCTTTGGTACTCCAGGAAGAAACTCTAGCTGAGCATTAACTCAACAGTTTTGTAGCTGAGATAATCATAAGCCTGGGAACACGCTAAGCCAGGAAGCTGAGAGCAAACCATTTCCAATTTCTGAGAGCTACATTTGTCTTATAATGACCACAGTTGTCTCAGTGTCATTTCACTTAAAATACGGTACCTTTCCTGAATGGGGAAAGGTAGAACCAGCTGTGCGGACATGCCATCATCACTGCCTTGAATTGTGCAGTCAGGTTAACTGGTCAGGCTGTTCCTTTGGATTTGGCTATTTTAAAATGGAAAGAAATAGAAGGTAACTATAGCCCTATTGCCAGCTGTCTTGGAAAAGGTACAGTCAATCTTCTCTTTTGTACTTAGCAGAAACACTAACAGTGTCACCTCAAGGGTGGGAATACCTTATTGCTTAGATGTAATCAATATATTCTGAGGGTTGTGTGAAATGTAATACTTTTCTTAAGAAAATAAAAATATTCTAAAAATCTCATTTGCTTCTCCTCAATGGAAAGATTATTTCTTTTCTGTAACAGTCATATCTACCTATCACTGATGTAAATATGCATAACAATATTCCTAAGGTCCTAAACTCTTCATTCATTTAAAATACAAGTTAGAAAGATAAAAATTATCTCCAACAAAGTGCATAGTCCAGACCTCCTCCAATACCTATCCTGTGCTGTCAAGTCCTAAATAGTACTATTATGGAAAAATTACATAAAACTGTACATAACCAGGTGAATTATTAATTTTCCAATGTGGATTCTTAGAAATTTCTTCCAATATCTATTATGAAAGAATTATACTGTTCTAAAATTTTGCATAAGGAATGGCCTTGGCCCTATGCTTTCAATTAATTAAGAGAAACCATTCACATTTATGTAGAGAATCTGAAAGTGGAAGAATATTTGCATTGCCTTCTAAACTGCAGTTTGACTTATCTCTTTTTTATTTCTTAGAATATTTTTATCCTTTATTGCAAAGAAGAGAATGAAAGGAGATGATAATATATTGAAATGATTGTTACTTCAGCTCTTGAAATATGTTTTTCAAAAGTTTGATATGATGTCCTTGTTTTTAGTTATACCTATTCCAATGAGAAGCTTTTTCAGGTATTTAATTCCACTAGTATTTGGCAGAAACTTATAAGTATTCATCATAAATGAGGGTATTGGATTAAAAATCATAGCAGTTTAGACAAGCGTTATTAAAAGTATATTACCATTGTATCCATTCTGCCTCTGTTCTGCTCTCTGTGGTCATTTGATAATTCCCATGATTGTTTTTAAGAGATACATTGAGTCTTCAGGGATTCCAGAGCTCAAAGTTTAAATTAGCATTTCTGTAAATATGCCAGGTAGTACTTTTACAAGATTTCTGAATGCTGAATGTTACAACTTTCACTCTACTCAGAATTGCCACTGGGTGGCAGAAAGCAGGCTGGGAAAGTAAAGAGATGGCTAAGTGAAATCAGAAAAAATAATGACTTGGGACTTATTTGCACAACCACTCACTGATTGCTTTCTATGTACTTCTGTGTGCAATAAAAACACCATTTTTGTTCTCTTTTCAAGGAAAATTTCAACCCAATAACCTGTCAAGCTGTCCAAGGAAAGACTCAGAGTGTATGTAAATGCCAATTCTGAACTACACTAGCCACATGACCTATTTATAGCCTGTAATTATCTGATTTCATTAAACCCGTTTCGCAACCTGAAAATGGGGATAATTAAACCCTGCAGAGAAGGTAAATAATTAGTTTAAAATATATGTAAAAGTACTTGAAATTTTTGTTTGCTTCACCTCCAACAGAGTGCAGATTATATATTTCAAAGCTCTTACCTGAAGTACCCAGAAATAGGGCCAACTGGGTAGGGAGGAAAAGAAACAGACATCATTCCATTCACTCTCATAGATTTCTTTAAATGGAGAAAAGAACTTGGGGAATAATTTTTCTCTCTGGAACTTGAAAGGGTCTCATATGAATGATAAACAATCAAGGTAATATGCAAAAATTTTAAATCAGTTATATGACTGCGAGGCTTGGGTAAAGGAATTTACTTTGATTTGAATTAATAACTGAAAGAAAAATCTATTTCAATTCTTCAGGTTTCTCTGGCATGGCAAGTTCTCTCATGCAGCTGCTGTTAGATTATGCTTTAGAAATCTATTCCTCTTTTAAATTGATTTGAATCAACAAATGATTTGTTAAATTATTTGAAATAACTCAAGCAAGTGCTTCCATAAAGGAGAATAGAATCTGCACTCATAAGAGGGCTGTTACTGTAATTAAGAAAGAGGCTTCATTCCACTGGAAAAATACTGGTGTTTTGTTTTGATTTTGGTTCAGTGAGAAAGAAGGAAGTGAAGGAGGCCTCTCACTTCATCTGTGGTACCTTCTCAAAAAACAAAACAACAACAACAAAAAACCCAACTCCACCTACAAGACCATCCCTACCTCTTTCTACAGCTAATTGAACTTCTTATGCATATAAGGTACAATAAAACCCAAACTATTTACTTTCTTTCATGTTTTTTTTTTGTCTTTATTATTATTTAAAAGTTTAGTTTCTAGCTCATACAATAGGGTAGGAGCTTTACTCAAATGACATTCTCTGTTTTGATTTAGTTTTTAGTAAGAAACCCTACTGATTTTTCTCATGTTTCTCCAGAGCTGGAAAATAATGGATGCTAAAAGAGAATAAGGAAGAACTAAAAGAGAACAAAGAAAAGGCAAAGTTGGAAGACTTGAGTTTAGCCTAAGAATGGCTGACTCTTCTAGCCTGTTCCTTCTTAGGAAATTCTGAATGAAGGGTGCTCCGAAATACTTGCTATGAACCTCAATGATTTATGATAAATACTGTTATCTTTTTAGAAGGGGTCAATCTCTGGGCAAGGCTAATTCTGTCCTGAATTTTTAGTTTGTAAATGTGTGGTAAACAAAATTTGTAGAGTTCTATTACATGATTAATGGGTAGATATCTGAATAGAAGACAAAGGGAAAGAGGCATAAATAACACAGAGAAGAGATTCTCTTGAAACAGGAAAAATGATGTTTTTATTCCAGTTCTTCAATAGGGGAAGGAAGTAAAGGGGAAGGGATTTAAGAGGGATTTGCTAACAATAATATGTGAAGTCACAGATGACAGTGAAATTGAGGCAGTAGGCACAACTAAGAGTTACCTAGAGAAGGAATCCAAGCCAATCATCACACCAAGGGCGGAGTCATGGACAGAAACACAGGGAACAGAGCTTTGAGCAGAACATCCCATACAACCTTTCAAGACAGGTATCTGACCACAGTAAATTTCATAAGCTATTGACAGAGGTTTATAAAAGTCCAGGACAAGATTAAGAATATTGCAGCGTGAGTCTGTACAAATTATGGGTCTGCTCTTGAATGTCACCAAATCTTCCAATTATTTGACATCCATTTGAACTTTAAATACAAGTAGTTACCTTCATATCTCTTGACATCTCTTGTGGAAAGTACAGTAAAATCTTGCATGGGTCTAGGAAACACATATTGATCTAGTATTTTGCTTCAATGAATTGAAATTTTGCATTCTACAGTTATTCTCTTCTCCCTGTTCTTTATATCCCAAACACTGAAAATCACCCCTTCAGCCAATTCGCCAGACCCAATAATTTCAGTAAATATTAAAGAACATTATATGTTCTTACTCCAGTGTGCAATGTAAATATTCAAACTCACAGAAATAGAAGTATAATGGGGGTTTATAGGAGTGGAGGGGATGTGAAATGCACAGATGTCCATATATCTACAGATTTAAAGTTTGAGTTGTGTAAGATGAATGAGCTTGATGATGGACTATAATATAACATGCTGACTAGAGTTAACAATACTCTAGGACTTCAAGTTTGCTAAGAAGGTCCAAATGTTCTCACCACATGCATGCATAATGGTAATTGAGTGAGGTGCTGGATATATTGCTTATTATGTGATATTTTAAAATGTATACATAAAGTTGTACACCTTAAATATATATATATATATATTCAATTATATTTCGATAAATTTGAAAAAAAGTAGATTATAGCACAAAATTGAACAGATCATCACTTAAAATTGAACTAGCAAGCAACTCAGATCTTTGGCATCTTAGATATATCTGTGCCACAGGTGGTTTTTCCCACAGGTCTGTTTTTCATGGCATAGCTTGATGCCTTTTTTATTTATCTGCTGTTTATCATTCATAGCCTTCATAGGTTTGTGATGCTACTAGCGTGTCCACTAAGCAGCAGTCCTAGGTATTTTATTAAATGAACAACTATTTTTTTTTCCTGGTAATTCTGCTTCTCCCCTTGAATAATAATTATATTTTTAAAAGTTATTTTTACATTCTGATATAAAAGTTACACATAGAAAAGTATATATAGTTCTCAGGATACATGATGGATTTCAGATTGATTCATTCTTATTAAAGTCACAAATTGTAAGACTGATATAATTGAACTGGGTCGAGATTCTGATACTAAGAATGAAAAAAAAAATCACAAGCACCTTAGAGTTTTAAGAAAAACATTTTATAAAGCTTGTGAAGTCTTAAATTTATTATTGTCATTGAGAGTTTTTTCTATGTCCTTGATAGTAAGTTTTATGCATAAAAAGTAAAATTTGTAACTTTTTAACATCTGAAATTAATATTTGCTTTATAGTCAAACTCAAAAATCTATTGATCTGTAAGCTCTTAGTTTTAACTTATAAGTTTTATCATTGTTTTAATAAATCTATCAAATTTTAACAATCATGTATAAGTCAGCCTTTATTGCAATTAAATTTTCTTAAAATCTTAAAATGCCTTTAAAAATTTAACATAATCAATGTTTCTTTTTAAGTACTTTAAATGCTTACCAAAGAAAGACATTCTTAGTGCTTAAATAAGTTTAATCAATCTAAAGGATTAAATGTATAAGTGTGATAATTGTTATATTCCAATAATATAATCAAATATAGTGACTATTTTATCTTTCACATTGAAATCAAAATAAATTAAAATAACTTAATTATAAATAGCATTAAACTATTAAATACTGTAATATATATAAATTTTCTGTTAAGCAATTGAGTCTCTTCATAATTATATATTTATTATATAAGCAGTGTTTATTAATGTTTATATTTGTACATATACAGATTATTCTTTTTTGATGTTTAAATACTTTTTTGTATTTTATTTATTTTTATTGGAGTTTTATAGTTATACATAGTAGTGGATTTATTCCTACAAATTCATACATTTCTGGAAATTGATTACAGTTTATGATCCCCTCCTTTTCCCTCACATGTTCCTTCTCCTCTCCTGTTCTCTTTCCTCTACTCTACTTGACTTCCTTTCACTTGTCTATTAATTTATATTTAACTGGTTTCTTATATATATTTTAAATTTCTGTTTATTTTTATTCTTTTCTCCCTTACATTTACTTTCTGTTTTAAATTTATATATGACAGCTCTATAATGCATTACAATTCTTATTACACATATAGAGCACAATTTTTCATACTTCTTGTATACAAAGTATATTCACACCAATTCCTGTCTTCATACTTTACTCAGCAATAAAAGAGAATAAAATCATGACATTTGCAGGTAAATGGATGGGGTTAGAAAAGATAATGCTAAGTGAAGTTAGCCAATCCCAAATAACCAAATGCCAAATGTTTTCTCTGATATAAGGAGGCTGATTCATAGTGGGATAGGGAGAGGGAACATTCGAGGAACAGACAAACTCTAGATAGGGCAGAGGGGTTGGAGGGGAAGGGAGGGGGCATGGGGTTACTAATGATGGTGGAATGTGATGGACATTATTATTCAAAGTAATTGGTTCCTTATATTATCCTATCCTTCCCCACATCTTTCCTTTATTTTTCTCTAGTTTTCTCATATGAGAGAAAACATTTGACCTTTGAGTTTCTGAGTTTGGCTTATTTCACTTAGCATATTCTTCATTTCCATTCATTTACCATCAAATGCCATGATTTCATTTTTTTATGACTGAATAGAAATCCATTTGAGATATAACATCACAATTTCTTTATCCATTCATCTACTGATGAACATCTGGCTTGATTCCATAATTTAGCTATGGTGAATTGTGCTGTTTAAATATTGAGGTGACTGTATCCCTATAGAATGACAATTTTACATCTTTTGGGAAAATACCAAGGAGTGGGGTAGTTGGGACATAATGGTGTTTCCACTCCTAGTTTTTCTAGCAATCTCCATACTACTTTCCAGAATGGTTGTACTAGTTTGTAGTTTCACCAACAATGTACAGGTGCGTCTTTTCTTCCCCACAGCCTTGCCACCACTTTTTGTTGCTTGTATTCTTTGTCATTGCCATTCTGATTGTAGTGAGATGAAATCTTACTGTAGTTTTGATTTGCATCTTGCTAATTGCTAGAGATATTGAAAATTTTTTTCATATATTTGTTGGTCATTTGTGTTTCTTCTTTTGAGAAGTTTTGTTTAGTTCTTTTGTCCATTTATTGATTGGGTTATTTGCTGGGGGGGGGTGTTTTTTGTTTGAGTTCTTTTTGTATTCTGGATATTAATCCCCTATCAGAGTAGGAGCTGGCCAAAATTGTCTCCAATTCTCTAGGCTCCCCACGATCTTAATTGTTTTCTTTGCTATGCAGAAGCTATTTCGTTTGATGGCATCCCAGTTGTTGATTCTTGGTTTTATTTCTTTCCCTTTGGGGTCTTGTAAAGGAAGTTGGTGCCAGCACTTACATGATGAAGTGTTGACCCTATGTTTTCTTCTTGGTAGTAAACTTTCTGATCTAACTCCTAAGTTTTCAATCCATTTCTATGAATTTGGTGCAGGGTGAGAGAGAGGGGTCTAATTTCATTTTACTACATATAGGTATCCAGATTTCCCAGCACCATTTGTTTAAAAGGCTGTCTTTTCTTCATAATTTGTTTTTGGGGCTTTTGTCAAATATCAGATGTCTATAGGTATATGGATTTGTCTGTGTGTCTTCCATTCTGTTCTATTGGTCTTCATGTCTATTTTGATGCCAATACCATGCTGTTTTTGATATTAAAGCTCTGTAGCATAATTTTAAATCAAGTATTGCGATGCCTCCTGCTTTGCTTTTCTTACTGTGGCTATTCGGGGCCTCTTATTCTTCTAAGTAAATTTAATAATTTTTTTTTCTAATTCTATGAAGAATATCATTGGTATTTTGATGGAGATTGCATTAAACCTGTATATTGCTTTTGGAAGTATGGCCATTTTCACAATATTGATCCGACCTATTCCAAATCATGGGATGTTTTTTCATCTAAGGTGTTCTTTAATTTCTTTCATCAGTGTTCTATAATTTTCATTGTAGAACTCTTTTGCCTCCTTAGATTAATACCCAAATATTTTTTTTTAGGTTTTTGTGAATGGGATGGTTTTCCTAATATCTTCCTCAGCTGAGTCATTGTTGGAGTATAGACAAGTTATTGATATTCGGGTGTTGATCTTATATACTGCTACTTTGCTAAACTCATTTATTCATAAGCTCTAGTAGTCTTCTGGTGGACTTTTGGAGGTCTTCTAGATATAGGATCATATCATCACCAAAAAAAGATAATTTGGCTTATTCTTTACATATTTGTATCACTTTAATTTCTCTTTCTTGCCTGATCACTCTGGCTAATGTTTCGAGGACTCTATTCAATAGGATTTGGGAGAGTGGACATCCTTTTCTTGTTCTTGATTTTAGAGAAAATGCTTCTAGTTTTTCTCCATTTAGTATGATGTTGGCTTTGAGTTTGTCATAAATGGCCTTACAGTGTTGCAGTAAGTTCCTTTGATTCTTGGCCACTACTGTGTTTTTTAACATAAATGGATGTTAGATTTTTATCAACAGTCTTTTCTGCATCTATTCAGATGATCATGTGATTTTTTCCTTAATTCTGTTTAAGTGTTAAATTACATTTATTGATTTTTGTATGTTGAACCAACCTTGCAGCCCTGGAATTAAACCCTATTGATCATGGTGTATTATCTTTTGATGTGTCTTTGAATCTTTGAATGTGGTTTTCTTTTTTTTTTTTTTTCCATTTCTCTGGTGGCAATGTCTATAATAAATATTCACCTTTTACAGGGTTTTCCTTGCAAAACCATGAAATAATGGTGCATGTTGTGGCTAAATAACAGGCACCTTGGAATTTTATGTTATTGCTTCCTTGATTAATGTGGATATGGGCCATTAACAAGGAAGACCCCTTGCTCAGAGAACACATAAATATGTAGAATGAGCCACCAAAGGGCATTATGACTTTATTTATTTTTTTATTGGTTGTTCAAAACATTACAAAGCTCTTGACATATCATATTTCATACATTAGATTCAAGTTGGTTATGAACTCCCAATTTTACCCCAAATACAGATTGCAGAATCACATTGGTTACACATCCACATTTTTACATAATGCCCTATTAGTAACTCTTGTATTCTGCTACCTTTCCTATCCTCTACTATCTCCCCTCCCCTCCCATCTTCTCTCTCTACCCCATCTACTGTAATTCATTCGAGTGTGGTTTTCTAATATTTAATTAAGGATTTTTGCATCTATGTTCATTAGGGATATTGATCTGCAGTTTTCTTTCCTTGATAAAACTTTGTCTGGTTTTGGTATCAGGCTTATAGTGACTTGATAAAATGTGTTTGAGTGTTCTTTCCTTTCTTCCTATTTTATGGGATAATTTGAGAAAGATTGGTATTAGTTCTTCTATAAAGTACTAGTAGAAATCAGTTGAGAATCCATCAGATCTTTAGCTTTTTTTTTTTTTTGGAAGACTTGTAATAACTGTTTCAATTTCATTACTTGATATTGGACCGTGTAGGTTTTCTTATCTTCCTGATTCAATTTGGGCAGGTCATATGTATCTAGAAATCTGCCAGTATTTTCCAGTTTATTGTGGTATAAATTTTTAAAATAGGTTCTGGTAATCCTCTGTATTTCAGAAGGGTCAGTGGTGATTTTTCCTTTTTCATCTCTGTTCTTGTTAATTTGTTTCTTCTCAATATTTCTTTTGCTAAAGGATTATAATATTATTTATCTTTTCAAAGAAGCAAATCTTCATTGCATTGATCCTGTGTATTTTCTAATCAGTAATTTCATTGATTTTGGCTCTGATCTCAATATTTTTCTCATTTCTACTGGTTTTAAGGTTAGTTTGTTCTTTTTTTCTAAGGCCTTGAGGTGGATCATAAGCTTATTTACTTGGAATCTTTCTAGTTCTTTAATACAGGCACTCAGTGCTATACATTTTCTTATTTGAACTGCTTTCATACCGTCTCAGATATTTTGATATATTATATTTCTGTTCTTGTTTATTTCTAAGAATTTCTTAATTTCTATTCTCATTTCTTCTGATACATTGTTTATATGAGAGTATTGTTCAATCTCCATGTATTTATTTGCTTTTAAACATTTTTCTTGCTGTTGATTTCTAGCTTCATTCCATTATGATCATATAGAATACACACAAATATATATTGTATTTGCTAATATTTGCTTTGTGGCCTAGAATATGATCTATTTTGGAAAAAAAAAATTTCCATGTATAGCTGAGAAGAAGGTAAATTCAATTGTTTTGAGGTGAAAAAATCTGTAAATATCCTTTAAGTACATTAGATTCATATTGTTATTTAGGTTGGAGATATCTTTATTGATTTTATGTTTTGATGACCTGTCTATTGGTGATAAGATTGTATTGAAATTGCCTGATATTGTCATGTTGGAATCTATCTCATTATATGATTTAATGTCATGTAATTATGTAATGTGTTGACATTTGGGACAAAAATATTTACTATGGTTATATCTTCTTGTTGGATTGTTCCCTTAAGTAGGATGTAGTGGCCTTCTTGTCTCTTCTGATTAATTTTTGCTTGAAATTTGCTTTGTCAGATATATAGTTATTCTTGCTTATTTTCTTGACCATATGCATGGAATATTTGGGGGGATCCTTTTATCTTCAGCCTGTGGATGTCTTTGCCAATAAGATGAGTCTCTTGTAAAAAGTATATTGTTGAGGGCTGGGATTGTGGCTCAGCGGTAGAGCACTCCCCTGCCATGGGCAGGACCCGGGTTTGATCCTCAATACCACATAAAAATAAAGGCATTGTGTTGTGTCCATCTACACCTAAAAAAATATTTTTTTTAAAAAAAGTATATTGTTTACCTTGTTTTTTTGACCCATTCTGCTAAACTACATCATTTAATTGGGGAATTGAGATCATTAATATAAGTATTAGTACGGATATGTTTGTGGTTTCCTGCTATTTGTCTTTCTGTATTTTTATCCTGTCTTGATTCTGATTTAATGGATTATTCTTCTATTAAACTTCCTCAGTTTGGGAGTTTTAGGAATTTTTTTCATTCCTCTCTGTGCAGTTTATATTTGAGTATTTTGGTTCTCCTGAGTTATTTTAGTTTATTATTATTGTGGAAAAGTTTTATGTCTCCCTTCAAATTGAAACTGAGCTGTGCTGGGTATAGTAACCTTGAATAATAGTTGTTTCCTTTTAAGATTGAGACTGTCTCATTCCAGGTCCTTCTTGATTTTAGGGTCTAAGCTGAGACCTTTAAAAAATTACACTAAAAAGGCTCAGAAATAAGCCTTTTTAGTTTGCATCTAAATATGCCCTGGTGTTTCTCTCTTGTGGCTTTTAATATTGTTTCCTTATTTTCTATGTTAGGGATTTTGATTATGATATGTTTTGAAGAGCTTCTTATTTGACTAGGTCTATTTGGAGTCCTGTAAGCCTTTTGTACATGGTTATCTGTCTCATTTATGATATGGAAAAAAATTAGTAAGTATTTCATTGAAAATGCTCTTTATGCCTTTAGTTTGTATCTCCATGTTCTTGTCTATCTCAATGATTCCCAGGTTTTGTCTTTTAAGTTGTCCCAGAATTCTTGTATATTTTGGTCACGTTCTGTATTTTTTCCCTTTATTACTCTCTGTGTATTATATAGCCTGCCTTTAATGCCTGAAGTTCAGTCTTTAAGGGCCGAGGTTCTATTTTCTAATTTAATCTTTTTAGTGATGCTTTTGACTGAGTTTTCAATTTGATTGATTGTGTCTTTCATTTCTAGGAGTTTTGCTTGGTTTCTTTATACTATTTCTATTTATTTATTAAAGTGGTCTTTGATCTCCTGCAATTACTCTCTTAATTCCTTCCTTAGATCTTCTTTTAGTTCATTGAACATTTTAATAATCCATGTTTTATAATCTTTTGCTGGGCTTTCATCCACTCACTATCAGTGGGATGCTTTTTTGGGAGATTGTGTATTGGGGGGGATTTGTTTGCCTGTTTTCTTAAGTGTTGGACTTGAACATCAATTGAGGTCAATTCTTCTTCTTCTTCTTCTTCTTCTTCTTCTTCTTCTTCTCTTCTTCTTCTTCTTCTTCTTCTCTCTCTCTCTCTCTCTCTCTCCCTCTCTCTTTTGCACAATTTTTAAAAATTGTCTTTATTTGTTCTGGGACTTTTCTCCATTGTGGATGTATGCATAGATACTAAGGGTTAATTATTTTTAAGCTTAACACAAAACATTAAAATATAGGCTCTATACTTTTAACATGTAATAAATCAATTATTTTTTTCAAAATTTAAAAGATATTTGCCCACCAAGAAGCATTCATATAATTTTAAGTAATTCAGAGTTCTTTTCTCAAAGAATTCGAGTTCATAATGTCCAATCTACCAGATGTTCCATATCAACCAAAGATTTTGGAGGATACTTGAAATCGGGATAGTTTTCTCAGCTATGTAAGACAAATGTAGTGAACACACTTACAATTTTGATATATGGTGTTCAAGTCTATACTTTCTCAATAATGTTCTTTTTCTAGGCTACATCTCCTGGATTTATGTAATAAATACTTTATAAAGATAGCTTGAGTCTCAAACCATTCTTAGTTTTTGTGCCTTAGTGCTACGTTTTGTTAAGGGCACTAAACTATGGTAATAACTATAACAAATGTAAATTGTGATTATTATTGCTTTGTCTTAGTGAGTTATATATTGAACCAGAGATATGTGTTTACTATCTATGTGTGTGTGTGTGTGTGTGTGTATCCCAGTGTGGAACCGTGGAACCATACTATTTATAGTTCTGCATGAATTAATACTTTTCACAAATTCTGTAGTTTCCTTGTGCATAGTTTATATTTTAACATCTATTTACCATCTATATTTTAATTATATACTCATTTAATGTAAAATTTTACTACAGTATCAGCAATATTTTTCTAGCTTTATTTTAAATTTTCATATACATTTGTTAAGCTTATGGTGTAAATTTCTAGGAGGAAAATTTATTGAGTGGTACATCCTGATAGCTAATCAGGATTTTTCCAGTCATCTTCTTGTTCTTATCTGTGTACATGTCAAATTTTCACATATTTCTGCTCTTATTACATTTTATATATGCTACATATTATATTTTGTTTTAAAGTTCCCCAAACAGGAAGTAGCCTGTGCCTCTTTGGATATCTGAAAATATCTGGGTCTTAAGCATATTTGGGAGTATGACTGGCAGCTTAAGAGATACTAGATGATATGCAATTACATTTGTTCCCTAGACACTTCTTTATGATGTATATGGTTTCAAAGCTGAAAGTTATAATAAACTGGCACAGAAATGCTAAACATTCTATTCACTTTTTAGCTTAAAATATTGCTTATGTTTGGTTATAGGTTCTATGATATAAATAATTTCTTATCTATTTTGTTTCTTTATCAGATTCAACTTTATTAAATAAGAATTCTCAGTGTATTTGGTTGTGTTTCTTTCTGTAATATATTAGAAAGGAAGGACCAATGTGATACTTAAATAGTGGTTCTCAAACGATAGCTGGATCAATCTTACTTGGATGACTTGTTAAAATATGGAATACTAGGGCTCAATCCAGAATGTCTAATTTAGTAGTTCTAGAATGGAGCCCCCAGATTTGTATTTCTGATGGCTTTCCAAGTATTGCTGATGGATAGTACAAAGGACACATACTGAGAACTACTGTTCCCAGGAGTTGATAAGAAGGACAAAGGACACATACTTAGAACTACTGTTCCCAGGAGTTGATAAGAAAAAAATGAAGATAGAATGATTATTTATTTTCATAATTTCTATTACCCTGTCCATTTACTCTTCATATTGAAGTGGGAATTTGATGGACATTTGTATGAAGCAATCCCAAAGGAAAGTGTCCCAAACAGGGAGCACATTAACTATAATTCAAGGAGGATTGTTTATTAACAAAGGATTGTTTATTTACAAAGGTGGGAAGTTTAGTGGAAGCCAAACTATTAACATCCTTAGTCCTAAAACAATGAAGTGAATATGGGGATATTGGAATCTGGACACACAGAATGGTTTAGAAGTTCAATATTATGGTTTGAATTTGAGGTGTCTACCAAAAGTTCATGAGTGAGACAATACAAGAATGTTCAGATTTGAAATGACTGGGTGATTAGGGTTGCAACCCAACCAGTGATCTAATCCCTAGAGGGATTGACTGGGTAGTAAATGAAGGCAGAAAGGGTGTAGCTGAAGGAGATAGGTCACTGGGAGCATGACTTTGGGGTTTGTGTTTGGTCCATGGTTAGTGGAGCTCTTTCACTGCATCCTGGTGGCCATGTCTGGAGCTGCTTTCCTCCACCATGCCTTTCTGCCATAATGTTCTGCCTCACTTTGGGCCCAGAGCTATTGTGTCAACTATCTGTGGACTGAGAACTCTGAAATTCTGAACCCAAATAAACTTTGCCTCCTCTTGTCAGGTCTTTTGGTCACAGAGATGAAAAAGCTGACTAAAACATTCACTGACATTCAATTAAAGAATTCAAGTAGCTTGAGCTGGCTTTATAACCTGGCAGCAAATCCCTCCTAACTACTAAGAAAGAAGTCAAACCAACCCCCAAAAGAAGTCTTTGTTTACTGTAATCCATAGATGCACTCTATGTGCTTTACCTCCTAGAAAAGAATACATTTATCAGATCAATGGCTCCATACCACTTATTGAAGATTGTATTAATTTTTTCCAAAAACTTACCACATCCAGCATAACTGGGCCAGTTTTTCCAGGGATAAGACTGGGTGTATCAAGTGGTAATATGAGGGGGACCACCACTCCTGCATCAGTTTCTTTAGGATGATATAAATCACTGTTATTACCATGATCATGCAGATTGTTTGTGATTTACTACATTGAATAGAAGGAGCATTTTCAGATTTTCTTAGCCTCTACCACTATGATAGTTCTTATTCTACAGGTAAAGGAAGTAAAGTGAAGTTTTTACCAACTACAAGTATATATACTAAAATACTCAGCTACCAGAAAAGAAACAACAGGCTGTATTTTGCATGCTACTGATCCACTGTAGGCTAGATATGAGCCTTTACTGTCTGCTTGCATAAATCCTTACTCTTACATGAGTTTTGTGGTACTTTTTGGATCCTGGGTCCCTGTGTCTAGCAGTCCTGGAGCACTATGGGTATTCATCTTTTCTCATAGTATGGTTACTGACTAAATGGCTGTATATCCCTTTTTGGAAGGGATAGGAGAATCACTACTGTATATATTTGCATGGTGCTTTCTTCCATGTAGCCTCTTTTTCAGTCAGTGGGTTCCAAGTCATAAGAAGAAACTGGGAAAAACATCATTAATGCAATGGATGTCTACAGCTTCTGTATAATACAGCTTTGATTTATTTTTATTATAAAAATGGAGCAATATATTTTTGGCTGCCCTTCTATCTTGCCCTAAGAACCCTGTTCTATCAACAACCTCCTCAGCTCTCTTCAGGTTAGGACTCCTGACTGCCATCCAACTTTGTGCAAGTTTAACTCTCTGTAGGTTAAAAGAAAAAAAAATAACGTAACCCTTCTAAATGTCTTTCCTATGGCCTTACAAACTAAATAATTAGAAGAAAATAAGAGTGTACATGAGAGACAGGTTTTACCTTATAGTGCTTTCAATCAAAGATGCTCACACCTAAGCCTAGTAAAAGTTTCCATTAGTAATTCTCATATGGAACAAACCTTGATATGGCATTAAATCTTTGGTATGAACTTAAATGTTCATAAATCTCTCTAAGCATTTTCTGGAAATCTGTTGGCTCGATTAGATGGTGAATTAACTAAGCTGACAAAGTCCATTCTTCAAAATGAGATGTAGAAGCTAAACCCAGATCTAAAAAGAAAATGAACTATGTGCCTTCCCTATAATGTGTTTTTTAATTTTTTTTCTAGATAATGAAAAATTATAGGGATAAAACTTTTTTTTCTTAGAAATTTTCTATTTAAACAACTGATAACAATAAAAGTTATCATATAATTCTAAATTACATAGTATGCATAACCAAGTGAGAAAAATGTTGGAAATCATACTTCAAGTAGGAATTATAGCCAATTGAATTATCTCTGAATAATTTGTCTGGAATATTTTATTGCAGCTTTTCAATAAGTAAGCTCTAAGATCTTTAATATGTTCCTATTTATTCTGAGCCTGTTTCTTCATTTGAAATAGGGCAGCAAATATAGGTATTTTCTTTCTTTTTTCTTTTCTTTTTTTTTTTTTTTTACTTTGTGGTGCTTTCCCCTAAGTACAAGGCAATATGGCAGAGTGGGTGCTTGCTTGAATAGAAGAATTGACAGAGGAGCAAAAGCAACGTAAATGAGTTGATCTGGGTTCTAACAGTGTGGTCTCTAACTTTATTTCTCTAAACCTCAATTTCCTCACCTGGTAAGTGGAAAAAACAAATATAAGTATAAAATACAATAATTTACTTGGTATTATTTTTGACACATAGAAATTATCTGTAAGAGGAAAATGCTATTCAGCATAGTATTGGAGAATGAAGACTGTGGAATCCAACTTCCAGGTTTATATCTTGATTCTTCTGTTTACCATCTGTATGACTTTAGGTATGACTTTAATGTCTGTGTAACTCACTTTCCATCCTTACTAAATAATTACAGTACACTATTTTCATCTGGTAACCACATCAAACATGAAGCAGAGTCCCTGGAGTGCAGTGGGTTTCTCAGTTGCAGGCTATTCTGGCGATGCACACGTGGCATCATAAGGAGTGTATGCATCCTGTGCTCTCAGCTCTCAGCATCACCTTGAGACTCAGCTGGCCATTATTAAGAGGCTCTCTTTCTGACCATAATATCTCTTTGTATAGGTTGCTTGCTCATCTCTTTTAAAAGTTTTTATTTTAGGAAGGGATCATCTCCAGCTTAATAAAACATCTTGGGTCCTTGCTTAGAAACACACATCAAATGATAGGAGTGTGTATAAAATATTTCTAGATGCTTTTCCATTCTTAGTGTCTTCTATTTGATATTCAAGTCCACCTATTTTTTCTTTAAGATGTCTATTAGGAACTAGAAGGGAACTTTTCTAGCTAGTATATCTCTCTGAAAAAAAATGTTTTTCATGTCTCTGCCCCACTTATTGTCTCTTTAAGAGTTGCTGTTGTTCCTGGGGGACTATGCCACAAAGGCCATGGAAGCAGGAATCCATGAACAGAAAATTTATGAAGTGGTGGGAAGTGAAGGGGGAGGTTGAAATGGGAACACTCAGGCTTTAGATTAAGGTTTGCTCAATTTTTGTGCAGCTCTTTTCCCACCACACCATAATTATTCCCTAACTCTAGAGAAGTTATCTATTCTCTGTTGCCCTTTTCTGTTTTATGTGCCACATGGGAACAGATAGATATAACTGTTCTCTCTGGTAACTAAGCTTTGTGGAATGAATAAGTTATATGTCATGGTGTTTTATAAAAGTTAAATGTGCCATCAAGTCTATTGTGATTTTTCTTACCAGTAGATTTATTATAAGAGAATTAAAATGGAATTTTTGTAATCAGTTGAAGCAAATATTGTTATTTCCTTGTGGCAGGAGTGCAACCCCTTCCGTTGCATGAGACATATAAGTGTTTAAAACTGTCACAAAGAGGAAGTTGTTGTATTTGGCACTCAAGAAACCTGGATTTGATTCAAATTATTACTCAAAACATGTGTAACCTTTGACAGGTTTCTTAACCTCTTTAATGTCCAGTTATTCATGTATGAAATGGGGAAATGATAAAAATTTCTAAATACTATATTGAAGATTGATTATAAACATAATACTTGGTATAATACTCAAAATGGCAATGGCATTAGAATTAAAATGATAGTATCTATTAGTATCTATTCCTTGGTGTTGCAGGCAAGGTAAATGAAAACTACATGAAGTGGTGTGAACATATTTTCTATACAACTCTGTATGTGTAACAAGAATTGTAATACATTCTGGTGTCATTTATTTTAAAAAAATCAATAAAAGGGACAACTAATTTAGATTACCTTCATTTCTATGGAAGGATACATGTATTGAATCATAGAATCTTAAATCTCATCAGTGAAAGAACTCCAAGAGACCACTTAGTTCAACCTACATTCAGGCAAAAGAGGTGTCATTATTATTTCCATTTGGTTCATCAAGCAATTGAGTCCTGAAGATGGTGTGAGTTGGTTATATGTAGATATGAAAAGGAGACTTGATCCAGTCACCTGTCATTTAGTGTAATGTTTCTCTCATTTCTTGACATCCTTTTAATTATGTAAATGAAGTGTCATTTTTCTCTTGGTAAATACTGGCATAATATAACAGTTAACTGTTTCATGATTTCTGAAATGGATTTTTAAGTGAGTATCCAGTTTCTAATGTGCCAGTTGATTATCACTTCTTCCTAGAGGTTTTGCTCTCCAAATAGAAAATCAGAAAGATGTCATTGATGATCCAGTTCTAACATTGCAAATCCTTATAGATTTCAGCTGCTGTCACCTCTGCTACTCAATAAGAACTCTCTAAGTGATGCCACCAGGGGGAACTGCTTCCCTCCTCTCATTCAAGAAACATAAAGAAGTGCTAACATGGTGTCATGGATTAAGGCTTTTATTTATTTAACTTTGAAACCAGGATTTTAGCTAGAAGTGCTCAGAAAAGTTGACATTTTTATTTAGATAAGGATTACTAATTCTTTCTGGCTCAAATTCTAGTTTGGACCATGCCATTTGTCTCATTTAACTGTACCTCTGTAATTACTTGAAGAAAATGACTTCATGCTATTGCAATTAACTATTGAATAGTCCTCATAATTTAATTTCAATAAAAGAGTATATGAAGGAATTATATTTACTTCAAGATTGATCAGGTTCTTTTCTGAGTATTTTCCTCCATAGGTGGTAATATTAATTGTAATTTTGTAATAATTCACCTACTGACAAGAACCTATGTGTGCTGTTGGTAGAGTGCATATTGTAATGCTTACTTGGACAATAATAAAGCTACCAGTTTAGCCAATAACAACATTTTGAATATTGTTTTTATTATTAAATTTTTATTATTTGGGGTTACTAGTTAACTTCTTTTATGGGAAACCTATAGCACAAAACATTAAGAAACTTTTTCTTGGCATGAAATTGTGCTAAAAATATTTCCTAATCTATTTCTGCACAGTCATTTAAACTCTTTTATTCTGCTTTCTGCACAATGAATGCATCTAGTTACTTTCTTTGTTTTGCATTGGAAACACTCCTTTTCTGCTACAAGATCCTCTGATTAACTTTAGCTTTCTTGGAAAGGTTTCATATAACAAAATATTTGTGATTATTATCACTTTTGCTTTCTTGACTTTGGACTCTGATACTATTATTCTAAACATATACTTGGTTGAATGGTTCATGTTATGTCTGTATATTTACCTTTTATAAAAAAATGGAAATGTATGATCTAGTGAGTCAAAATATTGAAAAGCGGCATCTCTTTCATTGTCACAACTTTTATCAACAAGTCACTAAATTATCCTCATAATTTTCTATAATAAATTTTCACTTTGCTTGGAGAATGTGCCTTTTCATGATTAAAATAAAAATTTGACCAAGAAAATGAAATTTGTCTTCTACAACCTAACTTCCTATTACATAACTCACTATTCTATACTCCTGAGTGTCCTTGTCTCTGATCTTGAGTGAATATTTCTTAGGTATTTATTTCCTGTTGTATATCAAGCAGCAATATATATTTTTTTTTCTTTTTTGGTACTGAAAATTTAACTCAAGGGCACTTGACCACTGAGCCACATTCCCAGCCCTATTTTGTATTTTACTTAGAGGCAGAGTCTCACTTAGTTGCTTAGCGCCTTGCCACGGAGATTACAATGTGCACCACCTCTGTGCCCAGCTCAAACATCAATTTTTATTTGAAGAAGTGCTTCCATGGTTGAAAGTATTATTGTTACAGAGCATAATGAGATAGCAAAATAACTCTACTATTTGGATTCATTTGCAAAGTACCTTTATTTACAAAATAGAGTATTAAATTAATAACAGTTTAAAACATTGAAAACAAAATATTTTATGAAAATCAAAATACAATGCAAGACTATATATCCTACATAAAATCTTTGTAATAAAATTCTATAAATAAAAAACTGTATACTAATCAATTGAAAACAATTTGAACTATAAAGTAACATGAAATTATATGAGAAGCAATTTTAAAAGACAGTCTCTTGAATCAAAGTGTGAAATATGATATATCAAGAACTATGTAATGTTTTGAACAACCAACAATAAAAAATAAAAAATAAATAAAATAAATAAAGGTACTTGGATCCAAAAAAAAAAAAAAGACAGTCTCAAGTACAAGCATATATAATTGATAGAAGTGTGACATTTATTTAAACTAATTTTCAGCTACTGAACAATTTTCTTATTCTACTCCAGTCAGGGGATGATGAAAAGATAGTGATTAGTTAAGTCCAGATTTTTACTCTATTTAATAAGAAAACAATTTTTTTGTTTGATTATTTTAGGCTTTTTTTTTTCTTCAGCTAGTTTTGTATTGATGATATGCTATCAATGGCTTATCCTTACTTCAGAAGGAACTCTTCTGGTTCATCTTTCTCTCCTGGAGTTTAGTCTTGGAAATGTGGAGATTTCAGAGCGGAAGTCTGTGTATCATTTTCATTATTGCCATTTTTATATTCATTTGTTCATAAAAATCTTTGAACTTGGATTAAGTCTTGTCCATTTAGAGAAATTGTACATTGTCAATAGTGATTTTCTTTCTCCTCTGAGGATAGTGTAGGCAAAAAGAATTCTTTCTAAATGAGTGTTCCTTTGATTTACATTGCCAATGTCATGTATGCCTTCCTGGGTATAACTGAAGAGGTAAATGATTAGAGGTTCGTTTCCAAAAATAATACCAAGTCAGTTAAAGTTAAAAAATGGAATTTCAATACATATAAACAGCATGGTATGTCATAAAAAAAAAATTGGTTGCAAATTATTAGATGTTGTGTTCTTTCTCTCATTGTGATGTCACAGGGAGAGTGCACTTTTCCCTCTTCCCCCACTCTACCTAGAATGATTGACTTTAAGTAGTGATGTAAGGATTAAAAGGCAGTTGAAACTCACATTTTGATGTTAATATTTTTATATGGTGATGGTGAATGGTTACAGCATATGATTAATATGCTTTCATTTTTTTTTTTTGATACCAGGGATTGAACCAGTGGCACTTAACCACTAAGTCACATCTCTAGCTCTTTTTATTTTTTATTTTGAGACAGGGTCTAACTAAGTTGCTTAGGGCCTTGATAAGTTGCTGAGACTGGCTTTGAACTTGTGATGCTCCTATCTCAGCCTCCCAAACTTTTGGGATTACAGGTTTGTGCCACCACACACACTTGCTAGATATTTCTTATTTTCTGCCAGATTTTCAAAATTGTCTATTAACTTTCCTGTTTTCTGAGGCTAGTGTATAAGCCTTTTGTTGATTCTTTAAGCTCTCCCAAATTTTTCAATGTATTTGCTATTTATTTAAATCAACATTGTCAGTTTTATGTAGCTTTTACATAAGAATTATAGATCATATTCTTCTATCCTTGTAACTTTTGTTAATATTTTAACACTCATGGCAATGGCCTTATTGGTTGGATTATTAGACAAGAGGAAAGGGATTAAGAGAAGGAAGAGAGGAGAATAAAGCGTAAATACAGGGGTTATAAAAGATCCAATGTGTTATATGAGTGTATGAATATGCTATAATGAAAACCATTAATCTAATAATTAATATGATAAAAAATAAATTTAAAAACTTCTTAAAGTGTGTCCTTCATTTTCAAATTGAATGCTGTTGATCCTTGCTCTGAATTTTCACTTATATAATTTATTCTCTTTTCAACTTCTAAATATGCTTTGTTTTTAATAGATGATCAGTTTTTTACAGTTTTATTTTCTTATAAGATTGTAAATGCCATCAGAGAAATTATTTTTTCTTTTGCTTATTTTTGCCCCATACACATATTCAAAAGCCTCTTATTTATGAGAGAAGATACAAATTGTTCAGGGTTCATGTGTTCAAATATATGAAGAAGAAATTTAACAAAAATGTTTTTAAAATACATAGTGTACTGAAAGAATGCATTCATTTCATTTTATTTTTAATATTAAGTTGTATGGTGAGTGAAAAGGTATTTATTATGTTCTAGTTAGCATTTTATATGTTTCTTACATTTACTAACACACGAAGAAAACCTACATGAAGAGTATCACTGTTAGCAAGTTTTAAAATTTTTATCTTTTGTTCATTATGGTGTGATTTTTAGGTAACTAAATTAGTTTTTTATTTTGACTGAATGTCATGTCAAAAATCACCTTTTACTATTTATTGAAAGGTCACCTCAAATCATTGGCCTGGCATAAATTCTATTCTATTGAGTAGAGCCTTCTTGTCTATAAACTATTAAACCAAACAGTATGGCATGCTCCCTAGGTTCATGGGTCTGAATTTTGTACCTTCTTATAAGAAAGTTAAAAAGTCTGAGGCCGTGTTTTAGACTACATTTTAAATGTAAACATTCTCATAGAATTTGAGTTACTTAAAAAAATTCTTTTTTGGACCCATTTCTGATATTTTCTATCATGCTTTTTGGTTTAATAAAAGTGGTAAATTAAATCTACTGGCAATTAAAGAAATGCAAAATAAAAAAGGAAAAAGTTGAAATTGCAGCCTACTTGTGAGCTTAACATTACAGTGCTAATTAGAGATATTTATTGTGTGCATGGGAAAATTTGTTTTCAATAAACACAACATTCTCTTATCAAACCCTGCCTCATCACTGGAATGAACTTCTGATGATATTTAAATTGTTTATGTTGTGTTTGCAAAGAATTTAATATCTTTAATTATGCCCCCCTTAGGGATATCTTGCACATATCCGCTGCCCAAGTCATTCTGAATTCAGCCAAAAAAAATTGAGTAACTGAAATAAGTTTGCATGATTTCACAAGTAATAGCTGTATCTTACTACAACATCTGGCAGGGATATAATGGGAATTGGGCACCCAGAAATTTAGTGGGATAATAGTCGTCCCAAATGAGGTTACCATCCTATATTTTCTTTGTTTTCATTTTCTAGCTTGATAAAAATTCTTGTGATTTTTATACGGTATCACACAAATATTACTGAGATGTTTGTTTTAGGCATTATGTACCAGATTTCATGGACTACTGTAAGTTTAATCAGGTTTCCAAAATACCTCCTTCATCAAGGCAGAAGCATTACATAGCCACCTGCATCCTAATGCTTGTTAAAACTTTTTTTCTTTATTTCTTGAAGGACAAATGACTCTCCATGTTCTACAAGTCCAAGATTTATTTATAATGAATGACACCTTTGAATAATGGCAATGTCATTTATTTGTTAACCAGACCAGAAAGGCAATATTATATACACTGAAATTACCCACATAGATTTTTATTTCAGATTTATTGAGGGAAAATTGACAAATAAAAATTGTCATAAAACATAAAATTTTGTATATATATAAATTTTGTTATTTTTATATTTATATATATATACATATATATTCAACATATATAGCATAATGGTGTGACATTAATATGCATTGTGAAATGATTTCTGTAATCAAGTTAGTTTTCTCATTCATCACCTCACATAGTTACCATTTTTTCTGTGTGGTGAGAATATTTAAAATCTACTCTTTTTCTAGCGAATAGCAATGCATTGATGTAATTTATTTTGAATTCAGAAGTATATATGTATTTATAATGCACAGAATGTTATGTTGAAATATGTATACATTGTGGAATGGCCAAATCAGGCTATTTAACATTGTATTACACACATATTTATTTATTTGTTTGTTTTGTGGTAAAGACACTTAAAATGTTCTCTTATAGCAACTTTCAAGTATACAATATATTTTTATCAAGTATGGTCACTATGATGTTCAACAGATCCCCTGAATTTATTACTCCTAACAGAAATTTTGTACTTTTGTTAACATCTCAACTCCCTGCTACCCCAACCTTTCGTAACCTTTTTACCTTACTTGTATAATTTTTTTTTCATATATAAGTGAGATCATACCATGTTGTGTTTCTGTGCTTGGTTTATTTCACTTAATATAATGTCTTTCAGGTGCATGATTTCTTTTCTAAGGCTGGATAGTATTCTGTGTATGTATACCATATATTTTTCAATCCATTCATCTGTTGGTGGCCACTTGATTGATTCTATACTTTGGCTATTATGAACAGTGCTGCAATATAAACACAGGGATGTGGATATCTCTTTGACATACTAATTTTATATCCATTATGTAAAAACCCAGTAGTAAGATTGTTGAATCATATGTAATCCTGTTATTAATTATAATTTATTTATTTAATTGTATCAGTGCATTATAATTATACATAATACTGGAATTTGTTGCACTATATTTGTACATGCTCTATTTTTTTATACATGCTTTATTATTAATTTTTGAATTCTATTTTCCAGAGTGACTTCTGCCAATGTATAGGCATGGGAAATGGTGCAGCCAAGATTAAGACCCATAAGTCTGACTGGAGAACTTACTGTTTTTTTTTTTAAATTTTCTGATACTTTTTATTCGTTCTTTTTAAATATACATGACAGTGGAGTATAAAACAGATATCAAATGTATTGCAAACTTTTGAACTAAGAAGAAACTAATCTGACTTGGCTTTATGTAGATCATTTCAATATGGTTTTTGTGAGAATAGACTCTAAAGAGGCAAATAAGCTAGGGGTGCAATTTGGGAGACTATGATATGATACTCCAGGAAGCAGTCAAAGTGGCCTAGTCTGTGGCAGCATTGGTGGAGGTGGGGAGAAATAGTCTGATTATGGATATAGTCCAGAGGGTAAAACAATATATCTAGCTGATGGATTGAATCATGATGGTGAGAAGAAGAAGAATTAAGTATTGCTCCAAGGTTTTTGTTCTGAAAAACTGGAAGAATGAGGATTCTACTTACTAAGAAGAGGTAGATGGAAGAAGAAGGAGCAGATTTGTAGGAGTTAAAAGACGGGTTTTGGAAATGTTATATGGAAATATCCAAAAAGGTTTAAGAGATTAGGGCTTAAGATATGAATTTAGGAGCAACTATCCTTCACTTCCTAGGGAGCGAGTAAAGGTCTTCAAAATTTAGACATAAGGAGGAAGAAAGGAACTTGTGTTTATGAAGTAGGAGAACCAAAGAGGAATGCAGTTTGGAGGCTGTAGAGACAAACTGTTCTAAGAATAGAGTATCAGTGGAGGTCTTCAGTGACTTACCAAGAGCAGTGTCCTGGGAGTATTGGTGACACAGACTGAGTTGACAGAGTAGTAAGAGAGCATGGCAAAAGAGAGAGAAAAAACAGCAAGAATAAGTAATTGTTTTAAGAAACTTTGTAAAGGTAATTTTTGGAGGTTAATGTGGTGGTAAAAAAGGAATTTAAAATAAATTTAAGAAGATATATGTTACTGGAGCTAATAAACTGATAAAAATTATTTAGTTCTGATGAGTTAAAAGAAAGAAAAATATTACCATGTCTTTGGATATGGGAGAAGATATGTAAGCCAATGCATAAGCAGGAGGGCTGACTTATGCTGTACTAAGAACCACAAATTCCATGCAATCATGCAGTTAAACAAATAAATAGCATAGGTGTGTGATCATTGCATGGATCTGATAGTAGGAACATGAGGAATTTCCCTTTTGATTACTTCTATTTTCTATGTAAAATGAGAAGCAAGGTTATCAGCTGAAAGACAGATGAAGGAAAGGGTGATATTGGTTAAAATATTTAAAATGAAGCATATGGAAATGTTCAGGAAAGTCAGGATGTGATCTGAATAGAAATAGGGTAGTATTTTCACAAAGGACTTGTGGTCCTATCTGAAAAGAAACTGTGAACTGGGCAAACTCAGGTCAGGTGTGTCAGATTAAAGGAACATTCCAGAGAGTCAGGCCCCAGGCAGGTCAAGGGGAAAGAGAGGAAGTTCAGTCTTACACAACACAATAAGAGAAATAAAGTGCTTGATAGGGGAAAAAAAAAAAAAAAAAAAAAAAAAACAGAATGCTCTGGAGACATAGAAAGGCATGAAACCCATTCTAGTAATCTGAGATAAAAATGACTGCTTAAGAACATAGACGGGATGTTTTAATTAAACTGTAAGAAACAAGTAGGAACAAAGACAAAGAGGAGAGCAAAACACCTTCTAGGCAAAAGACGAAAATTAAAGCACATATTAACAGCAATACTTAATTACTGTTTTGTAATAATTAATCTTTATTTTTAGTGAATTAGGAAATGTTTATTTGTTATCCTTTATGTCTAGCCTTGAACTGTAGTAAAGAAGATAGCCAAAAATTGCCTTCATTACATTCTGGAAATAATAAAAATAAACACATATACTATTCTAGTGCTGATATGTAGCAAGGTAGAAGCAAGGTCATTTTCACTAGAGGACTGAAAGAAGCCTGCTCTAAAGGGTGACACTGAGTCTTACCCTCAAATAATTAAATGAAGTGCACTTAGGCAGAGGACTTGGTGAGTGCAGAGACAGGAAGAGCACAAGTTCAGACAAGAGAGAGATAAACAGAGATCAACGTGGCTGGAGTGCTGCTTAAGGTTGGCAAGAAGTTTATGATTTCCTCTAAGAGCAATGAAAAGTCATCCAATGTTTATAAGGAGGCTGTGGCTCTTCTGGAAGCAGTAGCATGTGTAACCTCATTTCTCAACTTTTGCCCCCAGCAATCGTGGTAAAGGATGTTCCAGGCATCATCTTGAAGCCCTGATTGAGGTTCTCCTCACTCCTGCCACTTCATTCTCACTGGATTCCTGAATGATTTATTTATTTATAGCTATATTTATATTTACTTCCAATGAGGTAAAACTATTCTCAGAATCCTACATGTGACAATTTACTAAACTTATAACTTGCTTAGGAGATTAGGATATAGGACAAAGACAAGAGCAATTAAGTTATATGAAATATTTAATATTTTTACTAAAAGATAGTGTAGAGAATATATATATATATATATATATATATATATAATAGAGAATATATATAACTATATAATGTAGAGGACATATTATATATATATATATATATATATATATATACTTATATATATACTTTCTCTCTCTCTCTCTCTCTCTCTCTATATATATATATATATATATATATATATATATTTCCTCTCTCTCTCATTTCCTGGCATATTACACAGTATCTACTTGTGTTATTTCTTTTTCCAAAATACATAAAAAGCAATCTATTCTTTTCTTCTTTTCTACTACTCTGACCCAAGGTGCAAATAACTTTCACATGAATTACTGCAACAGACTCCAGAGAGTTCTGTCAGCTTTCATCCTTGACTCACCCGAGGAGATTCCTTAGCAACTCAATTTTTAAAAACGCTGTGCAAATCTAGAGTACAGTTAATATATGGTTTAATGTTGCCCTCTATCCAGAAGACTTTGCTCTCATCTGTTTTCAACAATTGAATTCAGATATTCATTCTTGAAGTCTTTGAACACTAGGTTTTTCTCCTTTCTCATTAGATTGTTGGTGCCCTGCAGTATTCTCAAAGCACTCTATACTGCCCTCCATGGAATTCCTTCATTTCCTTTAACATATTTTGTGTTGATTTGTCCACATATTTGTTTTGCTCAATAGACTGCAAGTTTCTTGAGACAAAGTCTAGACCTTTCATTTATATGTGTGCTCCACTACATGCTAAGTAACTAGTGCTCAGCAAATGGTACTCATTCATGTAATTGATGAATGAATGAATGAATGAATGAATGAATGAATGACTATGGATTGAGATCATTAGAAAAGATACATGAAGAAAGCAATACTAAAGTTGTAATTTAAATGATGAGCTATAAAAAAATGTTAACAAGAATGCCTTTTACTAGAAAAATTTGGGTAACAGACTTAAGTTTAGAGAAAAACCTTTATCCAAGTCACAGTCTGTAATAGTTTGCATGAATCAAGAGAATGCTTTAACTGGCTACATTTGCACTCCTCTAGCTTCACCATTTTCCTGAATTAGTTTGGATCATGACCTGACCAAATTGTTCTGCTATGAAATTTTAACATCTTAAAAATAATCACACTCATTATGTGTTCTGAGAGCCTAGAATACTATTCAGAACAGCAACCAATGCACAGGAATGCCTCTGGATAGGTAATTGTTTAGCTTCTTTCATGAGCAAGTGTGCATTTTAAGACCTAATGGTTAATGAGAAAATAATTTAGCTTCATAAAGCTAAATACATCACCCAAGCCTTGAGTCATATATCAACTTTATGTCTCAATAAAGAATATATTTTGTCCTACCATAAGTACTTACAATCCCTAGAGTCAGCTTAGTCTTTACAGAGAAATACTATCAATGATTTTGAAAAAGGATTGCATAACTAGAAAACACACAGATCTTGATTAAAAGACAAGATTAGCTGTCTGAATGTAGGTACCTATGAGTTTTATAAACTCACTCAAAGTAAAAAAAAAATATATATATATATATATGTATATATATACACATATACATAAATATGAAATGTATGAATGTGTATATACACACATACATATATTGACATATATGCATGTTTTCTTGTATGTATTTAGATGTGCATATAAATGTATATACAGATACCTGTAAATATATACATATGTAGTGTATACAAGTTTTATATTTTTGATGTTTTTATTTTGTATTACAATATATTTCTTCCTGGCTTAATATTTTCAAGTGCTATAACCGGATATATGAAATTAAAAAGCTTTCTACATTTACCTACAGTGTGTTGCCCTAGTTTTTAGAGGGGCACACTACTGTATCTTTTAATATTATTATTTTATGGGTAATGACTATAAACCTAAAAGTTATTACATCTTTATTTTTTGACTTATCAGAATCACTTCATCAGACAATATATCTTGGCATATTACTATTGTAGTTGAAATGCAGTACAAGTATACTACCTAATAGCTTTATGTTCCTCTTCTTTCTCTGCCACATTTTTTCCTTTTGTATGTTTTGTCCTTTTATTAGTTATGTTTTTAACAATAAAATTATATATGTCCCTATTTTTAGCACATAATTATTAAACAGTATCTACTAACTAACTCATGCAGACTCTTTTTCTCCTGACTTCCATTTTTTGAGGTTCCAAGATCCTAGGACTTATGTTCAGTAATTAAAATGAATTCTTAAATGCTTAGTTGAGTATTCATTCTAAAGCCAGAAAATAAATAAAAATCATATTTTGATAAGGTAAAATGTAGCTTTGAATATACAACAATGATTTGCCCAAAGAAAGAAAATTTAATGTTTTGTCCAATTTGTGCCACTCAATGATTTTCTATATGCCTAGGTCAAATGAATTATTTCCTCTTGTATTCAAGAATTATCTCAAAAGTATGCTGTATTTTCATTTATTTTATATTAGAAACATGCTTTTCTTGTATTTTTAAGATTTAAAAAAAAATAAAGCTTTCCTTTTGTTTGATTTTTGTTGATAAAGTAGATTAGCAAATATCTTTTCTAATCAGTCTGTTGGTAAAACTCACTTTTATTTTTGAAGATGAGCTATGATATGAGCAGCCCTTTCTTCTAGTTCGAATCTACAGCTTTCTAGATTTCCTGCATAGTTGTTATGATTTGGATATGAAGTGCCCCCCAAAAGCTCACGTGTGAGACAATGCAAGAAGGTTTGGAGGATGATTGGGCTATAACCTTAACCTAATCAGTTAATGAATCCCAGATGGGATTAACTAAGTGGTAACTGGAGGCAGGCAGAGTGTGGCTGGAGGAAGTGGTTCACTGGGGGCGTGGCTTTGGGATATGTCTGGCAAGTGGTGTCTCTAGCTCTCTGCTGCTGGTCATGCGCGAGTTGCTTTCCTTTGACACACTCTTCTGTCACGGGTCCTGCCTCACCTTGTGCCCTGAGGAATGGAGCCAGCCACATATGGACTGAATCCTCTGAAACCTTAAGCTCATAAAAAAAAACTTTCCTCTTTTATGGTTGTTCTGGGTGGGTCCTTTTATAAACAGCAGCAAAAAGCTGACTAAAACAGTTGTACTTTTTAATTTTTTTTCTGTTTTCTCTCGAGTTAGTCCCACCTATCTGGGATCCATTATATTTTTAATCTTTGATATACTGACTTTTTTGTTTGAGTGTATTTTGGGGAAGTCTTTCTTGAAGAAAGCATGTGTATGAGACAGAAAATATCTGAATCTCTGGGATTTCCTTTCTTAATTGATGGTTGGATTGCGTTTGGAATTATAAATTCAACGTCATTTACCCTAGAACTTTGAATGCATTGCCCTGTTATCATCAAACACTTGATGTTAGTTGCAGGCAGTATGAGGCCAGTGTGAACTCTGGTTCCTCCACAGTTAACTTGCTAATTGTTTTCTGTTTTTAAGAGCCTGTATAATTTTTTTTTTTAAATTCGAAATGTTTGCCAAGGTATTTTTAGATTTAAGTTCTTCTTCCCATCCTATTTGATGCTTAGTGAATTACTTAAATATAAAAATTATTTAAAATGTTTGAAATTATAGTCTACTATAATTTACTGTCTTTTCTCCCAAATTTTCTGTTTTTAAATTCATTAATGTCTATTAAATGGAATTTGGAATGCCTGTCAAATCCTTTGTTTTCCTTAATTTCTCTCATTTCCTGTCTTTAAATTCTAAGAGAGTTCATACTTATTTTATTCAAGATGAACAGTTTGATTTAAACCAGTGATTTCTATTAATGAGCCATTCTCTGGGATTTTTTCTTTTTCTTTGTTTCCTTTTTTTCAACTTTAGAAGTCTTAATTGAAATTTCCAAGAAACTTCATTTTTTGTAAGTGTAATTTCAGTTTCTTTTGCAAGCTTTATTTTTTTTAATTAGACACACATGATGATCTTGACACGTACAATGATCTTGACATATCATACATTTGAATCAGATGGGGTATAATTTCTCATTTTTCTGAGTGTATAGGTTGCAGAATCACATTGTAAATGCAGTAACATATATATATACATATACTTAATTGATGAAATATCTTGTGTTTATTCTTTAAATTGTTTCTAGTGTCTTTCTGCATCAGTTGTTTCATTGCTCATTTTTATTTTCCTCTTGAAGTCTGTAAAATTTCTTCAAATATCTGATTTTTGAATGTCTGTTCATATTTATGAACAAGGAACTTGGTTGGTAAACACAAAGAGCTCACCTGCCTTCCTCTGAGGTCTTTTTTTCTCTGAGGTCCTCTCCTCTGTGTGGGAATGTTGGCTTGTTGAATAAATGTGGCACATCAGATGGCAGACATTTGTTTAGGGGAACCTAGGGTAGTGGTTCAGGACATGGAACTAGAACTAGATCAAATTTAAATTTCAGCTCTAAAACTTAACTAGCGGTGTTAACTTATGTTACTTAATATTTATGTGTACCAGTTGCTTCATCTCTTAATAGTACATAGGGCTATTGTGAGGATTAAATGAATTAATTTATGTATGTAATTCAAGTGTAGAACATTATTTGGAGGCATGGAATACCAAGAGTAGTCAGATAAGCTGGAAGACTCTTGCAAATGTGAAAATAAGAAGGACTATATCATGTCAACATATTTTTTTCTTATGTAACCTGCATTGCCTTTTATCTCCCATTGCCTCCCATTATATGGTTTATGGATGTTTAGATTCTTGATCTCTTTTACTTCTCTCTTAGGCTAAAGACTTACAGGGTAAAGATGCCCCATCTCTAGAAAGCAGTCATGAATTCATCCCTGGTGACAAACACTTGCTGTCTCATTCTCTATTTGGGGATGACTATAGGAGAGGGGCCACTGATTACCCTGATTATTGGCAGTATTTGACTATTCTCTGTAGTTGCAGAGTCTAAATTTCCCAAGCTTCAAGACAAGTATAAGAGAAAAGTTCCCATCTCTATCTGGTTATACTCCAGGCCTCAATCTCCACTGCTATGTTTCACAGACAATATGATCTCATCCTACTACAGGTGGCTCTGAAAACTCAATTTCTTGAATGTGAAAATGAGAGTGGTTTCTATTTCCAGAGTTGTTTATGTTAATGTGAACTTACACATTCTTACTATTATTGCATGGCTGAGGGGAGGAGGAAAATATAGAAATAAGTTCAGTTTTCCAATTTTAAATCAAACTCATGCAAAGATATGACCTGAGACAAAATCAAAGTACCTTCCAAGACAAAGTGTAACATATTTAATATTTATTATTTTTTTCCAGTTTATAACAACACCCTCCCCAAAATGAAATATATTTGTTGACTCTTCATAATTTCCTTTTCACCATAGAAACACTTATTGAAGACTTACCTTTCTGAAGTCATTGGAATAAAGTATAGGATACTTTGATGCCATTGTGAAACAACTTTAATTCTAAAAAGTGATATCTTAATTAAAGAAAAAAATATTTGAATGTTGTGATTGACTTGTGACTTGTAATACATTTCATCCTCTAAAGAAAATACTGTGGAAAGCTTATAAAGGAAGATACTATGAGAAAATTTTTAAATCTTAGATTTCAACCCCATAGGACAGGAAACATGACTCCTATATTAGATAAAATAAATACATAAATAATAATAATACTATTATAAATAAAAAATGAATTGGCCACTGAAAATGAAGATACAGAAGGTAGAGAGCAAGACATGTATTAGCAAAGTGAACTTTGCATTTTTTGTTCCACATGTTTGGTCAGCAAATATTGTTACAGCTGAATCTTAATAGTAAGTCAGTGGTATTAGGATATGACTGCCTTCCCACTCTGCATTATGATAAAAATAAGTCAAAGTGATCCAATTTAAGTTCTCATTTTTGAAATCAAAGGCATTCCAGACACACTGAAAATTATTAAATGTTACAGAAGCATATAACAGCATATATTTATGTATATGTGTATGCATATAACACACACCATCTGTCACATCAATTTTGCTGTAGTGAACAATTATATGGGCATTAATTTGACATATTACAAAGAAAGAACTATGCAATATTTAGGATATGTATTCTTTCATGTAACCCTCCCTGTAGCACATACACATTGCTATTTAAAAACAAAATTACTGTTCCTGTGAAGTATTCAAATGAGATTAATTAATTTTTTAATGATGAGTTAATTGACCATTCCTGGTTGCAGAGAATTAATGGTGCTGGCCAAGCATAATATTCACCCAGTCATCTGGAGAAGTTTTTTCCAACAGCCCTGCTATCATAGAGACTGAGCAAATGAAGAGACTGAGCAAAAGAAGCCTTCCCCTGTGCCCCGCCCCCAACTACTTCCCTGAGTGTTGACCTTTAGAAACAAAGACTAAATAGGGGGATTTGTAAGTAAGGGGAGTTCGGGATGAATACAGAAAAAACATGCCCAATCGTATCAGGAGGTAGAATTTTATTGTACATATTGTATAAATGTGGACAAGCAGTTTAAGTGAAGTTTATGAAAATAATTAAACAAAACATCAATATCCCCACATTATCTAAATTGGGGGAAGAACCTCAGATGTTAATTTTGGCAGATATTGTGAAATATTAAGACATATATGAGTTTTAGAAGCAAAATGTTTCAAGTAAATAAGCATATTAAATGGACAAAGATCTTCATATGGTGAATTCAATTAGATTTTTAAAAACCCTATATTTGGTATGCCTAGAATCCATAATGGAACTGTGTTATTTTTGATAGAGTGCTTTCTCACCACCCAGGGAAATTTAGGTATCTTAGTGGTATCATTGTGTTTAAATAAGTTACATTTCTCATACATTGAGTCATTTGACAGAACTAAGCCTCAATGAGAATGAGAAATGGAGATGAAGAAGTAAAAGAAATTTTTGACAATTTACTAAGGTATGGATAAGGTACCTGACTTTACAATATCTCTTTCCCCTTTTCTCTCTCTCTTTCTCTCTCTCTCACACTCTCACTCTTTCTCTCTCACACACATACCAAACAAGAGCAGAAAATATTCAATTGACTCTTTCTTCGCCTTTCCCTCCACCCTTCCTCCAACTAATATAAGATGACAATTCCTGACAAAAATTTTTATTTAGATTGACTAATCCTTTGTATACTAGAGTAGGAACCCTACAGTGAAGCTAGGGGAAGCTAATTTTTTAAAATGAACAGCTCTATGAAGAATGTCATTTTGTGTGTAGGTGTTTAAGGAGCCTCTTCATGAGTAAGTATAGATTGCATGAAGAGGAAAGCAAGTACTGCATCTTCCTGCTTTGACAAAAAGTGGCAAATCTTAAGAAAACAATTGTTCCAAATGTCTGAGAAATCTAAATGAGATTGGCATTTAACTCTAACAAAATAGGATGTGGATTATTTTTCTTATTATTGTCAGCATGTCTTGGAGGGATCCACTTAATAAGGGATTCAGGTTTTTAATTGCTTGAAATAGAGTATCTGTGGTTATCTATCATATTTTATTATATATGTCATTATCAACACATGGAAGAATTATACCTAATAAAGGTTTATTTGTGGACAGACAGTGGAAAAGTCATCATCCCACATTTTGAAATAATGTTTTCTTGGAGGTCATTAAATCTACATATGCAAGAGGTGCATTCTAAAAATTGTACTGCAGTTGTCACAGAGCTCTGCCAATAATTTTTTAAAAATAGCAAAAATAACAGATTCATTTTACTGAGAGCACACTTTGTTTCCAGTGCTGTATAAAGTGTTTTAAATGCATCATCTCATTTAGTCTTCAAATTCACTCCTTTGAGGCAGGCATTATATTTGCCCCTCCTCTTGATGAATTAGATCTAAAGAAGTTAGTAATTTGCCTAACTTTAGGCATTCAGAAACAGGCAGGGTCAGGATTCAAATCTATTAACCTGTCCCTTCAGTGCCTAGAGTCTGAATTATGACATAATAGAATTTCTCAGTAAGTTTCAGACAGGTTATTTTACATGTTTTTCTAAAAGACATCGTGTTTTTATAGTTTATTATGGGTGAGTTCTCTGCTCTGTGAATTTTGCTGTGTCAGTAAATCCCAAAGCCATATTGAGTCATCAATACAGAGGGAATATCTAAGAAGTTTCAGTTAACTGATGGATTTTGAAGAGTTATCTGAAAAGAGGCAGGGTGACTATGCTTTCATAACAGGAGGCAACGCTGTTCTTTTTGAGTGAAGATTATAGAGAATAAAATCAAAGATCTTATATATAAAGAGAATGAAGAATATTTAAAGAAAAACTATAGACAAGAATTTAATAAAGTGCAATCTTTTGAAATTGCAACAAAAACAATGTTCCTTGTATCAAAATATCTTAGAATATTTTATGGTATCTCAACTTTCTAAGTTTATATAAAGTCAAATGCATATTCTGGTTACTATAGATTTGTAAGAATGTTTACATGTTTGTATAGTTAATATGCTTTGTATATAGTGCTTATATTTGTATATTATGTGTATGGTACACATTGCTATATAGATCAATCTGATGTAGGATGAGTGTTGGTGTAATGTGAGTAGGCAGAATTCCTTTTTATTTAGCTATACATGGCATATATTTTTTCCAGATCCTGATCTTTTTGGAAATAAAATCAACAGAAGTGTTGTTACAATCATTCATATATGTATACAGTGTTAATATATTTATGATTGTGTATCTCTTATTCCAAGACTGTGTTGACAATTGAATCTTTTTTCTGGCTCCTAGTCCTTTTACACTGCATGTGTTTGCATGCAGAATCTTTCAACCTTCAACAAAGCTACTAAATTATAATGCTAACCAGATCTTAGTGTCTCTGACAGTGTCTCCTTTTGCAGACACAGAGCTCAGAATAGCAGTAATTTGCTAACTCCCTGTGACTGACTCACAGAATATTTGGCAGGGATGAAGAAAAGTGAGCAGGAGTAAGTGCTGTTGTGGAGAAAGCCCAGAGGGAAGAGCCCTTCCTCCATTACAGGAGGCATCATGCAAGAAAGTAGTTACTGAACTGTGTGCACACTGCATATTTAGGCAGCACTATTCATCTTTGAAAGAGAACCACCTTCTCTCTTTTGTTTAAGTGTTGGTTCACAGCTAATCTGTGTAAAGTCCTATAGCAAAAAAAAAAAAAAAAAATGCTGGGCGTATGACTGCATTCTATCATGTCACTAGAAGAGACACCAGTAGTGCCATCTGAGGAACGTGTACTTTAATGGAAATAAATTAAAATAGGAAAGTCTAATGTTTTAAGATGTGAATCAAAAGAATTACTTAACTCTTTGGAGTCAAAAATTACTATTTGGGTATTTGACACTACAAAGTAGTAATGAGACTCTGTCCTTCCTACTATTATTTATAAACATTTAAGTCCCTATCAAATCTTTATTATTATTGTATGTTATTCAATACTATTCTGATCTCTTAGAATAATCCTGAGATTTAGTTGTATTTCCACCATTTTATAGATAAGTTCACTGAGACTAAGAGTGATTAAGTAATTTTTTTTTGAAATCAGAGTTTTCAAAGCAATGGAGATGGAATCTGTACTCAAATGTGTCAATGCCCAGAACTGGCCACCTTTTATTATATCATTATTTCATTGCTAGAAAGAAACATGGCCAATTTTAATTTTGACTTGTTGCTTGATTTTCCTGTGAGAATCTCCCCTGTGCATTTCTTCTACCTGATATGACTACACTTTGGATAAATGTGTTGCATTTCTGAGTAAACATTTGCCACACTTTTAATTTAATAATCTGATATTGTGTACTAATATATATAATTAATGGGAATCCCAACCCTCCTAGTTTGAACCATACAAGACGTCAACTAACTTTGCTTCTAATATTTCAAAATTTAAAACTTTAGGGAAATATCAGTGTTTTTTTAAATGATATAACACCAAAATTGAAATAAATAATATTTCATAAGTATGATTTATATTCCAGCATATGGATGTTAATATACTTGAGCATCCCTTGAATAATGTACTTACTTGTCAACCCTAAGAGAAAAGGTACAAGTGACAGGAAGGGAAGGAGAAAAGAGGAGAGGAGGAAAAGGGAGGAGAGGAGAGAGGAGAGAAGACAGGGAAAAGGAAATTCAACACTGGGACTATGTGATCAAAAGAAACATTGAACATCAATTCACACATGAAACATTTTCAAATGTTATCCTGATGGTGAAATTAGCCTCAAGTGGGATTTATTAGATAGTATTCTCTGTTTTCCAAATTTGACTTTTTAACCTCTCTCTGTTTTTTGTTGTTGTTGTTGTTGTTTATTAAGACTCAGTTTCAGTGGGAATTGAGGCAAACTGCTTTGCTAACACGCTGCTCTTCTTGAGACAGGTAGCCTATCACACAGATCTCTGTGGTCTTCAAAAGAAGAAAATAAAAAAACAAGAGAGAGAATACAAGGAAAGCATTTAGGGACTGCTAGAGTTTCATTAACTAGGCAAATTATTACTGAGAAATCATCCCAGTCAAAAGCTCAGGGTTATTCTTGTCAGAGGTATGCCTCAGTTTTTGAAATGTTCATTTCTAATCCTGTGAATTTCATAATAATAAAAGAAGTAGAAACGTATCTTTCAATGTGACAAGAATTTTGGAAACATTATCCCTTGAGAATTCTAAGCAAAATTATTAATAGTAAAATAAAACTTTTTTTCAGAATTTAAGTCCATGCTGTTTTTTCTTTAGTTAAATGCCATCCCAAATCCCCTTCTAAATCCATCTTATCTTGCAGCAGCCTGCTATGCTACAACCTTCTGCATGAAGCTTTTCTGATTTCTATGCTATCCTTGCCACTAGCCTGCTTTCACAAGACAGAATTAATTACAACTTCTCACTTCCTCCATGCAGTATGTAATTAGTTCTTTGGTTTAGTACTATTTAACTCTGCCTTGCATTATAGACAGTTGTGTCTGTAGTCTGTGTCAAAATCTATAGTCTTTGAAAGAATTTTTTATTAAACAAATTTTTAGCTATTAAATAAAAATATGGAAATTGTACATGCTTATGGGTACTATATGATGTTTCCATAAATGTATGCATTGTGTAGCATTATTTCTTTTTTCAATTTTATAACGTTTATTTCCAACTACTAAATAAATATCAAATAAACATAAAATAAACATTAATGAGTTATCATGATGTCTCTGTATATATGTGTATATATATGTAATGTGTAGTGTTTACATTATGTTAAACACATCTTCTCAAACATTTATCATTTCTTAATGGTAAAAATTTTCAAAATTCTTTCTTCTAGCTTTTTGAAATATACTGTATTTCATTATTATATATAATATATACTGTATTTCATTACATTATTGTTATCTATAGTTACCTTACTGTACAATAACACATCAGAAGATTTGGTCCAAACTAACTGTGTTTTAGCATCCATTGGTCTTTTACCTGTTTCTCCTGCACTTCCACTTCTCCCAGCCTCTGGTAACAATTATTTTGTGCTAGACTTCTGTGAGATTGATGTTTTGGATTCCACATGTGAACAAGATGATGTTAACTTTTTTTTTTGGTACTGGGGATTGAACTCAGGGGCACTCAACCCCTGAGCCACATCCCCAGCCTTTTTTTTATTTGTATTTTATTTAGAGACAGTGTCTCATTGAGTTGGATAGTGCCTCACTCTTGCTGAGGCTGGCTTTGAACTCACAATCTTCCTGCTTCAGTCTCCTGAGCCACTGGGATTATGGGTGTGTGCCACTGTGCCCATCATGCGTACTTATTTTTTGTGCCTGGCTGTTTTCACTTAACATTATGATCTGCAGTTCCATCTATGTTGTCTCAAATGACAACATGGGATAGTTGTATCATGTAGAGGCTTTAATTTTAACTTTTGAGTTCTCCCACACTTTTTTCTGTAATCACTATCCTAATTTATATTTCCACTCATAGTTTGCAAGCATTCCCTCCTCTCCAGGCCCTTATCAGAGCTTGTTTTATCTTTTGTCTTTTTGATAACATTCATTCTTACTGGGGTGAGGTGATGTTTCCAGGTTTTTTTCTGCATTTCCATGATGATTTGTGATGTTGAATGTTGTTTCTTGTTGGTCATTTGTTCTTATTCTTTTGAAATATATCTAGTTAGCCTATTGCCTACCTTTTAATCAAGCCTTATGCTCTTGAGCTTTTGGAGTTTCTTGTCTATTCTGGATCTAACCCTTGTCAGATGCATAGTTTGTAAACAGGAAAAATCCTGTTCTGTGTGTTGTCTTTTCACTGTCAATTATTTCCTTTGCTGTTCTGTGCTTTTTTTTTTTTCCTTTCTGCTTATTGGCTAATGGCATACAGCAACACTATTGATTTTTGTCTATTGATTTCATATACTGTAACTTTGCTATATTTTACTTAGATTTGGATAGTTTTAGGTGAAATATTTGTTTTCTGTACATAAGATCATGTCATCTGCAGTAACAATTTGACATCCTCTTTTCAAATTCAGATGTCTTTTCTTTTTTGATTTCTCTATCAAGCACTTCTACTGTTAAATTGAACAACAGTGGCAAAAATTGGGCATATTTGTCTTGCTGCAGATCTTAGAAAGCTTTCTGCTTTTCCCCATTTAATTTGATATCAGCTGTTTGTCACATATGCCCTCTGTTGAGGTACACTTCTTCTATATGTCATTTGTTCAGTGTTCTTATTATGAAGAGATATTGAATTTTATCAAGTTTTATTTTATCAGATCTAACTAGACTACTTCTACTTTCCTTTGGACTCTATTTGCATGGAATGTTTTATTCCATCCCTTTGCTTTTAGTCTATATATGTCTTTAGAGGTGAGATGAAATTCCTGCATATGATTTTTGTCCATTCTATTTATGGGATGTAGCATGTTTTCTGATTTGTGCATGTTGAGCCATCCTTGACTCCTCACAGTAAATCCTGCTTGATCGTGGTGAATAATTTCTTTCATGTTTTGTAGGACATGGTTTCCTGGAATTTTGTTGAGGATTTTGCATCTATGTTCTTCAAAGAGACTGGATTATAGTCCCCTGCCTCTGTCTGGCTGTGGTATCAGGAATACTCGCCTTGTGGAATAAGTTTGAAGATCTCCCTCTTCATTATTTTATCATTACTTAAGGAGAATTAGTCTTATTCTTTCATGTTGTTGGGAGATGTTTTATTATCAATTCAATCTCAGTAATTGTATATTGGTCTATTCAAGTTGGCTCTTTCTTTGTGATTAGATCTTTTTAATTTTAATTTTTTTTATTAGCGAGCGAGAGAGAATTTTTAAATATTTATTTTTTAGTTTTCAGTGGACACAACATCTTTATTTTATTTTTATGTGGTGCTGAGGATCGAACCCAGTGCCCCACGCATGCTAGGAGAGCGCATTACTGCTTGAGCCACATCCCCAGCCCTGTGATTAGATCTTGATAAGGTGTGTGGGTCCAGGAATTTGTCCACTTCTTCAGACTATTTGTTGCCATGTAGTTCTAGGTAATCATCTCTAATGATTCTTTGCATTTCTTTGGTTTTAGTTTCAATCTCTCACTTTTCATCTTTAATTTATTTGAAACCTTTATTTTGTTCTACTCTAAGGGTTTGTCAATTTTATCTTTCCAAGAACAAGCTCTTCATTTCATTGATCTTTTGTTTTTATATTTTTTTCTCTGTTTCATTTATTTCTACTCTGATCTGTATTATTTCTTCCTGTCTACTACATTTGGTTTTGTTCATTTTCCTAACTCCTTGAGCTAAGGTGCTTATCTGAGATCTTTCTGGTTTTTTGATGTAACCATGATTGCTGTACATTTCCTTCTTTGTACTGATTTTATCACATCCAACAGTTTTTGGTATGTTGCAGCTCCATTTTCATTTGTTTCAAGAAAATTTTAAAATTCCTTCCTGATTTCTTACTTGATCAATTAGTCATTCAAGAATAACTTGTTTAATTTTCATGTATTTGTATAATACTTTCTAAAGTTTCATTTTTTTGTTTTGTTTTGTTTTTGGTCATTGTTATTGATTTCTACTTTTAGTGCACTATGGTCAGAAAAAATAATCAATATAATTTCAATTTTTTATAACTTTATTAAGACTTGTTTGTGGCTAGCATATTATCTATTCCAGAGAATGTCCCATGTGCTACTGAGACTAACATGCAGGCAGCAGTTGTTGAATGGAGTGTTCTGTAGCAATTATGTCTATTGGTCTAGGATTCAGTTTAGCTCCAGTTTCTTTGTTGATTTTCTGTCTGGATGATCTATTCTTAACTGAAAGTGGGATGTTAAAGTCTCCACCTATTATTGGATTGGAGTCTATCTCTTCCTTTTTGTATATTAATACTTCTGTTACATGTTTAGGTGCTCTGATATTGGGTGAACATACCTTTAGAATTGATATTTGTTTTTCTAACTGAATGGACTCCTTTATTATTACATCTTCATCTTTCCTGTCTCTTGTCACGACCCCCTCGCCAGCAAGGAAGACACGACACAGGATTCTTCTTTCAGCGGTTTATTCAGGCCTTAACTCTAGTCTTCTCTCAAGCGCGTGCTCTCTTTCGCCGCACCCACACACAGCCTAATAAAGCTTACTCAAGTCCAATCCAAAGCTGCCACGCGGGGTTTTCTCATAGGGTATTGAGGGACAGCGTGCCAACTCTTCCTAATAAGGAGTTGTTTACCAAGATCCACAACGGAGACCAGCGCCATCTTCTAATGGCGGCAACGGTCTACAAACACGGCTCACCACAGTTCCCCCTTATTTCTTAAAAAACAATGCAGGCGAAAGTAGAGGTCCTATCCCACTGTGCAAACACGGCTGCAATGTATGGCTCAGTCCCAAGGAGGCGCCTTCCCTAGATCTGACACCATATCAGCCGACGCATTTTTTTGTGGGACGGGGCATGGACGCCAAACCCGTATGCCATAGGACATGCTTCCCTTGAGGTCCGGCGACCGGATCACTCAAGTGCAGTGCCTTGCCTCGCATCCTGCATCTTGATGATGGTGAAAAAGAAAGGGGATTTTACAAGTAGCCGGTCAGTGACTATGAGGTTGGAAGTGGCAACACCATTCCTCAGCCCCTGAGAAAACGAAGGGTCCAAAGCATAAAGTGCAGCACCAGCATGGAAGCCCACCTGCGTGCAATGGCAACAAGGCCTGCAGAGTGCATGGGCCTTCCAAAACTGGGAAGGCAGGAAGAGGAGGGCATGCCAAACCCAGTGCAATGTCAAAGATGACTTGGGGTGCAATGGCCAAAACCCAGGAAATTATTGCTTAAGTTGCGCAAGCCAAACTTGTGGAGAAATACCATTCTCTAGGGCTGCAAAAGCCTGGATGATCATAGCCTTTTCTTGGCTATGGCGAGCTCTTAGGTGACAGGAAAGCCACAGACAAAGGACAACCCCAAAACAACATATCGCTCCAAAAATGCCTACTCCCACCCATTCCTTAAAGAAAGAAAAGGCAGAAGACAGCCAATTCATAAATTGGTCCAATGTCACAGGGTCCACACGAGTGTTGTTCAACATGGCAATTTGTGTCAGTGGGTCTGGATCAACTTCTCTGCTTCCATGGACCAGTTTCCGGCCAGGTACTGTCCGATGATTTGAGAGGTATTTCTGGAATCATTAAATCTGAGAGATGTTATACATAGATGTGCACAATGATCAACACAACCCAAATGTACTAGGTCTGACAATTCCTCAATCTGAGCTTGGAGGAGATCCACCCTTTGATTAACGGCCAAAATTCCTGATAAAATATGTTGATTGATTTTACTTTGAGACTCTAAAATGCTGGAAGTTTGTTGGATGACCTGATTAACCGTGGCCGCAGTCTGCACTTGACTAGCCATGGCCACTCCGGCAGTGACCGCTGCAGCAGCAGACACGGCAACCGCTGTCACAATAGCTGCCGTGATTCCAAAATCCCTGTGGCTCCTGAGCACCTCAATAATAGGGAAGGAGTCCGGATCCACAGTAACCGGAATCGGGACGAAAGTCGGGACCTTCATAACAACTGCCGTGCTCCAGGATCCATTCCAACACTCAGACAAGACACATGTACAATTAGAACAGTCAATCATTTCCGATCCTGTAGTATTGGTATCATTGATCAAAAGGAACAGAAACGGAGAATGAAGACAGACTGCTGCAGGGGGCAGTGTAGCATTGGACACCTGAGAATTGTATGAAATGTTTTTAAGTCTCCTACCATTAGCAGTGTCCTGTACAGAGCCAGACACATTAAACAGCCAACTCTGGACTCCTCTCAATTGAGCCAGAGCAGAGACATCAGCTGTGGCCCCCTTTTCATTGGAAATCAACCATTGAAACCAAGACCAGCCTGTTCCTGTAGTGGAATTAGCCTTGGAAGAGTTATACAAATACCTTTTAAGAGAAGGGGAAAGAGAGAAACCCACAGCAACTTGGCGCTTCTCCCAAGAATGATCTTGACAAGGCGTGAATGTCGGGGGGAAAGAATAGTATGGGGTACAATAAGGAGAGGCCTTAAAATAAGTGGCATTACTAGCGTTAGAAAGAGCCACCGGGAGTGACACCTGGGAAATTATAGCCAAAGTGGTGATATTCATTTCGGTCAAATTTGTAGCCTCTCCTGAGCCCTCCTTTTCCCCATTACTCACTCGGTTAAGCACCGCAGACAAGGTTCCCAGTGAGACCCTACTGTTCTGTAAGGGGTCCTCCCAATTGGTCAAATTGTTGTGCTGTAAGCGAATACAACGGGTTCTCAAGAAACTGAAGCAGAAAACTCCCGTGAGATTAACACGAGAAAGGTTGAAAACCTGTTCCCCGTCTCCTCTAGGGGAGACACAAGGGGCAGACATCTCACATGAAGTAGAAAAAAGAGTGGGGAGGACACTAGAATTTTTATGGACCGGCATCGGCATCGGCCATGTCCGAGCTACCGCCCACCACTGCATGGGTAACATCTGGACCATCATCGTCTGTGATAGGGCCAGGATACTTAGCAGAATGAAGGGTCTCATCGTTGGACTCTTGTAGGGTCCCCCGTTGTTGGTCAGTTGTCTTCGAGACTTTTCTCGTTAGTCTTTCAGGGATCCACACCGGCTCCGTTCGGTCCTGTGGGAAAACACAAACAGAACCTCGTGCCCATGCCAGCACGGGATCAGGCCCATACCATTTTCCGGAAAGGACATCTTTCCACTTAACATACCCAAAATTCGGGGCACAGGGCGAACAATGCCTATCTGCAGCAGAGCGCCCTTGGATGTCCAGATTTAAAAAATTGATAGTAAATAGAGCCAGGGAGAGGCGCTCTTTCGGGGAGTGGCCTAAGCCAATTCCCCCTTTTTGTTTTAGTAACATCTCTTTTAGAGTCTTATGAGCGCGCTCTACAATGCCCTGGCCTTGTGGATTGTAAGGTAAACCATGGACAAGTTGGATCTTGCTGCAAAAGGAAGAAAATTGTCGCCCAGTATATGCTGGACCATTGTCCGTCTTAATGGACTGTGGTAATCCCCAGGCTGCCCAAGCTTCCAAGCAGTGTGTGATAACATTTTCAGCTTTTTCTCCAGACAAAGCGGAAGCATAGATAATGCCAGAACAAGTATCTACAGATACATGGACATATTTAAGTTTACCAAAGTCAGGAACATGAGTAACATCCATTTGCCATATAGTTAAAGGCCGTAAACCACGAGGATTTACGCCTATAGAGGGAGGATGATGTAAAATCACACAATTAGGACAATCCAACACAATCTGTTGAGCATCAGCACGGGAGATGGTAAAACGTTTCTGAAGTGCTCGTGCATTAATATGAAACTTACTATGAAAGGTTTTAGCTTGGTCTAAGGAGGAAATAGGGAACACCCAAGAAGGACGAGTAGCAAGATCTGCCTGGGCATTGCCCGCAGAAAGAGCACCCGGTAAACCTGTGTGGGCTCGAATATGCAAGGGGTAAAAACAGGCGGAACAATTCCAAATCAATGTTTGAGGATGGAGAAAAAGGGAAGACATTACTCCTGATGTGTATATGGGACCCACTGCTTCCAACACCTTTAAAGCTTGAACTACATAGACAGAATCTGAGATTAAATTAAAAGGAAATGGACATTGTTCAAAAACTTTTATGACAATTTGCAGCTCCACCCATTGTGGATTACCAGGAGCAAACTGATGTTGGATAGGAGGTTGATCATTTATCACATAAGCTCCAATACCAGTCTTAGATCCATCTGTAAAGATATTTGCAGCTCCTGGAATAGGCGTGGAAGAAGTGATTTTAGGGAAAATGACAGGATGTTCCTTAATAAATGTAATAAGAGGATGTGATGGATAGTGATTATCTATCTCTCCTGGAAAAGAGCATCGTAATATAGCCCAATTATCCAAGTTAGCACATAAGACCAGAATTTGTTGACATGTATAAGGAACAATCACAGACGTTGGAGAGAAACCAAAAAAATGTACACTTTGTTGTATCCCTAACATAGCTAAGGAAGCAACTGCATCAGGATAATACTCAAGGGATTTTCCAGGGGACATACGTGGATGTATCCACAGTAAAGGACCATCTTGCCATAAAACTCCAGTAGGTTGTCGCACAGTGGCGAGCACACATAGTTGGAGAGGTTTATCCTCTTGAAACCTACAAAGGCTAGCATGTTGTATAGCCTCTTCCACTTTAACCAACACTGACCTGGCTTCCTCAGTAAGATGTCGAGGGGAAGTAAGATCTGAATCACCTTTAAGAATTTCATACAAAGGTTTTAATTCAACATTGGGAATATGTAGGTAGCTTCTAATCCAATTTATATCACCCAATAATTTTTGAAAATCATTTAGTGTCTGTAATTTATCAGTCCTCAGAGTTATCTTTTGGGGTGTGATAGCTTTACAAGAGATAGTAGCACCAAGATAATTAATGGAGTCCCCTATCTGTACCTTATCAGGTGAAATAAGCAAGCCTTTTAACTGTAGCAAATGTACTAAGTCAGTATAAGCAGCCTCCAACATACATTGGGTCTTTGCTGCTAACAAAATATCATCCATATAATGTACACACCTTAATGTTGGATATTTTTGTCTGAGTGGAGCAATAGTCGCACCTACAAACATTTGACACATGGTAGGACTATTTGCCATGCCTTGTGGCAGAACTACCCACTCAAACCTCTGATCAGGCTCCTCGTGATTACACGAAGGCAAGGTGAAAGCAAAACGTTCTGAATCTAGAGGATGCAATGGGATGGAAAAGAAATATCTATACATATCACTGGCCAATTTTTAGGGATAGTAGAAAGCAAAGGCAACCCTCTCTGAATAGATCCCATGAGTTGCATTTGAGCATTAATAGCCCGTAGATCGTGCAGCAACCGCCATTTTCCAGTCTTTTTCTGTATAACAAAGGTGGGTGTATTCCAAGGAGAAGTGGATGGCCTTATATGTCCTAACTTTAACTGTTCTTGAATTAAAACATGTGCTGCAGCCAGTTTCTCAGAGGAGAGTGGCCACTGAGGCACCCATACTGGCTCCCCTGATTTCCAGGTAATGGGCACCTGATCCTCAGCGGCCCCTAAGAAAAACCCAACCCATGTCTGTTAAGTTTTGGTATTGATTGTATGGGACGTCTACGTCCCTGTAAATTTTTACCTAATCCAAGACCTGGTCTATATCCCATGTCTTGCATTATCTTTTGGGCAACTGTTGAGTATTCATTACTAAGTTGAAACCCCATGTCCTTCATAAGATCACGTCCTCATAGGGAGATTGGAAGATCAAGTACATATGGTTGAAAAATGCCAGAATGTCCTTCAGAATCTTTCCATGATAGATGTCTACAGCTGACTTGTGGAGCTTGAGCATATCCTAAACCCCTCAGCGATTGATCCGAGAGTTGTACCGGCCACCCCTTTGACCAGTCCTTCATTGCTATTATGCTACGATCTGCTCCAGTATCCAGTAATCCTAAAATTGATTTGCCTTCTATAGTTAATTTTAATGTGGGACGGTCATCCATTTCTAAGGACAAAAATACACAATTTCCCCCTGTAGTTCCAATCTTATCGTTTAATCTCAAATGGGAGCCAGCAGGAAAACGGGTAAGTAGACTGGGTAAAATTAACAATTGAGCAATCCGGTCTCCTGGGGAGATGGACACAATACCTTTTGGAGCTTCTACCATAACCTTTACTGTTCCTATTGTATCCGGATTAATAATTCCAGGGAAGATGTACAGGCCTTGGAAAGTGGAAGAAGCACGCCCCACTAACAACCCTACAGTACCAGGTGGCAAAGGTCCTTTAAAGTCAGTTTCCACCAATTGGACTCCCATTTTAGGTGTTAATACGAGTCTGGAGGCGGAACAGAGGTCCAGTCCCACGGCACCTGTAGTGGTTCTCCGCGGTCTTTGGGATGTCGTAGAGATGGCCATGTTTCGCTCTCCATGGTCCCATTCTCCATTGCCCCATATATTTGCGGGCCCTGAGGTCGAGGGCCCTTCCGGCCGTTTTTTGGCACCTGTTTATCTGATATTAGCTGTCCATGGATATCCTTGACTGATCTGCATTCATTAGCCCAATGTTTACCCTTTTTGCAACGAGGACATAGTCCTGGCTGTCGAACAATTGAGGATGACCCTTTTTTGTCCTGTAACTGACATGTTCGGGGACAATCACGCTTAAAATGTCCCTCCTGGCCACATCTAAAGCACTTTCCTGTATGAGGTGGTGGTTTTCGGGTTAGCTGGAGAACGGCAGCAGCCAACCCTGCATTAGTAAGGGGCCCACCTATTTCCCTACAGACTTTCATCCATGCCTCTATTCCTTTATTTTTATATGGGGTTATAGCTGCTTTGCATTCCTTAGTACATTGTTCAAAAACAAGTTGTTTGATCAAGGGCATAGCTCTATCAGGGTCCCCAAATATCTTCCCTGCTGCATCCACCATCCGAGCCACAAAGTCAGAAAAAGGCTCTGTGGGGCCTTGGATGATCTTAGTTAGATTACCAGATACTTCCCCTCTGTTAGGCAAGGACTTCCAGGCTCAGATGCAGATGTTGTTGATTTGCTCATATACCTCCAGTGGGTACCCTGTTTGTTGATTGGCAAATCTGCCCTGTCCCAAAAGCATGTCCTTATCCCAGGCAGGGCGTCCCGCCGCATGGTTTTGGGCCGCCTGCTCTACTGCCCCCTCTAACATAAATGCTCTCCAATCCAGATACTTTCCTGGAGAAACACAGGCGCGCACTAGGCTCGCCCAATCAGACGGAGTCATACAAAAGCGAGAAAGGCCCTCCACCTGGGTAAGTGTAAATGCAGCATCCACACCATAGGTTCGGACTGATTCAGCCAATGTCTTGACAATTTTAAAGTCAAGGGGTTCATGATATCGCCCCCGATTGGCATCTTGAAACACAGGGAATGCTAGACCCATGTCCGAATGAACCTTTCTCCATGTTTGCGCATGAAACGTCCTATTGAGTCCTGGGTTAGGATAGGGTGGAGGATCAGGAGGAACCTCCAAAGCATCCTCCCCCTCTTCCTCATATCCCACATCTGTCTTTGGGTACTTATGTTCTGTGTAGACAGCCTTACGGGGATCACTTCGCCCTTTAGTTTCACCTTTTCCCCTTTTCTCTCTAGCTTGCCGTGATAGCAATTCCAATACTTCCTCATTGTCTGAACTACTGTCTTCCTCAACGGCTTTCAATTCAGTCAAATCTGGATAAAGTCTAGTCTTTGGCTGGCTTGAACATTTATTATCTCTATCATTTCCCCCACTCTTAATACTTTCAGCTCCCTCGGACCTCTCCTCATGCAATTGTTCAAGAACCTCCTGTCCTTTGGTTAGGGCATCCTGACATCTACTGTCAGATAAACAACCCCTTACTAACTTCCATAAGGGGATCACCCCACCTTCGAGGGTCCCTTGTTCGTATGCAAAATCTAAATCCCTGCCTAGTTTTTCCCAGCTGGGGGTCGTGAGACTGCCCGAGTAAGCAAACCACAGGGCCGCTAGATCTACTTGTTTTAAAAACATCTGCAAAGTACTCTGTTTAACTTTTAAACCTTTAGATCGTAGCAGTCCATCCAGGGCTAACAGAATAGGGCTAGAAGCAGAGGCGCCCATGGCGTTAATGCAGAAAGCGAAAGCAAAGAAATAAAGCGAAAGTCCAAAAAATTCCCCGCTCTCTCTTTTTACCGAGGAGCGACCCGCTAATTTTTCCGCGGATTCCCACTTACCTGGGAACTTACCGGTGCACCACCCTGACCGCTGAAAGTTCTGGATCCTGGGATTGAGAGGTATTCGGTTCCCCGTCCGGGCCACCAATTGTCACGACCCCCTCGCCAGCAAGGAAGATACGACACAGGATTCTTCTTTCAGCGGTTTATTCAGGCCTTAACTCTAGTCTTCTCTCAAGCGCGCGCTCTCTTTCGCAGCACCCACTCACAGCCTAATAAAGCTTACTCAAGTCCAATCCAAAGCTGCCACGCGGGGTTTTCTCATAGGGTATTGAGGGACAGCGCGCCAACTCTTCCTAATAAGGAGTTGTTTACCAAGATCCACAATGGAGACCGGCGCCATCTTCTAATGGCGGCAACGGTCTACAAACACGGCTCACCACAGTCTCTCTTGAATTATATTTTATCGGATATAGCTAGACTACTTCCACTTTCATTTGGACTCCATTTGCATGGAATGTTTTATTCCATCCCTTTGTTTTTAGTCTATATATGTCTTTAGAGGTGAGGTGAAATTCCTGCAAGCAACATAGAGCTGAGTGCTGTTGTTTTTATTCAGTTACTCTTTCTTTCAATTAGAGAATTTAATCTATTGACATTTAAAGTAATCATCAGTAGGTAAAGCCTTACTGTCGCTATTTTTCAGCTTGTTTTCTAGCTTTGTTATGATTCCTTTCTTTTCTTTTACAGTCTTCCTCTATGGTTAAGTGATTTACTATAGTAGTGTGTTTTCATTTCCTTACTGCTTTTTTTTGGTCTATGATTTTTGCTATGTGGTCCCCATGCAGCTTATCAAAAATATCTTGATTTTAATAAGTTTTCTTGAAATGATAACATCACAAACATAAGAACAAAAACAACAAAAAAGAAAATATACAAATAAAACCCATTTCATTCTATTCCTCCTATTTTACATCAAAAAAATTCTTTTATATAACTCCACCTACAAGCATTGAATAGTGCAGTGTATTCACTTTTTCAAAGAACTTTTAAACTGAATTGAATGATAATTACTACCTTAATCTCAGATTACTTCTATAAAGCATGGTTTGAAATAAGGGATTGAGTTTGTTTAGAAAATCTGGATGTTAAAGTTTTATGTTCTCATATGTTCAAAGCTACTTGACAAATTAGTGCTCAGACAACTTCCAAAGCTACCTTAGAAATTTTTTAGATTTTTTCTAGGGATCTCAAAATTTAGCAGTTTATGATACCTATATTTTCAATAGAACCCTATGACATTATGGATGAATGGTAAATTTGACAGTTAGTGGTTTTGGGCAAAGCAAATTAAAGTACTATATTAAGATATGCAAAGTAGATTATTTTATTCATATAAGCAATATATATTGATCCTCAGTTGTACATAGTACACAAAATACTGGGTTTTTTTTTTTTTGTTGTTGTTGTTGTTGTTGTTGACCTCTTCCATTAGATTATAAGCCTCAGGAAAGCAAGAAATTTTTTCTTGTTCATTTTTAAAATTCAATGCCTAACCCAGGGATAAATGAAATTAACTCTTAATTGTCTCCCCTGATACTAACTAGCTGCAAGTTTTCTTAAAATAGAGAGCTGATTATATAATTTGTTTCTTTTATATACATCACAACAAGCATAGGACTAAAATATATAATGTTTTCTGCCTTTTCCTACAAAGATTTCTTTCTTTTGGGAACAGGGAAGCTCTCTGTAAAAACAGTAGTCCAACATCTTGACATGGCACTCAGGATACAAAATGGGTTCCCAATTATTGCCCCAGATTCTCATTCCTAAAATGTTGTCCTTTTAACATGACTCTAATTTGACTACTACAATCCCCAAAATAAGTGCTAATCTTTATTTTTCTGAAATTGGATGTACTTTCCCATCCCCAGAGTAACTTCTGATTTATCATCTGTATTTAAAAAAATTATAATTATGCCTCAAATGTAGTAGTAAAGTTATCAGTGCTGTAAAGCCACATATTCCCCTAGAATTCATTTATTTTTTTCACTGTGCTCTCATAAGAGAGTTTATGCTTCTTATAACATCTCTTTCTTCATATATTTTTTGTTGGCCTCTCCCGTTTAAAGATCATGAACTTGTTGAAGTCTGTATACACCCTTATGGACACACTTTCCATCCTTAATCACCATTGTCTTGAATACTACTGGGTATGTGGTGAAACTTCATACAGGTTTGAATTTCATTAAAGATGCATTACAATGTATTACATGCACATGGTTAGCAAGATAGTTGACACTATAAGTGCTAATGGGTGATACCATAATAGTAATTAGCACTAAATTTGCATCAAACAAGTGAAAATTAGTAACAATAGCATGAATTAAAAAATAGTTTGGTAATTTTTTGTACCCAGTTTTTATGAAATAATTTATTTTCTCTAATTTATTTCTTCAACTTTTTTTTATTAGTCAACCAGTAAGACATATATATGCATTTATATCTTAAGTTCTCAATTTCCACAAAATCCATCAATTTAGAAAAATGAGTCTAAGTTTAAATGTTTTAATTAGCATTTTATAAATATTTTTAAATGAATGACTGGATAAATTATTATTATGAAACTGTTTTGTGACAAATCAGATGGTTAAAAGAGAAAATATTTTTGAAAATTTTAAGCTTTTAATTTTTCTTTCTTTTGTTTTTGTCTGTACTGGGAATAAAACCCAGGGCTTCATGTATGCTAGGCAATCACTCTATCACTGAACCTCATCCTCAGCTGTAAAATTTGTTTTGGTTTAAATTTTGCTGGGAATGTTTTGCAAAAATGTGATCTAAGATGGTTTATGATAGCAATCCAACTTGGATTTCAAAGGGGGAAATACTTATAGCATAGCTCATTAAAAGTAATGAAATGGATTATGTAGATTACTTTATGGTATTAGAAAATTCTCAAAATAATAAAACTTTAAATATTTTATAGTCAATGACAAGAACTTTGTTTGTATAAAGGTATAATTTACAATGCTAAGGAAAAAAGAACAAAACTGTAGGCATTGTCCTACCTAATCTCAAAATGCACTACAAATTTATAGTAATCAGAAAATCATGGCATAAAACTAGATGGTTTAGACTGCCTAGAAATTAATCCATTTAACATTATTCCCTCAAAACAGGCAACAAAAGCTGAATTAAATAAGTAGGACTCCTTAAAAATAGAAAATTTCTTAATAGGTGTCATGGCACGCACTTGTAATACCAGATACTTGGCTCTCAAATTTGAGGCCTGCCTGGGTGACTTAGCAAGAAAATTATTGGACCTAAGGATGTAATTCAGGTAGAATGCTTCTGGGTTCAATTCCTAATTGCAGAAGAACAAAACTAGTAGGCTTCTGCATAGCAAAGTAATCAATCAATGAGGTAGAGTCAAACACAAAATTCTTAAGGATAAATTGAAGTCTTTCACAAATGCTTCTCATAAATTTTTGTGGAACACAATATATCTAAAAATATCAACCCCTATCATGATATGCAGATATTCAATTTGAGGTGTATCAGCTACAATGTAGAAGGCTAAAATTCTGAAAACTCTGGAAGAAATCATGTGGTATTTTGGAGAAGGCAAATAGTCTTAAACAGGACAAAAAAAATCAAAGTATCATAAAATTAGTAAACTAGATAACCCAAATTAAAAATCAGATCATAAAACAAATTTGTTTAAAAATGGATAGGTAAATGAAAGATTGAAGGAAAATATTCTCAACATATATAAAAATAGTTCAAAGTTGAAAATTTGCATATAAACCTGTGTATCAACTAAAAACTATACTCGATAAAAATTAATAAATACTTGATCAGATACTTGATAAAGTATTAATAAAAAAGAGTATTTATTAGTAATCATAAGAATGCAAATTAAGATCTGTGTGATATCATACGATATCTGTGTGATATATCTTCCAGGAAGGCACACTTTAAAGAAATGAAGATACAACACAAAATAAAATTAAACCCTGATGTCACCAAATGTTGGTTCATTATTTTGTGATATGAATACATGTGATAAAACTGAGATCATTATATACTGGTGGGTGAGAGTGGAGGCTAAATGGTATATCGATTTGCAAAAGTATTGATTGTTTCTTATAAAGTTGTACATACCTAACAATCCAACAATTCCTATTGTGTGAATTTTCTCTTGATAAGTGAAAATATATGTCACAAAAAAACACATAGCCACAAATTTTCATAGCAATTTTATTCAAATTAACAAGAAAGAAGAAAATAGACCAAATGCCAATCGATAAGGTAATAAAACAATATCAAGATGCATATGCATAAGAGAATAGTATCAGCAAAGAAAAGGGATGGACCACTAATACACACGGCAACATGGATGTATTCATGTCTCAAACAATGATGAGCAAGGTAACTCATATACAAAAGAATACATAAGTGGTGATTTTAGCCTTTTTATGTTCTAGAATAAGTAACACTAATCTATGGTAATAAGTATCCAATGATGTCTGTTTCTGGAGGGGACAGTTATTGGGCAGAGGAGTGAGGGAACTCCCTTCTGATATAAATGCTCTGTATCTTGAATAGTTGTGTGCATTTTCTAACTTACCAAGCTTTCTTTATAATCTATTCATTTTGATGCATACAGATTATACTTAAGGAAAACATGAAATTCTACAGATATTACATATTTTTCTTATGTTTAAAAACACTTGGATTTAAAAATCTTTATTATGAACAGAAGCCTACTTATCATACATATGGATCTCTTCATCTACATTAATTTAGCTACATCAGTAAGTCTGATTTTTCACGTAATTTTGTGCTTCTTAATTAGAGACCAAAAGTTATTGAAAGTGTAAAAAAAATCATTAGAAGATTGATTAGAAAGTCTGTAATTCTGGCATGTGTCACCTCAAGAAGAATCTTTTCTTTCAAATTAACTTGAAATGTAATGCCTAAAGTTCTTGAATATCTGTTTTGCTGCTGTTGCTTTTCAACTTATTTTTAATCAAAATAATATGTACATATTTTAAAGAAATTACTTAATTCTAAAGAATTCTATGAAAAGTATCAATCTCTTGGCCATGGCTTCTGTCCCCCAAAATATATGTGCATTGCTACTTGAACTCTCCCGATATTATTGTCTAGCATCTTCTTCCTATGGAAGTTGAGTGACTCCTTCATGAATACATACTGTCCTAACTTCTGCTTTTCCCCTCCTCTCAGTATTTTTCTCATAACTTTTTATTTAATGAAGCAATTGCCAGAACTTAGGATGTTATAAATATCCAAATATTTTTCACCAATGATTTCATTATCTAATTATTTTGGCTTATTCTTCAGTGCATTTTATTTTTATTGGCTTAGTTTTTTGCACTGTGGCTTGAATTCCACACAGTACACTTCAAAATGTATTTGAATAACTGGGAATATGTTCTTTATAATGTCTGAAAATATGTGTTAATATTTTAATATTATATGTAAATGTTTTAACTCCATTCTCTCACCCTTTTCACCCTTCCCCTTTTTCTCATAGCTCCCTGTCTTGCAGCAGAAAATCAGGGAAGATTGCTCTTGATGTGTGGAGCACCACTTTTGTCCTGGGAGATCCTTTCCATTCTCCTTTGTTGGCTTCTATATCATGACCTCATATTTTTTTTTCTCATCCTCTTTCACCATTCTTCATTCTCTTTGTCCTTAAATTAAACTATTTCTTTCCTTTGATTTCACTTAGATCTGAGAGATGGCAGAATAATAAGCACTTGTGTTCATTATGCCATGTTTAAACAAACTTTCTGAGCATATACTTTTTATTGTTTTCTTTAATTGTTCTTTTGATAAGACACCATTTCTATGAAGAAATGGACAAATAACTTTGTTTTAGGGACACATAACCCAATATTGACATGTGAAAAATGCCAATCAATTAAATTATTGAGTCAAAGTAAACAGAAATTCCCTTTGTCTCCAATAAGCCGTATGCTGTCCTGAATTCACTTTACTTGTGCTCAATATCACACTGTTAGTACTTATCTTAAAGGCAATTACTGTTAACTAAAGTTTCCAAAAAAGATGACCTATCTGGATTACAAAGAAATACCTATGATTAAAAGTATTTAGACACTTGCCAGCTACATAAACATGAGTATATTCTCAACTTATGATATTTAAAATGGGACTAAAAATGACTATCATATTATTTTGAAGAGATGAAATTTTGCATTAAAATGATTTTGAATTATGAAGTGTTACTCTAAGATGGAGGTTTTTGATGTATAACATCTGAACAAAAGGAATTAATCATGAGATGGAATGATATGCAGCAAATGCACATGGAAAAACTAGTTCTTTCCTTTTTTTTTCTTTTTTGGTAAAAAGAGATGTGTAAGGACCCAAAGCTTGGACAGTAGATAGGGTTCATTTGCTGTATGCAGAGGGTACAAGTAATGATTTTGGTAGTTTGATAATCAAAAAGGAAATAAGTAGGCATCAGTTCCAGGACTTAAGGGAAGTTTTAAGGGTACTGGTATCAACTTCTTGGCTGTGTGTCATGACTGACAACTAATATAACTGCAGTGAGAAAAGTGAAATGTATTTTATTTATTTGCATTACATTAAATGATGGTAACCAACAGTAATTTTGAAATATGTGATGTTTCAATATGGATATATTATCATCAATCTCTTTTTTATAAATGAATATAGAGTCTTGTGGTACTTAGCAATTAAATAGTTAAATTATAAAATCTACAAATGATATTCAATCATAGAACACTCAATTATAGTACAAAGGAAGGGTTGTAACATCCATATCTTTTTATATTGTAGGAAAAATATTTTTGAGCTTAGATCATTGTAAAGAAGCAGTAGATATAACATCATTCCCCATTCTGCCAAAATTAAAGCAGAGATGCAGAAGGGGAAGCAGTTGCTCAGAGCATAAATAGTGGTTTAATGCTCAATGACAGGAAGGCCACTTGGAGGGACATAGAATGAATAGTATCAAAACTTTGCAAAGTTCAAATATATCTGATAAAGGCTCTAAATTAAAAGTAAAAGTTCAAGCAATTGCAAATGTTTCAGGCATTATACACAAATAATGGTAAGCATCATGATGCATGGAGACATGCATATCAGAGATTTTTAAAGCCATCATTGCAAGAAAAAATACATAAAACAAGGCCAACAAAATGTGGGCAGTATAAAGAGGAGGTAAAGTGGAACCAAATAAATATTGACATATTCTCTTATTCTAAGTATCATGAATTCCTTGGATGAAGAAAAGTATAGGTATTTAAAAATTCCCTCATACACTATTTTTAATTATTCTATATAATTTTATATAATTCAGTTGTATGAAAAATGGTACAATTATCTCTTCTTGGAGGTTAAATATTCTTAACTCATTCTCATGTCTTTTTTCATATATTTCTGAGATAGTGTTCAAGTGAGATGTCTGTACTATATGGGTAATATGTCTACTTGCATACATAGACTCTGATACCCAAGTGGGAAAAATAGGTGAGTCTCCTCTATAACAAAATCCTACTGTGATGATTTACTTCTAACTGTATGTGCTTGAGCTTGCACATACATAATTTATGTTTGATTTTTAGAGCTAGAGTTAACCTCAAATTTAGAGATCTATCTAATATGATGGTCAGAAATTTCAGATTGGAGAATCTCACACAGGTGATGCTTATTTGCTACTTATTGATAAAAATGTTAGTGATTATAAGATTAGTCTGAATTTCTGTGCTAAAAATCTGCAATGAATTCACAGCTGAAACAGAATTGTTGTTAAGAGTCAGAGGTATGGAAAGAACCAGAATATAGTGACAGAAGTATTGCCAGGTCCTAAGAAAGTTAAGTAGAATTTGTATCTGGAATAGCTAGAAATGATTTCTGAAAACCATAGAATCAAAAGGCTGGAGATAGACCTATGTAAAATTAGGGCAGGAAAAAATGACACAGTGAACCTGTTTCAAGTGTTGGCTGGCATCCACATTTTTCTTAAATCAGATAGCAAATATGTGTTATAAGGTATTTCAAACTCATTGTAAGATACATCACTTACCACCCAGAAAGTTGTCTATTTATAAATAAATAAATAAATAAATGTTGACCAGGATGTGGAGAAATCTGTGCTCATGTGGATGCTGATGGAAATGTAAAATGGAATCATTGTTGTGGTAAATGTTACAATGATTCCTCAGAAAATTAAATATAAAATTATCATATGAACCAGGAGCTGCACTTCTGGGAATATATCAAACAGAAAGAAAGCAGAGGCTCAGAGTTATTTGTATAATCATGTTCATAGCAGCATTATTTATAATAGTCAAAAGGTGTAAGCAACCCAAATGTTCATCACTGGATAAATAGATTAACAAAATGTATTATATAGATAAAATACAATGTAATTTATCTCCAAAAGGAAGGAAAATTCAGACATATGCTACAATATATGAATGAACCTCAATGACATCATGCTAAATGAAATAAGTTGGTAACAATAAGTTATAAAATTATGCTATCAAGATAAACATTTTTATGAGTCCATCTACATGAAATAACTAGATAGCTCAAATTCATAGAGACATAAAGTAAAGTGATGGCTTTCAGGAACTAGGGGCAGGAAAGCACTGGGATTTCATGTTTAATGGATATATAGCTTCAGTTTGGGAAGATGAAAACGTTCTGGAGATGAAGAGTAAGTATGGTTGCACAGCTCATAAATGTCCTTAATGCAAGAGAACTGTACACAAAAATGATTAAACTAGTAAATTTTATGTTCTGTATATTTTACCATAAGAAAAAAAGAAGTAAAACATTATCAACATTCTGTCCAAAACAAAGAAACAAACAAACAAAAAGTTGATGTAAGTGTGTAAACATGAGTTACAATACATATTTTTATATTTTAAATCATGGAACAGCATTATGATTTTATGTACTGAAGAATATATCTATGCTATAATGAGTGTATACTTATAAGTAGAAGAAACTATAGGGGTGCATATATAAAAGTAAATAAATTTTATTAATCTTACTATAAATATCCAAAAAATAGACAATAATGATTTTAAAAAAGAGAATTAAAATAATATTAATGGCAGAGAGTATGGAAAATTCTTTTTTACATGGAAGTCCTTTCTCTCACATATGCTGTGCTGCAATTACTTAGTACCAGGCACTGTCCAGTTTCAGCAGGAAGCAAACCTCCATGTTTGGGGCAACTCCACCAGCCAATTTATATAATTATGGAGAAATGTCTGGTTATAACAAAAGTATGAAGGGAAGCCTTGTTCATAGTATACACTTGATGGGAAGTGTTGGTAAGTATAAGAACCCAAGGGAAGATAGTAAGGAACAAGCAATGGCAATACCAACACTGCTGATCTAGGGCATCTCTGATGTGTTAATGTCTTAGCTTACAAGGAGCTACTTTACTTTGCTTTTAAGAAGCCAGTATTGGTCATTGCCTGACCATTTAAGTGGCCCTGAGAAAAATACAAAATGTCTCTAGTTCAACATTCTCACCTGCGTGGTAATCTAACCTCTCCCAAATCACCATACACATGCTTTCCGTTTAAAAACAACTTTGTTCTTAGTAGTAATAAGCTATTATCCTAAGTGTGTACAGTGTGAGGAATATCCTAAAGAAGTTTGAAAAAACACACACACACACACAAAATCTGGTCTACAGTAAGCATTCTGGTAACACTACAGTAAGATGTGCCTAACTCTGCATTCTGGAGTTTGTGCTCCTGGGATTGGCAATCTCATCAGTACACAGAGGAAAAACATTTACAGAAGTAATTTCATCAGTACCCAGAGGAAAAACATTTGCAGGACTGATATTCATTACAGAATAGCTTAACCTAGATGCCGACAGAGTGCAGTTCTCATGCCTAAGATTGTGAACAAATATAAAGCAGATACCAAGATGAATGCACTGGTCAGAGAAAAGACCCAGGACTGGGTTCAGTACAGCTGCATGGAGAAATTAAGATAAAGTGATAAGCATTATTTAATATATTCATTTATTCTTTACATTCATTTATTAAGTGGTTTATCTTTGGCAACAAAGATGTGAATAGGATGAACAAGTTCCCTGTAGTCAAGGAGCTCACTGTACCATGTCTTGGATCATCTCCAGTGGATATAACCAGGCATTTTGGTCTTATCCCTTTTTTATAGATAAAGGGTTGAGGTAGCAAAAGAGATCTGCAGATTGTCAAACTATGTGTTTTGTCCCTTCTTCTTGGCATTAAAGTGATGTGGAAGAAGAGAGAAAGGAAGAGAGGACATTTTGTAAGTCCTCTTTTTTTTTTAAGTTTAATGTAGAGCTTTGATTTTTTTTATTTATATATGACAGCAGAAAGCATTATAATTCTTGCTACATATATATACCACAATTTTTCATATCTCTGGTTGTATACAAAGTATATTCACACCGATTTTTGTCTTCATACATGTGCTTTGGATATTAATGATCATCACATTCCACCATCATTCATAGTCCCATGTAAGTCCTCTTATCCTCATTGTGTAGGATCTTTCCTTGGTACCTCCCTTGCTAGTTAGTATAGTCAGTATGATCACATCAACAAATGGGGAAGAGTCAGAAGCACAGTCCCCACTTACATCCATCCTGAATACTGAGAAATCTGCTTAAACAGATCCTTCTCAGGCATAGGGGTGAAGTCATAAAGGCAAAGAACAAAACATACAAAAATGGCCCATAAACTCATACAGCTTTTATCCTAAAATTAAATTCATTTTCTTTTTCTAAGAGTTGAATGTCTTCAAAAAATTGAATCTTGTGACTATAAATCTCTAAAATATTTTAGAAAGCTATTTAATTTATTTCCTTCACATGATAAAACAAATATCACCAACTTCTCCATTCTATCTTCTGTCAAAAGTCTCTCAATTTCTGAGTTTCTCAGTACTAACTAAAATTGTAGTGGTCCCCTTAGCCACAGGACATAGTTCTAGTACCCTCAGTGGAAGCTTGAAATCACAAAAAGTATCAAATCATATACACATTTTTTTATGCACGTACATATATATAACAAAGTATAATTCATTATTAATATTACTGTACCTAATTTATAACCAATAATACAATGAAACAATTTTTATATACTTAATAAAAATAGATGAATGTGGTCTTTCTCCATTTTTCAAAATATCCCACTGTATTTTATTCACCCTTCTTGTTGATCAAAGAAAGTAAAACCGTGGGCAAGGAGGTGAGTACCAAAATCCTATTGGAATCCAGTCTTCTCTGCCTAGAAGCCCTTCTTGTCCCTCTATAGCTGCCTCCCCCATGACCACCAGTGACCTTCCTTCATTGTACAATGCCTCCCTCTACTGATTGCCTCTGTTCCTACTTCACCATGACATCAGGTACACTGATCCTTTTGTTTTCCCACAGAAGACATGAAAACATATTTTGCTTTGTGAAAAGATTTACTCATGGCTTAGAAATAATAGGAATATAACTAAAAAAAAACTCACATACAACTGCTATTCAAAAGCCCATGAGCTTAAGCCTGAGCTCAGAGTCCTGCATGAGGCTGGCTTCTTCTCCAGCCTCTGGAAAATCTTTCATTGAAGGGATCAAGTCATTTTCACGAATGCTCTTGCACCTCCACCAATTAACTTTAGGCCCATCTATTTTATTTTAATTAACTGATGAATTATTTTTGTGGTGCTAGAAACCAAACCCAGGGCTTTGTGCATGCTAGGCAAGTGTTTTACCACTGAGCTACATCCTTAGCCCTCAGCCCCCAGGACCACAGAGACCTAAAGAGAGGGCATACCTTTCTTCCCCTCAGTTTAAGAGCCAGCTCTCTTATGATGTAGAATTCACAACTTTCTGGAATGAAAATGGTGAAGTCTTAAAAGAAGGATACAACACTCTTCCTGGCAAGTGTGGCTTCACAAGCTCCAGAGGAAAGAGATGAGAGTGTAATAGTGTATTTATCACTCTAAACTTCAATCACAAAGCACCAAGATTTTGACCTTACAGTATATATTTCATAATGCCAAGACCCATCTTGAGGGGTAACATTGAGTAAGGCTAAAGGAATTGGTAGTTAAAATGCTCATTTGAATCCTTGTTTTAAGCTAACTAGTTCACATATATGATCCTAGAAACAAATAATTTTCAGTTACAAGAAAATTTAAATCCATAGTTTTGAAAATAAAAAAATTAAATGTGTAGACATATAATACACCTAATATACTCAAATTACCTTTTAAAATTGCACATTTGTAACTGGTGGCAGTGGGTGATTACACAGGTTTACATATTTTCTTTGCCAACAATAAGAAAATATTTGTCTTATATCTTAAGAATTAGGAGGCTGAGAATTCAATACCTTTTAGTATCAAGAAAGTCACTGTCTCAGAATAAATTTCATTCTTCCATCTAAAAACTTTTTTGCAACCACTTCAACAGGAACGTCCTCATCCCCAAGCATTAGCACTCTCTCTAGCCTGCTTTGAATGACTTGATCATATAGTATTCCCACACACCCACAACAATTACACAGTTTTCCTACCCCACTACCATCTCTGTTATGCTCCTTCCTGGAAACAGAAAGCCTCTGAACTTATATTTACTCATAGGAAATTAAAGCAAGTGATGGTTGAAATAAATGGTTCAAGGTTTCACAACCAGAAAGTAATAGCATCATTATCTGATGTCTGCTGATTTCAAATTCAGTGATTTTTATCCACTTGAATTTCCTTTTAAAGGTTTGGATTCATATCTCAATTATAACTCAAATTTTCATTATCTCAGTTCCATACATATAAATACAGACACTATTAAAGGTTAAATGACTTGCCAAAATTCATATGGATGGCAATAATTCAAATGAAGTGCATGTACTTGCAAACATATTCTCTTAAAAAAACCATGAATATTTTTGAAAGTTAGCCTGATTAGGAGAAAATAATTGGATCTTAGGATAGATTTACTCCTCCCAGCCAGTAGTTGGGTAAGACCCATGGTTTTGACCACATGAGTGCAGCACTCAAAGCAAATGACATGATCAATTCAGTTTTGCATTGATCGTGACTGGTGTGAAGCTGATATCAATTTATATTGAGCCAAAATCAGTCACAGAGATTGCTTATTAGTAGGGTGACCTTATGATATATCATCCAAATTGGGACGATTTTGAAAGTGAAGTGTTGCTATTAATAACAATGCTGGAACGACAGAATTAACTGGAACTGTCCTGAGCAAACATGAATGCATGGTTAACCTTCAAGTAGCCTATGAATAATGGCTATTGGCTTATGCTTAATGACACTGCTTTCTGTAAGAAAAATATATGGTCCTGCAGGGTCCAAAAAATGAAACAGCACTCACATTATGGAAGCAGACATTCCCTAGAATGTTTCATCAAATAAGCTTTGTTTACAGAAAGGGCAGGCTTCATATTTTAATCATAAATACCTTTATTCATTCTTAATCCCTTGAAGAACAGAAAGCTCCTGAAATGTGTTTTAATAATACATATTTTCATGTAACTTCAGTCTCCTTACTGCCCCATTTATCTGGTCAGTGAAATCATAATGCTTGCCTTGTTGAACTGTGAATAGATTCTTCTAGCCTGTCTACAGTTCTTTGCTTACTAATTTCTCTTTGCCAGTGGCCTGCAGAGTACAGCCCTGATTTCAAATGCTGTCTCCAAACAGAATGGCAGTGGGAGGCCAATGGAATCTACCAAGGAAAGCATATTGGAAGGATGTTTAAAAAAATTATAATGGCCTTTCTTGATTTTGATGCTAATCTCATATTAAGTCCTACAGCGTTTCTTGAAAATAATGGCATGGAAATGACTTAAAGGAATTTTGCTCTCCCTAGGACTGCCTCTTCTTTGTTAATATATTTATTAATACTGTGCATTTAAGATTTATTAAACTGTTTTAAAATATTAAGCTGAAAATATTGGTCTGTCAATTAATGGAAAACTTGAACAGCAGGCAACTTTTATTCCAATGTTTATATCACTGTTTTTTTTTATTCAAGTTAGCCTCAGGCAAAATAGTGGAGTCAGCAAGACTTCTCTTTTACACACAGCTTACATCTTTCAGTGCCTGTCTCTACCATTTTGTATCTTCCAGGGCTCATTACTATTACCTATTACTCCAGGGTCTTGGTCTCCCTGCACCATCTAGTGATAATTTTATTAGTTGTAGCTGAGAGAAGCCTAATACACTCCTCTTTCTAAGGTCTTCACATTTTTATTGCAGATGTAAAGTTACCCCTCTAATACACAATATTTAAGCAGAGTGAAATGAATCTGAATAGTGAAATTTTAGAAACTATAATATATAATCCCAACACACAGTATAAAACCCTTTTAGAAGCTGTTATACAATGGAAACAATCTTTTCCCATTAGAAAGAAATGTGTTAACTTGTGAGTATTGATGATGTTGATATCAGAGGGAAATCACAGGGGGAACTGAGATGGCTTTGCACTGAGGGATGAATACACACATATACATACCCCGTATTCATCAAAAGCAAATTTAAGAAACACAACCTATAGATTAGCCATTTTTATTGTGAGTCCCTAAAGGGCAGAGGGTATGTTTTCTGTTTTCTTTCTAGCTTTGCCTCTGATCCAACTGGTAAATATAATTGACTCAGATATATATGTTTTTTCTTTGCTTGCTTTTTGTTTGTTATTTTGGTAGAATCTGTATTTGGGGTAAAATTGGGAGTTCATAACCAACTTGAATCTAATGTATGAAATATGATATGTCAAGAGCTTTGTAATGTTTTGAACAACCAATAAAAAAATAAAAAATTAAAAATTAAAAAAAAAAGAATAAGAGAAGGAATGAAGCAAGGAGAAACCAGAGGAAGTTACGGAAATAAAGAACCATCTGGTATTTAAACACAAACCTGTGCTTTCATGACAAGATCTTCCTGTATGTTGAACATAGTGAATTTTTTCCCTTCTACTGTGTACCCCTTTTTTAACATGTCATCGTATACTTATGGAAGAAGTCAGGATTGCACCTGACCACAGAAAGGAGGCTATCTACTAAAAATTAATGTGTTCTTCTCATCCTGAGCTTTCCAGGTAAATAACATAAGTAGCTTTTCTTTTGCTTATCTGCTTCAATCTTGAGATTTTGAACTTTTGATCATAATTTTCCCAATGAAAGAAGTCCAAAACTTACAAAGAAATATGCTAAACAAGTTTTTGATATGCCAATGTTCCAATGTCATTCAGACAGTAGTTGGTTCCTAAATATTGGTTGAATGAATAAATACCTAACAGAGGGTTGTCAAAAGTGTGCTAACCATTCATTCTTTTCACTCCTACTTCAAGATATTTGCTAGGATCCTTATTTTCTACCTTCTTGAAGTAAATGTACTCACGTGATTTACTTTGGTCAATCAAATGTGAACTGAAGTAACATGTATCACTGTATGAAAGCCATCTTTAAGATTCACCATGTGTTCTCTGTTTACCACAATACAACAGAAAATGGTGAGATATTCTTTGGTGGAAAACGTATCCATATGTGTTCCTGAATCTGTATTATGCATAACAGTCAAATTGCAATGAAGATGTATTGTAAAACATTCATCAGATTAAGCTGCTGAATATATTTATTAGTGGAGTATAATCTAGTCTGTTACAACAGTCCCATATATATTCAAAAGATGCCAAAGTTGACCCTTCCTCCAGTGGGACCATCAACTCACCTCTAGCTGGGCCTGAGAGGAAATGACATTCCTGCTATGATGAGATACTCCAGTAATTCAATTCTAATTTTCCTCAGATTTCACCTGTGATATCTTCCTTTATGTCATTTGTAAGAAAAGAAGGAAGGAAGGACAGAGAGTGAGAGAGAAGGAGAGGGGCAGGAGAGAGAAACTTTATTGTGCATTGTATCTTACATGTTTACCATATTCACATTATTTGATTTTTTACAGCAACCCTGTACATAATAATGTGGTGCATATTTTTAAAATAATTATTTTAGAACAGTTTTAGCATTACAGAAAACTTACAAAGATAATAGAGTTCCTATATATCATGCAGTTCCTCCTGTTATTATCAGCTTATATTTGTATAATATACTTGTTATAATGAAAGAACTATTACTGATGTATGATTAATGAAAATCCATAGTTTTTCATGATTTTCTTAGTTTTTTTGGGGGGATGGGTACTGGGATTGAACTCAGACGTACTCCACCACTAAGCCATATCCCCAGCCCTATTTTGTATTTTATTTAGAGACAAAGTCTCACTGAGTTGCTTAGCACCTTGCTTTTGCTAAAGCTGGCTTTGAACTTACATCCTCCAGCCTCAGCATCCTGAGGTACTGGGATTACAGGTGTGCTTTCTTTCTTTTTTTCTGCTGTGGTGCAAGGCTTCCTGCATGCTAGGCACTGAGTTACATCCCCAGTCCTCATCACGTTATTTTAAGGGTGTTTGCTACAACATGATTTATCTCTATTAATGATAACCTTAATTACCCAATTGAGATGATTTTTATTAGGTTTCTCCATTATGAAGTTACTTTTTCTTCCCTTTACATTCTGTTCTCTTGTGAAATGTATTACTATTTATAGTTAAAAGGTTATATTCTACCCTCTTCAAGTCACAGCCTATATATACAATTTTTGGAATTTTTCTGCATAGCAGATTTGTCTGTTTTCTCTCATTCCGTTTTTTATACAATCACTTAATTTACACCAGCATAAAAGTTGACAAAGTAGTACATACCTGTAATCCCAGCAACTCCAGAGGCCAAGGCAGGAAGATCACAATTTGAAGTCATGCCTTGGCAACTTAGCAAGGCTGTGTCTCAAAATAAAAATTAAAAGGGCTAGGGACATAGCTCAGGGATAAACTGACCCTGGTTTTATTCCCAGTGCCAAAAAAGTATTATCTCAGTATAATAACATAACAGGTAGTTCCAGAGTAGCAATCCATTACTGTTCTATTTGTGAGTGTGCGTGTGTATGTTGAGCATTTTCTGGCAATTGCAAGATGATCTAGTCTAATCTTGTGCATTTCTTTCCCCATTTCTAGAATCAATTATTTCTCCAAGGATCTTTGATTTCTTTCATTGAATAATGGTTCTACAAATAAGATCTGAGTGGTAGATGTGTTTATAGCTACTGGAAAGTCACTAATGCTAGGTCATCTCAGTGAGTACAGCAAGGAAATACAGTAGTTTTGTCTTATCTTTGGAAAGTACATTCCAATCCTCTCCAGTGTGTATCTGAAACTGGATACTACTAAACTATATAAATATACTATTTTTTTTCCTGTACATGCATGCTTATGATAAAGTTTAATTTATAAATTAGGTAAAGTAAGATATTAACATCAAATAATAATAATTACAACAATATATAAATGCAATAAATTTATAAGAATGTGATCTCTCCTTTTTGCTTTTTTCTATCAAAATGTTTTACTGTAGTGTACTCTACTTCTTATGATGATATAAGATGGTACCATGTCTTTGGGGAGAGACACAGTGTGGTGAATGACACAGGCACGTGATGAGGTGTTTTACTACTATGTGAGGGTTACCTGAACACCAACCCTGTGATTTCAGGTCAGTCAACTAAATAACTCAAGCAGCTGCTATGGGACAAACAGGCAAGTGGGCTCATATCTCTTTGTCCTGGATATGCAGGACGAAGGGATGATTCACATCCTGGGTGGGACGCAGAAGAATAGCATGAGATTTCATCTTGCTACTTACCAGCATGCAATTCAAAACTTAGGAATTGTCCACATCTGAAATCTTCCATGTAATATTCATAGACTGCAGCTGATGGCCGGTAACTGAAACTCTGGAAAGCAAAACCATGAATAAGAAAGTGAAACTGCATGTGTCTGTAATGAATTCATTTATATATTCATACCTATGAATAGTTTTATAACCATCTATAAAATCTACATTAAGTTCAACATGTGCCTATAGTAATGTCTCCAACTCTAATTAATTATCACAGGAATCATTTTAGATCTTTTCACTTGCTTGTCTGTAATCTCTCCATCCAACCATGAGAAATCTGGTTCTCAACATGATACTTGTTTCTAATCTTGTTTTATAGACATGGGCAGTCACATTTACAGGAATATTATGACTTGCCTAAGGTCTGTAAGTGGTGCACTTCAGCTTTCAACCCAAAGCACAGTCAGGTTTTAAATCCAAATCCAATGCTCTGGAGGTCTTTATTCTACAACCATGTACTTCAGGATTTGTCAGTATTACATGTGGTTTGAGAGAGTGCCTCTGCTATTATCTCTAACTACTGAAGTAAAAATAAAAATACAATCTTATAATAGATATATAGAAGACTGTGTATGTTTACACACACACACACGCACACACACACATACATGGTACTTGGTCATAACAAAAGAATATTGTAGAGCTGGTACATTCAGCCACTCTTCTAGAAACTAGGGAAGCATTTGAACAAAGCAAAACAAAACAAAACAAAATTCTGCCATCATTCTTAGTTATACAGCATGTTCCGAGTTAACATGTGCTAAAGAGAAAACAGAAGAGAATGGATTTAGTTTTAATTTTATTATGGTGATTCCTGTTCAGCATTGTTGAACTAACTGATAAAGAATACCGCCTCATTAGCATCATTTTTTCTCTTTAGCTGCCATTTAGTAATAATATTCATGAGATCAGACCCTTGCTTAATTTTCTATGCATTGAGAAATTTTGATACTGTGTTTCTTTTTAAAGCTAACCTATGTTATTTACACTTTATGTCTGTATGATAAACAGATATTTTAGTTTTACTTTTCTGGAAGGTTGTCAAAGCTCTTTTGTCTTGGTCTGTACAAGAAGAGATCAGTTTTATTGTGATTGTGATCTCTTTCTCATTCTAGTGGAATTTTTGTATAAATTTCCTGAGCATCTTTAAATTGTTATATACACAGCTGTCAGTCTGGCATGACTTAAAGCAATTTTAGCTGGAGGCAAAAAGTCTAATCTTTGGAGATCTCTTTAAGCTCTGGGTTAATATTTTTTTAAAAAAAATGATGTTGTGGTGGAATATTTTTAGGTGGAAGCAAATTCCCTTCCTTAGAGTTTATCAAGTTCAGTTTAGGGATTTAGGCATCAGCCCTGGTTGAATAGAACCTGAAGAAGAAAGGATATTCTATTAATCTGTAATTATTCTATTTTTTGTTAGAGGATGAGCATGCCTAGAGCAAACAATATTTCCTTTCTGGCTTGTTTCCACATTTCCATAGCCAGGATTTTGCAGCAATATCTTTGCTCCATTCTTGACTTCAAATTAGTCTTCTTAAACATAACTACCCTCATGGCATATACTCCCTTGTTGAAAAGTCATATAGCTCTTCATTTCCAAGATTTTGACCTCACTTGAATTCAGAGTAGGAATTTTTCTTTTGCCCTATAATCGCCATATTATTCATATGAGTTTTAAGAGTTGTTTAAATTGTCATTTCACTTTATTCAAACTTTCCAACTTCAAATTTTCCTATGCTTTAAATAATGCTGTTACCTTCACCTAAAATTGTTTTCTCCTTCTGTTGCTTAGATATGTCTTACCTCTCTCAGAATAGCCAAAGTCTCACTTCCTCCTTGAAGAGCTCCTTACTTCTATGAGCTCATTGGTTTCTTTAAAATAGTCATAGAATTTAAAGCCCGTTATGTCACATATATATACCTAGTGAAACTATCTATGTCTATAGTTGGCGTGTGTTACATAACTGATGCTTATATTCTGCTATCTAGTGTTTTATCTTATTCTACATATAGCAGTATTCTCTTCCCAACTGTATCGTAAACTTGTTCCAAGTTCTATGCCTTCTAATTCTTGATCTTTACATTGCCTTATGAACAGCTAAGAGCATCACACTCAATACAGATGATCCCTAAATAGAAAGCATCTGACTTGCAAATGATCTTCACATATTAGCCAAAGCCATTCCTTTGGCTTTCACTTCCCAGGTCCTGTTCATTTAATTCAGTGGATGAAAAAGCTAGTATGAAAAAGAATGCTAGAGTTTTAGAGAATATCTGGGTCACAGATTTAAGAAACAAGTAAATTATCCCAAGTTATTATATAATAAAGACTCTTGGACTAGAGTGCATATATGGTAGTTTCACACTCTTTTTTCCTTGTTATTAGTGGAAGAACTATAAATTTTAGAGTTTAAAAGACTGGCAAATAAATCCCAGACTGAGCCTTTAGCAGTGCATGGTTTTTAGCCAATTGCTCTTGCAAGGCATGGCATCATGAACACTGAAATCAGAAGATAGTAATGCCCACATATTGTTTCTAATTATTATATAATAGTCTTCCTAGTTTTAGTCTGTATAAAATTTCACTGTAGATACTGAAAAATAATAAAAGGTACTGAAATTAATACAGTATATTTATTTTATCCTTCATATTTTATAAGTGAGCATCTGAAGCAGAGAGAGCTGAAATGACTTGGTCAAGCACATGAAACTAGGTAGCAGTACCATTCATAAAGTAAACCAGGTGTCCTGCCTCCAGGATCATGTTTTTACTGCAGGCTGTGTTCTTTCCACCACATTTCTCAAGATTATTCTTCATTATTGCCTACTTCTTCCACTCTACCCTCTTGTAGAATGGTGATCAATATCTTCCCACAGTGCGATAGTATATAGACGAAGGATCCTCATCTCCACGATTGCCTTTTGTGCTCTTGGCTCTGGATTTGATGTTGTTTCAGAACAGTTTTCATTATTGAGTTAGGAGTCTCATTAAAATAACAGAATAAATACTGTAAAGCATTAAAAGCAAGATAAGAGAAAAACATTTACACTAATAATAGGGTCATTGATATAATTATCTCACACCAGCTCACATCAGATAATTTTTAGAATAAAACCCATGAATACAAAATAAGTACTTCTCATGATTGTGCTTTCTTAACTAATAAAATCCAGGATTAAACTGTGCTTGGTACAAATCTAAGGTACAGTGATCTTTTGTCAGCTATTGTTTATATAGAAGTATTTAATGAGAGTTTTAGAAATTATTTTGGTAGAAATAAACCATTTCAAAAAAAGGTAGTAGAACTTTAAATTATAGAGAGGAGTATGTAAACAGGATGGCACACCTAGGATTATTATAACGGGACTCTCAGAAGCCTAGACACCAAGACCAGAACTTACTGTACACAGATCCTGCAGAGGCCCATTCTGTGCATCAGGGTAAAAGCAGAATCCATGCTTTAATGTTTGTTACTATTTTAAGTTTATGATTCATGCCTCCTGGTCTCCTGTAGCACCTTTCTTAGCAAGTTTCTACTGTCCTGTGTGTTCTTGCTATTTTTACATGTAGCACACCTCACTACCTTAAAAGGTTTTCTCTTCCTCTACTCTCAGGTTTGTTACTGATATTTGCTAATGCATTCATTGGTATGACTGAGGAAATGAAATACAGATTGAGAGCTTATCTCAGTTTTTCTAAGATATCACTTTAATCCTAAAAATAGATATTTCATAGATTATGGCAAACAATGTCTAACATGGATGACCCTTTTATTCTCCTTCAATGTGAATGGCAGTTGTGTGGGCATGTGAGTTGAATTTGCATCTTCTGTTCATCATACACAAAGTAGGTAATATCTAAGCCTGTTACAGAGGAAATGGCTAAATAAAATCATTACTCATTACCAAACTATAATTCAAGACTCTCCACTTTGCTTTCACTGTAATAGTAGTAGGAGGTGGAGACTTTGCAGAGGTGATTAGATAAGGCAGCACCCTCATAATTGAGATTAGTGCCCTCATAAAAAGATTACGTAGAGAGCTTCCTTGTCTTTCTAGCAAGCAAGGACACAGCCAGAGGTGCTGTCTTATGAACCAAGAAGTGATATCTAACCAGACACAGAATTTTCTAGAGCTTCGATTTTTTAAAATACTTTTTTAAGTTGTAGATGGACAGAGTACCTTTATTTTATGTGTTGTTGAGGATCAAACCCAGGGCCTCACACATGCCAGGCAAGCACTCCACCACTGAGCCACAAACCAGCCCAGAGAGCCTTGATCTTGGACTTCTCAGCTTTCAGAACTATAAGAACTAAATTTCTGTTTTATAAACTATCCAGTATGGTATTTTGTTATAGCAGTCTGAATAGACTGACAATAGTGATCCTCAAAAAACATGTAACAATGAATAAAAACATTTCAATGTTTTTTGATAAGCAAAGTAAAAAACAGAGGAAGAATCTAATGAGGCATAATGGAAAGCATGCTAGATTTGCTCAATCATCTGCTTATGAATCTCAATCTACAATTTATATTTGTGAGAATTTCAGCAAAGCACCAAACGTTTCTAAACTCAATTTCTCCCTTATTGGTAAAGAGGGATTGCCTCCTTTGATGACTAAATGAGGTCAAGAACAGGAATTGCCATAGCAGGCATGTAACTTACTGTAGTTCACTCTGTTCATCCTTGAATCATTAAGCTGTTCATTATAGAGGCAGAAAGTCTGAAGCCTGTCTAACCCTGTGTTCTCTCTAACCATGACTCGTTCTCATTCATTTATACCTGCTCTTATTTTAAAAAAATCATCATTTTATCTCCTAAACTTGTAGAATTATAACAAACATATGGAAATGTGATAAAAATCCTCAGATTTCATCTCACTCCAGTCAGAATGGCAATTATCAAGAATACAAGCAATAATAAGTGTTGGTGAGGATATGGAGAAAAAAGGTACACTCATACATTGCTGATGGGAAGGCAAACTGATGAAACCATTATGAAAAGTGGTATGGAGATTCCTCAAAAAACTTGGAATGGAACCACCAATTGACCCATCTATCCCACTTCTCAGTTTATACCCAAATGACTTAAAATAAGCATATTACTATGATTCCACCACATCAATGTTTATAGCACCTCAATTCACAATAGCTAGACTACCAAACCAAACTAGGTTCCTTTCAACAGATGAATGAGTTTTTTCAAATGTGATACACACACACATACACACACACAATTGAATATTACTCAGTCTTTAAAAAAATGAAATGATTGTGTTTGCCAGTAAATGGATGGAGCTGGAGAATATCATGCTAAATGAAATAAGCCAATCCCAAAAAACCAAAAGCTCAATGTTTCCTCTGATTTGAGGATGCTAGTTCACAATGGGGGGTGGGAGGGAGGGCACTGGGGAAAAAAATAGAGTTACTTTAGATTCGATGGAAGGGAGTGAAGGGAGGGGAGAGTGTGGGGGGAGGAAAGATAGTAGAATGAATTAGACATTATTACCCTATGTGCATATGTAACTGTATGACTGGTGGGATATATATCCAGAAGAATGAGAAATTATTCCTCATTATATATGATACATCAAAGTTCATTCTACTGTCATGTATAATTAATTAAAATAAATTTTTAACTTAATAAAATATATATCTAGAACAAAAAAAAGCCTTATGTATAGTACATATGTATATGTACAAGTCAAATGAATTGTAGAGTTAGTAGTGGGGTGAACTCAGTTCAAGAGGCAGGACATCATCAGAACCCAAATTTCCTGCATACTTCTCCCACATCATGATAACCCTCCCCAGCAGAAACCTCTACCCTAAACTTATGTATTCAATTTCTCACTTTCATTTACAGTTTTACATATTTATCTAATTTTACTTGCATGCATTTGTGTGTATATATCTCTGCATGTGTGGCTATCACTAATTTTGTAATGATTCAGGCTAATATTCTCTTGAATGTGGCTTTTCCTCCTTTGTCTCTAAAACCAACCTTATTATAGGTGTAGTTTATTCATTTCAATTATCATATGGTATTTACTTAAATATGCATGCCCATATTTACTTCTACGTATAGTTGCATTTTGGTTGCTTTCAGTTCAGAACTACTATAAACAGTGTTGCTATGATGATTCTTGTACACTATGTATCTGTGCAAAAAGTCACATTTTTCCATAGTAAATAAATTAAGGTGGAATTATAGAGTATAATATATGCATGTATTCATGTTTATTTGATCCTGAAATTGTATTTTCCAAAGTATTTATTGCAATGTACTTTTTTTATTTTTTATTAATTCTTTATGGTTATACATGATATTAGAGTTCATTCTGACATAATTATAAACACATGGAATATAATTTGTTCCATTTCAGTCCCCTGTATTTCTCCTTTCCCCTCCCTCTTCCCTTCTCCTTGTCACTTCCCTGTACTATACCCATCTTTCTGCCATTTGTTTATCTCGTGGGGATACACAAAGGTAAGATTCACTATGGTGTATTTATACATGTACACAGGAAAGTTAAGTCAATTTTGTTCTACTGTTTTTCCCTTTTTCCATCCCTCCTCCCCACCAAACCCCTTCCTCTATCTTCATTGATCTCTCTTCTATTTTGATAGAATTTCTTTCCCTGGTCCTTATTTTAAACTACCTTCCATATATCAGAGAAAACATTTGACCTCCGACTTTCTCTGAGTCTGGCTTATTTTCTCTTAGCATGATGGTTTCCTGTTCTATCTATTTACTGGCAAAGGTCAAAATTTCATTCTTCTGTATGGCTGAATACTCCATTGCACATATATATCACATTTCCATTATCCATTCACCTGTTGACAGATTCCCTAGGTTGGATGCATAGTTTGGCTATTGTGAATTGTGGCTCTATAAACATTGATTTGGTGGCAATCTTATAGTATGCTGATTTTAGATCTTTGGATATATACCAAAAAGTGGGGTAGCTGGATCATATGGTAGTTCCATTCCTAGTTTTTTGAGGAATCTCCATACTTCTTTCCAGACTGGTTGCACTAATTTTCAGTCCTATCAACAGTGAATAAGGGAACATTTTCCCCTACATCCTCACCAGCATTTATTATTATTTTTATTATTGATAGTTGCCATTCTGACTGGAGTGAGATGGAATCTTTTTGATTTTCATTATCCTGACTGCTAGAGTTGTAGAACATTTTTTCATATAATTGTTGGCTAATTATACTTTTTTGAGAAGTGTCTGTTAATTCTTTTGCACATTATAGGTTATAAGTTAGGTTATTATTTTGGGGAGGTTTAGTGTTAGGTTTATAAATGAGTTTTTTATATATATTCTGGATATTATTTCCCTGAGAAGCAGGTGCAATAATCTCCCATTCTGTAGGCTCATTCTTCATTCTCATAATTGTTTATTTCACTGTGCAGACAATTTTTATTTTGATACCATTCCACCTATGATTCTTGGCTTTACTTCTTGTGGTTTGGAAATCTTTTTAAGGAAGTCAGTTCTTATACCATCATGCTGGAATGTTGTGCTTATATTTTCTTCTAGCACTTGTAAGGTTTCTGATCTTATTCCTAGATATTTGGTTCACTTTAAGTTGGCTTTTGTGTAGGGTGAGAGATAGGAATCTAGTTTCATTCTTCTATATCCAGTTATCTCCACCATTTGTTAAAAAGGTTTTTTTCTCCAATGTATGTTTTTGGTCCCTTTGTCATTTGATTGTATCTTTGTGAGTTTGTCTATTTGTCTTTTATTCCATTGATCTTCATGTCTATTTTGGTATCAGTATCATGCTGTTTTTGTTTCTGTTGGGTAGTTCTGCTGTACAATTTGAGATCCAGTATTATGATGCCTCTAGTGTTGCTCTTCATGCTCAGCATTGCTTGCAGTGCACTCTTATCAACAGTATATTCATGTTTCTGCTACTCAAAATCCAATATTTAAAATTTTCACAATTCATAGTTTTATGATGGCCATTTAAATTTTTTAATTCTTTTTAGTTATATAAAATAGTAGAATGCATTTTGACATATTATGCATATAGACTGTAACTTCCCATTTCTGTGGTTGTGCATGGTGTAAAGTTATACTGGTTGTGTATTTATATATGAACATAGGAGAGTTATGTCCAATTCATTCTACTGTCTCTCTCCCATCACCCTTCCCTTTCCCCAACTCCCCCTGTCCAATCTGGTCAACCTCCACTCCTGTATCCCCACTGCCTATTGTGAGTCAGTAGATGATGGCCATTTTTGAACTTGATATTCTATTGCACTGTATTTTAAAATCATTTCTTTTATTACCTTTCTGTGATCTTAAATGTATATTTTTCTGATGACATATAAGTTTGAGTAGGTTTCTGCAAGTTTATTATTTGGATTTCCTTTTTTATGAAGTACTGATTATCTTTTCTTATTGATCTTCAGGAAATATTTATGCATTGTAGTTATAAAATTTTCATAATTTATATATGGTACAAATATTTATTTCTACTTTCTGGCTTGAATTTTGACTAAGTAAATGATATATTTTAATTAAGAAGTACCTTAATTATAATGTACTTTCTACTTGATTAATTCTTTTACAGGTAAAGTTTTTTAATTTTTGTTTTTTAATAAATCATTTTCTATTCAAATGATATAAAACTTTTGTTCTCTGTTATCTTCTAAGGTATGTATTATTTTTCATTTTACCTTTAAGGTTACTCTGTAGTATTTGAGATATTTGTACATGGAGAAGGTAAAATTCCCAAAGTATTTTTATTTTTTCAACTTTCCAAGTATCCCATGTCTTTAATGAAAAAATACCACAATTTTCTAATCATTCTTTAATGCCAACTTTTTCATAACTTAAATGTCTATAATTATGCTCCATATTTGGATGTACCATTTTATTTATTTATTTATTTATTTATTTATTAGATTTGCCTATCTCCAGGGTTACTGTCTCACTGTAGCTTTCTGATAAGTCATCATGGCTCAATTAAGTTACCCACCCCTCTGTTTTTCTTAGTAGTCACTGTTCTTGGTCATTTGATAATATACTCATTTAAGAGTAATTGACAATTTCTACTGTAAAATACCTGCTATAATTTTCATTAAGTTCATTTTGAATCTATAGATCAATTTAGAGAGAATTGACATTTTATAATATGTAAGGACATATGATAAAGAATGTCCTATTCATAAGTCTACATCATTTTTTTCATTATATTATTTTAATTATTCCAGAGATGGCATGTGTGTGTGTGTATGTGTGTGTGTGTGTGTGTGTGTGTATATATATATATATATATATATATATATAGAGAGAGAGAGAGAGAGAGAGAGAGAGAGAGAGAGAAATAAATAGAGATAAATCTATACCACCAAATCTGATATCAGTATGATTTTATAAATTAAATCTATTGAAAATAATATTTTAACTTTTTTCTTTTATATTTAAAAAACTGAATTTAATTTATTTAATTTGGAAAGATTCACAAACTTGGCTGGCATTTTGAATTTTAAAATGCACAATCATATGAATACCAACTATTCAATTTCAAAACTTATTTTTTCTTACTTAAAGTACTGGTTAGGGTTTTAACAATGTTGATAAGTTATGGTGATAGCAGGCAGCATCTTATTTGTCATATTTCAGAGAAAGCTTTAAAAATTTCTATGCTCATTATATGCGAGTGTGTGCATTTACACAAACAGCCTATCACGATTTTTGCAGATTCTGTAATTCAAATATTTATTTGTACAAATTTATTTGTACCTCCAAAAGACATGCTTTCTGTGCTTTTTTGGTTATTCACATATATGCACAGAATTGTAAAAACCTTGAACTGCCCAACATGCATGTTCTCAGCTGAGGTTGAACTAGATGATTCTGTCTTCTTGTTGGAGTTTTCACACTGTAAGCAATGTTGTTTTTGTAGTCTGTGCTGTTATTTTACATTTTTTGTGATACCACTGTTTAATAGGGCCACCAGGTGCTGAAATGCTGTCTCATATTTCTAAGCACAAGAAGGCTGTGATGTGCCTCCCAGAGAAAATGATGTGTATTTGATAGGTTTTGTTGAGCCTGAATTATAGTGCTGCCTGTGACTTCATTGTTAAATTATTAAAAAAATTATTAATATGTCTATAAACATTTATTTTCTATTTGTATTGTGCTGATGCTGAGATGGGTTACATACATTGCCCCTCTCAATGATTAGCAATGACAATGGTGCATATTCTGCATTTCTTGTAGTATCCTTGTAGGGTCTGAGGACCAATGTTACAGTAGCTAAAAAAAAAAATAGTTGGGAAGTGTTCCCCCTTTCGTATTCTGTGTATCAATCATGGCTAAGGGAGCTATTTTTTTCCATTAATAAGCAAACTTTATATTCTCATACTTTGCATACTTCCAGAGGCACACATACATACTACTTTTCTCCAATGTGAAAAATCTGCTTGTCTTGGAACATTGTATATATACAGAAAAATCAACGAGACTGTACAGCTTTGCTTTTCAAAGATAAGCATCATCAACCCTTTTATACTTTCTTTGTTCATTTGTTACACATTGATTTTAATTTCATTAAATTATGTTCTTTTCTGTAACTTCCTTCCACTTTCTTTGAGACTATCTTGCTTTAACTTTCTTTTTATCTTGGACTAATTCTTTGCTTCATTAAGTTTTGTACAATAAAAGCCTTTAAATTATTAAGTTTTCTTTAAGTACCCTTTTAGTGCACCCCTCACATTTTTGACATACGGTATTGCCATTATTACTTAGTCAAAATATTTTCTCAATTCCATTGTAGTCCTAGAGCTAATACTTCCCTCAGAGGCCTTAGTATAAATATAGCTGTCTTCATAGGTTTATATTAGACTTCTAGCCTCTAGAATTATGAGAGAATAAATTTCTGTTGTTTTAGAGCACCAACTTTGTCATTCTTTGTTAGGGACCTGTAGGAAACTAAAACATTTAACTAATAATTTGACTTTTGGGACCTCACATACTCCAGGATGTTCACACCGCACTGACCTTTCCTAAATTTCCTTGGCTGGTCCTTCCTCTTACCCTGATGTCTTGACATTGATGTTTGTGCTGGGTCTTCTCCACAACATTCATCTCCTTAGTGATTTCACGCACTCCCATGCCTTTAGAAAAGCATGTGATAACTCTCAAATGTGCATTTCCAGCATGGAGTGTGCTTTAGCCTCAAGTCTTCGTGTGACCAGCTGCCTATTTTGCATCTTCCCTTGTATTCTAGTAGACACCTCAAATTCAGTATGATTTACAAACAGTAAACAATGATGACAACAACAGAACCTGCCCTTTCTCACTCCCACAACCTACTTTATAGCCTTACCTTTATCATCTCTGGTTAAGAATGCCATTCTTCTACTTGCTCATCCAAGGACATAGATCTCATTTTTTTTAATTCTCAGGAAATACCATAAACTTTATGTTCAGAATTTTTCTGGAACCCAATTACTGCCCTTCACCTGCTGCACCATTGTCATTCAGTGGTGTTATTGCTATGGCCTCCAAACTGCCTTCCTGCATCTGCTCTTGCTTTTCAGCCTCCAGTCTATTTGAATACATTAGAGAAAGTGATTCTCTTCAAATACAAATTTGACTGTATTGTCCCTGATGTCATAAATATCCCCTGGCTCTTTCATCCGGAGCAAAAATCAAACTGTATGTTAAAGCCTGCGGGCCCTGTGCAGTCTGACCTCCACTCTCTTTTTGTCTACTCTAAACAATTGGATTGCTACCAAATTGGGCTCCTTGTTCCTGAAATACTGAACATGTTCTTCCTTCTAGGACTTTGCATTATTTATTTTCTGGACCTAAAATGCTTTTCTTACAAATATTTTCACAACCTCATTTTCTTTCATATTTGTAAATAGTTATTAGGTGTTAGGCACTCTTAAACAATATAATGATATAATAAAAATATTGTAGCACTATTAATTGAGCAATTACTACCCTTTCCCCCACATAAATATGTATATATTTACCCCTACATGTATAATCTCACTTAATCTTTATCACAATTCTAAATTAGATATTGTTCCCAATTTAAAGACTAGGAAATGGAGGTTAAGAAGTTAATTACATTCTCTAAGTTCACACAAGTAATTATTAGAAGATTTGAACCACTGTTTGTTTAAAAGCAATTCTATTACTGAGAAACACTGCCTCAAAGTTTATAGACAGGAAGGAATAAAAAAAACTGACTCAATGATTTAACAATTGACTGTTTATTTAAAAATACTATAGTATTTGCATACATTTTTATGAAAGCAAAGTATACACTTTAGCTATGTGTTAGGGTTATTTACAAAAATTCCTACTTTAGGAACCATGAACAGACTCCTAATATAAAGGCAGAAGTTCTCAAAGCAAAAGGAGGATGGAAATTAAGCCATAATAGGAAATAAAGAACACCTAATATACAGAAGAGCTTAAGATGAATGCCTCACGATGAAAAGCTTTGTTTAATACATAAAACATGTTATATCTATTATTTGAACGTTCAAAAAAAAAAAAAGAAAAGGTTCTGGAAGAGCAGGGAATTTCAGTATTAGCTATAGCTTACTAACTAATGTTTTGGGGGGCTTACTTACACTGTAGTAAGTACTTTACAAGGATCATGCCATTTAAATCCCCCAAGAATCAAAGAAAGCAGAAATCTTCATGAAGCTTATTTTAAAGATGAGGTATCTGCAGCACAGAAATATTACAGGTACTAAGATTATGAAAGTCACTAAGGTCACACTGCTATTGAGATGATGAAATTGTTACTAAGTAGCAAATTGCTCACTCCAACGTACAAATTCTCAACTACTTTTTTATATACATAACTCTTCCTACAGTTCCCACGAGGGCTCAGTGCTAAGTGAGAGATACACTGGATTTTTGTTTGTTTGTTTGTTTTTTCTTTACTTTCTTGGGCAATTGCTTGCTTTCTTAGGCCTTTGGGAATTATGTTGTGGGAAGATGGCTTACACTGAGCTAATCAGAGCTTTCATCCACTTTAGTTTATTTAAACAAGTGATTAAGTGTTAAATACGAGTTTAGAATGTATTTATCTGAGAGTCGTGGAAATTTTTAGTGTCCACTGTGCACTGCTGCTGGCAGTGGCAGCAATGTCATTGAGATTCCTCAGCTGAGTGGGAGAAGCACAGGAGGCAGCATCTGGTGGCAGCATGGGTGTGGCCCGCACCATCTGCTGTCCGGTAATGCAAGTTCTCTGGTCTGTTTCTGAGCTTAATTTAGTTGTGGTTCTGACAGCAAGCTCGTTACCTTTTATGTTTTCATTTTTTGTTGTTTATTTATTTACTTATTGTGTGTGTATATTTGAGGGTTTGTTTTTGGAGACTTCTGAGTTTCATTTTCTGATATTCCCATCCATTAATTTTATGTACTTTCTTTCTTTTTTATCTTATTTTATTTATTTATTTTTATGTGGTGCTGAGGATCAAAATCAGTGCCTGATGTGTGCGAGGCAAGTGCTCTACCACTGAGCCACAACACCAGCCCTCTCTATGTACTTTCTTACAGCCACCTATCAAATTTTATTATTATTATTATTATTATTATTATTATACTTTAATTAGCCAGACCTTTTAAAATTTGGGAATGAGAATTCATACTTTAGGCTTGAAATTCCTTGAAAGTTATCCATATGTATTACATACATATCCTTTAAATGAATTTAAGCAACAGAAAGTCAGACAGAACTTCATTTTAACCGTAAATATGTAGAAGTAATTTTTATAAAACTTCTACAAAAAGCAATGATTTTGTTGATTTTTCCATCTGAATTTCCATACTGATAGTACAAAAGAATTTTATTTAGGTCAGAGTGGTCAATGATTTAAGGCTTAGGACATTAAATATTTAATAGTTTGCAAATTTATTCTACTTCTGAGCAAGCATCTTTATTGATCATAAGCATTACAATAAGAGTTAGAGTATAAAAAATGCATGTAGTCAGAGAAATGGTGTGCTTAGGGACACTTAAATTATTGTAGACCTTTTCAGAAGTCATATGGTTTTGTATTAGATGGAGATACAGTGATAAAATATTGTGATGAAAAGTTTAACCCAGCTGTACTAGAAGTGTACAACAAATGAAGAAGAAAACAAAATTGCTTACAAAATTGTCTAAGGATAAAAGTAAAGATTAGAAACAGTAATTTAGTTAGAGAATCCTTATCATTCCTTTTAATATGATGAAGGAAGGGTCTAGTTATTATTTCCACAAACCCACGAGGCTATACCAAGTTTTCTTCCTGTGTCCATATTCTGAGGCACATACCCTTTGTACCATTTGAAACATTAAACTAATGAATTTGCGGCTGGCATGCTGATTCAGCTCTAGTTTTGTTGCAAGATCAAGTTTTGGAGCGTATAAAACAGCAATTAAACATTATTTTTTATGGTTTACTTAAGACTGAACTCATTTCACTGATCTATCATAATCTACTTTAATTTTTATTTCTGCTAAGAAAGGAGTTGGCAGTGTATTTATTGTTCTACAGTAATATCAACAACCTAGTCTAATTTACAGAGAAAATTCAGTAGTTACTATTCAATTGCACTTATAACACTGATTATTGAATGGGCGCTGTACTCAGAGGGTAAGATAAAGAAAAAGAAATAGCTTCTTTCTTTATTTTTGTGTTTTGCACCGATCTCTTTCAGCTGAAAGAACACTCTGGTTATCAGATATTACAAAGTCTACTTCAGGTGAAACCAAGGTTTTGAACTCATTTTTTCCTTTTCTTTTCCTGGTCAGAAGTGTAGGAGGAAAAGTGATCTCCTTTGATTTTTTTTTTTTTTAATGATTCATTTTCTATTTCCTCTCATGGGCTTTTGCTTTCTGTTTCAAGTTCCATAGAGAGTTGTGTAGGGGAGGAAAAGAGATGAGAGAAAAAAGGAGAGACTGCCTCCTTAACTATTGCTGATTTTTACAGTTGAATATATCTGCCTTTTGCAAGCAACAACATAGATCTTTGTTTTATTTGGAAATCCTCTGTAAAAGTTTCTCATATCTTTCCTCCCTGAGAAACTGCTTGAGCAACTCACCAGATGCCTATGCTTTCCTTGTTAATTCCTTTAACATAAGCAGTGCACTATGTGTGGCTTCTTTCTACTGAAGAACCCATCTCTAAAGGACCTACAGTCCTATTTCTTTTTGTGTTTCATGATATTCATGGTATTCACTCACAGGAGAAACTACACACCCCAAATTTATCTTTTCAATCTACTGCCAATGAAGTCTCCAGGAAGCCTCCAGGTTTTATCGTTCATTGAATTTATATTCGAAAAATCTTGGGGGTACCTTTCTAATTCTCTCAAGAACACATGCTAATTCTGACTAGGTATATAGGTCTGGCACACAAATCTCTGCTGTAGAGAGTGGAGAGTGAAATGCCCATGTTTTGTCTTGCAAACAACCTTGGTATTTATGATCTTATTTCTGGGATCCCCTTTCATTTAGCTAGGGCAGGGAAAAAATCACTACTCTACTTTTGTCCACTATAGGAATTGTTCACTATTTTCTAGGAAGACTTCTAAGCATATTGTATGTTGGTATCTCAAAGAGATGCAGTAACAAATGTCTTTGTTCCTTGAGTGAGTTGTGAACCAATTGAAAAATACAACAGAGAACCAGGGAAATAAGTATCAAAATTAAACCCTTTATGAATGACAAAACCAAAGGTTAAATGATAAAGCTTGATGTGGGGACTAGATGGCTCCTTCCAATACCTTATTTTGAGCCCTGTAAACAAACTGATGTACTAATCCTGATCAGAGAGTCTGGGCCTGTCAATATATGATGCTGTTCCCTAGAGGGCAGAAGAGGATGTTGTTCCCAGAGTACATTCCCCTCTCCCAGAGGAAGAGGCATAGGAACTGAGCTCAGTATCTTGAGTTAGGAAAAAAGGCAGGGAAAGGCCAGGATGAGGCAGCAACTGGGTGTGCTCTTGAAAGGAATCATCAAAACAAGGGGAAACATTTTCCTTAATGACAAATGAATTTCTTTGTGTCAAATGACATCAAGAAAAACTTAGCAATTTATCTTTAGAATAGCATATGGCATTTTAGAAGTATGCACATGATACCCTGTTAGTACAAGACATCTATTCTAAATTGGGAGTGAAGGTAAAAAAGACTGTAATATTTAACCATATTATAATTATTTAAAGAATTAAAAGTTAAAACAATATAATTAAGTTTGTTTTATTTCAGACATATCTTATAGATGAAAAACTAAAGCTCAGACAGAATAGTTTTCCCAAATCTCAACACCCCAGAATTCAAATTTGGATTGGTCTGATTTCAAATTCCACATTTTTTAAAAATGATGTTTCTACTGATTCCTAAAGGAAAAGGCCGGATAGGAGTAATTAACTAGAGTGGGAACATAGGAAAGAAAACTACCCTGAAAAAAAAAAAAGGTTACTTTAACTTTTAACTTTACTATGTACCAAACAAATGTAAAATTTACTGGTGAGAAATAGGGTTCAATAAGGTACAGCAATAGTACTTTTACTGGAATTATGTATTAAGTGTAAATAATTTTATTGGTTTACATGGTCATTTCCATTCATTTATCTATTATCTACTGTTGCTTCCTGTTGCAACTAAAGAGTTGAGATCAAGATTGTATGAATTATAATGTCAAAAAATATTGTCCTATGGTGCTTCACAGAAAAAGTTTCCTGGCTCCTTGTTTAAAACAATGTATATTCATTATTTATCTCAGTTCATTGGGTTAACTGGATAGTTCTTATGAACTGGGTAGTTCATCCAGGGTTGCAAGGACAAGGATAGTCTCCTGCATGGTATTCAATAGTAGAAGGATGGTTCATTCCTGGAAAGTTTTCAGCTGGGCAGGCTAATCTGTCCCCCGTTCCCCCCACCCCACCAATGGTCTCAAGCCTTTAAAGAGGAGCAGGAGAGGGTAAGAACCAATGTATACACATATGTTATGTATGTGTATGTTAATCCTATTTAATCATAAACATAATTTATATCCTTCATGTCAATTTCACATCAGCCAAAGCAAGGGAAAGGCATGGAGTGAGCACTCTAACAGGGACCCTCGGACTCCACACAGAATGGGAAGACCATGGTCTTTCAGGGTTCAACAGTAGTGCTTATGATCCAAGCATAGTTCTGATAACTCGAGAGTACTGCTTTCAACATTGTTGCCCTGAATTATGGTATATCTTATTCCCCGTGCCCCCACCCCCGGACTTTGAATCAGATGATAGAATCCTATAGTTAGGTAGATAGATAAATAAATAAATACAGAACAAAACAGTGTTTGTTTGTTTGTTTCCCTGAAAGAATGTTTCAGATAGGTGTTGTTCAACAACTTAGCACTTTCCAAAAACTATGTCACAAATATATTTGAAATGTGCCAAAATATAGAAGCCCTTAAGATGATGTAACCCAGACAGGACCTGGGCAACCAGGACTCTTGGTTGGTTACCTCTGGCCTGTTTCTCAGTTTATGATAACAATTTCACAACTATTGTCATGTTCCATGTATGCCTTGTCATGGGAAAGGATAGATTTTACTGACTTGGTGATTTTTTCTACTTTCTCTCTCAATTGAATTGTCCAAAGCTGAAGAGCTTTCAAAACCAGACTTTTCTAAGTATAGTTTTCACAATATTTTTCACACTTGATTTCTGGTAGCATTTCTAATATTTATCATCATTTAAACATTTTCTACTTAGTGTGTTCTTAATCATTTCAATTACATATTTCACAGATATATTTAAGCCAATTTTTTTCTGCAAGGAAAATGTAAGTATGAAATAAATAAGAACATTTCTTCTCCTTTCCTTTGTTTCTATTATGATACTTATTGTAGTATTGGGCACAGGGTAAATATTTATTAATTTCTTTAACAGAGTAAAAATAGTATAATTGAATGGAACTAATGTTGGAAATGGGATGGAAGACTAGAAAATTTTCAGGTACTGAGGAGTATCTGTAAAGAAAACATAAGATACTTGCATTAATTTGATTAACAGTATGTCTTTAAACAATTTTAAGTTGTATAAGAAAATGTATGAGTGTCTAAAAAATAAGCAAACAAATGAAACTTCTCAAGTTCTCATATTGTAACACAGTGGCTATCAAATGCCTCTGGGATTCCTTGGATCTTGGTTTAGAAGATGATGCTCAATGATTGAACTATTCTAGTAGGACATTCTTCCACATGCTAGCTGTTAGGTTGATTTCTGGTTTACTATGGAAAGGCTCTTGTTCAGAGGTGACTCTGTGACACAGAAGGCATTGCATCTCATCTCAATCAAATTAACATCAGATCATTTACTGCTGATTATCTTATTTTTCTACCACTATCAATCAAGTTTTTCTGAGGTTTGCTCATGCTTTAACAATTCGTATTTCACAGTTGTGATTTTATGGCTATGAAATATAATATCCAAATGCCTACACTATATGATCTTGAAACTGAAGGAGAGCTGAAAAATCACTCAGATCTGAGGCTAGGGCTACATTACTTTGCTTGAGAAGATCACATGTGCACACAGTTTTTGAAGCATGAAGAAGACAAAGCAATTTTCTATCCTCAGCAGCTTGACCTGAGGTTAGGAAGACACATAAACTGAGCAAGCTCTGGGTAGGAAAAATACCCTTGGTGAAGAAATCAGCACTGATTTGGGAAATGTTGGAATACTTTTCCTTCTCTGTTATTTTTTTGTTGTTGTTTTTTAAGACAAGGTCTCACTCAGTTGCTTAGTGCCTCACTTTTGCTAAGGCTGGTTTTGAACTAGCGATCCTCCTGCCTCCGCCTTCCAAGCTACTGGGATTTGGAGAGCCGATAAGGCAATTTTAAGTCAGTCTATGTGAAGAATTTCAGGGCACTGTGAGAAGGAAGGTGACAAAGGAGTTGGGCAAGTGCATGAAGGAATCCGCCTCTGCCTTCACCTCCTGTGGTTCATGTGTGCCTCACTGCTCCAGGCTCCCTCTTTGTTCTTGTTGTTTGCCATTGTCTGGAAGCCTAGACAGGTGTGTTATCTTCTCTATGTTATGAAATACCATAGCTAGTGTGATGCTAGTAATCCTTCTATAATAGGTATTTTTTTGTTATATAAATGGAGTATAATTTTTATGGTTGTACATGATGTAGAATCACACCAGTTATGCAGTCATTTATGTACACAGGGTAATAATGTCAGACTCACTTTAATCTCCTTCCTACCCCTATAACCCTCCCCTCCCTTTACTTCCCTCTACCTAATCCAAAGTAACTCTATTCTTCCCCAGCCGCTGCCCGCCCCCCCCCCCCCATTGTGAATTAGCATCCACATATCAGGTAAAACATTTGGCCTTTGGCTTTGGGGGATTGGCTTATTTCACTTAGCATGATATTCTCCAGCTCCATCCATTTACTGGCAAAGGCCATAATTTCATTCTTTTTCAAGTCTGAGTAATATTCCATACAATAGTGATTCTTAACTTGGGCTCATACACATAAATTCAATACATCAGAGGAATCCTTAGAACTTTATGCACAATTTTATGCATAATTTTTGGTGGTGTTTATGTATTTTTGTTAAAGAAGAATTTATGTACTATGTTGAAGTGTCTAAATAGATAAAGAACACAACCACAAAGATGCTATCCAACATAAATATAATGTGAAATGCAAATGCAAACCACATATGCTATTTTACATTTTTCTAGTTGTCACATGGTAAAAGCAGAAAAATAACTGGTAAAATTAATTTCAATAATTATTTTACTTCAATATGTCTAAAATAATTTCAATATATAATCTATAAAATTATTAATATGTTGTTTTTCCTATGAAGTTCTAAGTCTTATTATGTATTTTATAGTCAAATGTCAGATGCTCATTATCTCAGTCTCTTTCCACTGTAGATGTAATTTCATGATTTTCATGAAATCCACAAACTTTCAGGATGTCATAATTCCTTCTCTCTCTCCCCCTCCCTCCCTCCCCCTCTCTCCCCCATTTCTCTCTCTCTCTTTTTTCTTCTTGCTCTTTTTCTTCTCTTCCTCCTGTTATCCTTTCTTACTTTCCTCATTGTTGACCCCACTTACTTAAGTCATCCATTAATTCAATAAATACTTTTAAAATTCTATTCAAGATAAGACCAGAAAGACTAGTTCTTTATAACATAACATGACTGGGTTACTGCTCTCAGCGGCAATTATGAGTCAGTCTATGTGAAGGATTTCAGGGCATCCTGAGAAGGAAGGTGACAAAGGAGTTGAGCAAGTGCATGAAGGAATTCGCCTCTGCCTTCACCTCCTGTGTTTCCTGTGTGCCCAACTTTTCATATGTGAAGGTGTCCTGTGTAACAGATGTATCATTAAAACATTTGCATAAGGAAATATACTTCCTTTATGTAAAACAAACAAATACAACTAAAAAATAAGCAAATAAACAAAACTTCTAAAAGACATCTGGTTTCCAAGTAAGAAAAGTGAGTTGGTACTGATACAGGAAACTCCCCTGTCCCATCCCCATGCCAGTCCCTCTTTACAAGTGAATCACTCCTGCTACTTAGTCTTTTAATTGTACCCCTAGTTTGGCGACCTTTTTGGATGTTGAGCTTTTCTTACCAAGAAGGCTTTCCAAACCATTCATTGTTCAAAAGCCCAGAGAACCCTCTATGTTCTATATCTTTTATTAAGTAATTTAATCAGCAAACATTTATTTAGTGTCTAGTATGTTCCTACTGTTGCAAGAATAATCACATTACTCAGATGTATATTTCATATTTCTTACTGTAGATATTAAAATATTTACACTTTATGCCCCACTGAGTGTGGTTCAAATGTCTTCAACTATCTGATAGAAAAAAAAGAAAAGTCATAGCTCGTCATTTAGCTACTGTGGGCAAAAATAACCAAAATGGTTTCAGCACTATTATGAAAGCACAACTAACCAGGATGAAAGCAGACTACAAAGGGATCAGCCAGCTTTCCTTTATTCTGTGGCAGAATAAATCAATCAGGCCCTGGATGGGCTCACTTTCTAGGTAGAAAATGGCCCCGCTACAAAAAGGGTTTGAATTTTATTGCATACAATGAGGGTGGTTCAATCATTGAAGAATGAGGATATGCTGATCAGACACTCAAGAAACTAGTTGTGAAGGTTAAAAATTTAACTCAGGAAGGCAATTGTAAAAAAAAAAAAAAATTGAAACTCATCATTTCTGGGAGGAGATAAGAGCTCAGAGCCAGGACCTCACTGCTTATCTCTGAGATGCATTGTTACCCAAAGCTTCACTATTTACTTTTACTCCCTCCAGGACTCATCCCCAAAGTCCAGGGTTCAGTGCTCAATATTTACCTCCTCCTTTCAGGATCCATTGTTGTTGAGAGGGGTTGAATAACTATCTGCCTTTTTCCCTTGAGGTTCATTATTATTGGAAAATAACTTACTAGGAGGGGTTTAGTTTCTGCTTTCCTCCTCCCTTATCCACAAGGTCAGACAGTTTTGGGGGGTTGAGGGGTTGTCATTTTCCATATCATTCATCTGCAATTTTCTGGTGTCTTTTTCTGAAATTTTGGGGTATAGGATTGCAGAAACTGTACTACATACTTGTGGAATTTTGTAAGTACAAACTATGTAAATAAAAACACAAATGTATATTTGTGCAACAGTTTATTTCATCATCTTGTGGTACAAAACAACGTCACCTGTTTTTCATTATGTCATTTATAACAAGAAACTCCCATTTGCCAATTTTAATACTTCTGCTTTGCCTACTATATTTTCCCTTTCTATAATAATTTTAATACTGCAAATGTCTCATCATATTGAATACTTTTTGCTACTCTTGCCTTGTTGTTGAATTGGAAGTTTTTGCCAATCTCCTCCTGGAGAGGTCATAACTTTTTTCAAAGTGGTTTCTTCAGAACAGCTTCCTGAACCCCTACCACAGAAACCTGATATGCATGTGACAGTCTTTATTTTCAAACTGAAACTACTGTAGCAAATTGTTGCAATCTCTTGTTCTAGGCAGTACATCTTGAGACTAAATTTCCTTCGACCTTTAACTACTTCCAAATTAATTTATTCTTAAAAAAACAAACCACTACACCAAACCTGAATGTATCTTTTTGTACACACACATACACACACACACACACACACACACACACCTGGTCAATAGGATAAATAGGGGCCACATTTGTGTTGCCATTTAACAAACAAACAAAAAAAAAACATGATGCAATTGTTTGTAAGATTAGTTATTTGGAAACAAAGAAAAATGAGAGACAAAGGAATGTTGCACATGTCCCAGGTTATTAATAGGAGTGTTCAGGCATGAACACCTGCACAGAGCATTCAGATGGGGCACATTGACTCTTTAAGATCGGGGGACAGAACTGAGAGTCCAGGAAGAACAAACTGCTTAGAGGTCTCAGGATACAACTGCACACGGAGATTTCTGAAATCTATAGAGGAATCTCCTCAAGTGTTCAGCTGAGTTTTGATCAGCTCCTCCATGTGAGGAATTTTCTTGAAAGTCTGGGAAGGAGGTACATCAGACTCTGATTGTTAGAGGAAATGGTTGCCTAGTACTTAAACAGGGCTGCAAAAACTGCTTGCTCCAAACAGACTTAAAAAAAAATTATGTTTCATGAGGCATTGGGTACAGAACACACAAGGTTTTGCTTCAGTAATGACAGGGAATTTAACCCTACAGTAAATGTCACACTCCTCCTGCCTTATAAAAATTAAGACATCAAACTCTTTTCCAATGGCATACATGAGTTTCCAAATGAAACATCTGAACACTTACAGGATTAAAAATGTTTTTAATAAGGCAGAATTCTTAATGTCTCACATGCAATTTAAAAGATTACTCAATAAATAAGAAAACAAAACCCTTAACTCAGGCAAAACCAAAGACCGAGTCAGATGTTAGAAGATGAACTTATTAAAATAGTTTAATATAACAGGAAGTAGTTTTAGGACACAGAAGGTATGAAAAAGACACAAATCAAACTCTAGAGCTGAGGATTAAATTTTATGCAATGAAAAATGTACCAATAGGAATAATAATAAAAATAGACATTATAAAGTAAAAATATGAGTGAGACTAAAAACATAGAAATCACCCAAAATGAAACAAAAAGAAAATGAAATTTTAAAAAAGCATTATAGAAATCATCAGTGACCAGTAGGAAAACTCAGATGCATGTGAAGTTGGGGTTCTGGATAGTCAGAATAAAAAAGGTGGACAGCACAATCCTGCTAGAGATCATAGGCAAAGGTTTTTCAAATTCAGTGAAAACCAACAGATCTGAGAAGCTCCATGAACCCAGATTAAAAAAAAAAAATAACAAACATTGTCACGCAGGTATGTGATAATTAAAATGCTCAAAACAGAGATCAGGAAAAGTCTTAAAAGGAGACATGGTGAAAACTAAACATGGATGTGGATGGAGGGACAAAAATAAGGTGACCGCAGCAGTTTTCTTGTTGGAAACATTATATTCAGAGACACAGTAGTTATTCAAAACATTGAAGAAAAAAAATCCTAAACTGTCAGCTTAAAGTACTTTATACAGTGTAAATATCTTTTAAAAACAAAGGAAATATGATTACTTTAAATATTTCCTGTGCATTGAGATGTTCCCATCTCCTTTCTGGTTTAGAGACTTTCCAGTAGTTATTCTTATAGAAAAGATACATTTGTGATGAAATCAGTATTTTCCTTTATCTGAGAATATGTGATTCTGACTGAAGAATTTTGGGGGGACATTTAAATTTTGCTTAACAGAACTTGCAAAATGGTACAGCATACTATCAGCTTACCTTTCTGTTCTTTCTCTACTTTCTTAATTTGGATGGCCAGTGGTTTTATATATTTCTTCTTACTAACTGGCATTTAAAGTTATAAAGTTTCTGTAACACTGATATATCTGCTAACTCTTAAGTTTAATATATTGCACTTCATTTATCTTTAATTAAAATACTTTCCAAATGTTGCTGAGTGCAGTGGCACACACCTGTAATCCCAGCTGCTTGGGACCCTGAGGCAGGAGGATTGTGAGTTCAAAGCCAGCCTCAGCAAAAGCAAGATGCTAAGCAACTAAGTGAGACCCTGTTTTTTTTTTTAAAAAAAAAATAGGGCTGGGGATGCAGCTCAGTGGTTGAGTGCCTCTGAGCTCAATCCCCAAATGTTCCCTGTGAATTTTTATATTTATACTTATATCTTGCGTAGAATTGTAGAATTGTTTAGGTGTAATGTCCATATATTCTAGGATATTTTAGACATTTTGGAGTTACTAATTATCACTCTAATCATTATGATCTGAAAATAAATTGTGTTATTTTTATCATTTAATTTCTTGAGATTTATTATCATCCAGTAAGGGACTATCTCATGGTTATTCCAAAGTATAACTGAAGGTGTATCATCTAGATTTCTCTGAATTCCCAGACTTCCAGTCACTGCCTATACCTATCAAAACTGGATGCTTCAAAGTCATTCTCTGTGGCTCTCTGGTTTGCTCTCAGTCCTAACCAGCTTCAGCCTTGTGCTGCTTGCCTGCAGAGCTCTCTCAGATCTTGCTTTGTCTTTGGTCTTTGGTGTACTACATACATGCACTCAGTAAAAGCCTTGAGAAAAAGACTTGGCTGAGTGTAGGTTTTCTTTATTGATTTGGGCCCATTGGGTCCCTGTGACTTCATTTCTCACTCTACCTGATCTTTTAATTAGTGAGGGAGTAGAACACTTGCCACTTCCTAAATTTTCATAAGAAGTGAAAGTTATCCCCTTGAATATTTTTAGATTTTAATGTGATTCATGTCTTCTAAGAAAACATTTATCTTCAACCAGAGTCACAATCTCCTCCATTATTGTTCCCTTTATGACAATACTTTGAAAAATATGATGTAATGATTTATTCACACTTGGTCTTCCACTTAACCATATGCTTTTCCAGGTTAGGCTCAGTATTTATTCATCTTTTAAACCATAGTGTATAGTACAGTATGTGGACCATCTGTTATTTTCTCTCTTTTTTTTTCTTTCTTCTTCTTTTTCTTTGAATACTGGAGTTGAGAAAATAATAATATGACTGCCAATGTCTTAAAAATTGAAATTTCATTGTCTGAAATTGAACTTGGTGAAAACTGACATACCTAATGAGTTTGCTTTTTTTTATGAGAGAAACAAATAATTAGCTAATTTATGCTAATGTTGGACTATTAGGGAACAGACTTTAATGAACTCAAGTTTTTGTATTGACTTTTTTTTTAAAGGAATGATTAGGAGATTTTGAAACATTCAAATCAAGATCTTAGTGACTTTTAATGTTGCCTCTGGCCAATGAACTAACTCTTCATTCATAAATGAGATAATAAAACTTACTTTGCTAATGATTTTTAAAGCATCTCAGGGTCTATAAAATTAAAGAAATTTGATGACACAGAAAATGTTTTAGAAGTTAAAATATCTTCTTATCTCTTCTTTCATGCACTTTTTATTTGTTTTCTTATTTGTAAAATATCAATCACTTCTTTCTATTCTTTTTTTTAATATTTATTTTTTAGGTGTAGATGGACACAACACAATGCCTTTATTTTTATGTGGTGCTGAGGGCCGAACCTGGGTCCCGCCCGTGCTAGGTGAGCACTCTACCACTGAGCCACAATCCCAGCCCCATTCTTTCTGTCCTTTTAATGACCTCTTACAACAGTGTGGTGATGAAAGTTCATTTTTTTCTGAAGGATCCATATTTTCTATTAATAATGGCTGTCAAATGTTAACCTACTACTTGAGTCCCTGATTCAAATGTGGTTCGTAGTGGCAATAATTTATTGTCAGTTGGTTTTTCTTGTTTAAACAATGGTAGCGATACTAATCCTGTCTATAAAACAGAAGAAATTTACTACTTTTAGTCCAATCTTTTGCCTCAGTTGTGTTTATTATAAGTCTTCTTAATTCATGAAAACAATTCTCAACTTTGTTCTTCATTCTAGCTAGCAACTCTATTTCTGAGCCTTTTCTTTGATTTTCAATGTTATTTTATTCTGAGTAGTCATTTCCTCCCAAATAAATTGTGTATTGATTATTAATATTGTGCCAGAAGAACAGAGACTCAATTACTAAACCTTAACTCCAAATTAATGGCCTTGATATTTTTTCGCAGGATGTGTGAAACATTCATTTGAAGAATATTTTTTTTCATTTTTAGTATTTTATACATTTAAAATTAGGAATATAGCAACATACTAGAAATGTTATTTTTTTGTTTGTTTTCTCAACTGCTATGTACTTAAGAAGAGTGATTTTTCTTTGGGTTTACAAAAACAAAATAAAACATAAATAAAATAAAACACAATAACAAAATGTAGTGTAAATGAAGTATAAAGGCAAATGAAGTGTACACACATTGTGGTAGCTTAGAAGACTGTGGAGAGGAGTTATTTTTCATGCACTGTTAATTTTCATAAAAAATCAGTTCTAACTTTCCTACCTAATGGTGGGTCCTTAGATAGTAAAAACGGCCTTAGTCTTATTGAGAAATATTTATTTCAGACAAATCTCAACAATTTCTAACTTTCTAAAAATAATAAACAGTGTATACTTTGCCCAAGAGAAATAATGTTAGTAGCATAGTGTTTTAGTCAGCTTTTTCACTGCTGTGACTAAAAGATATGACTAGAATAATTGCAGAGAAGGAAAAGTTTATTTTGGGGCTCACGGTTTCAGAGGTATCAGTCCATACACCACTCACTCCATTCCTTGGGGCTTAAGACTAAGCAGAACATTGTAGTGGAAGGGTGTGGCAGAGGGAAGTAGCTCACATGATAATCAGGAAGCAGAAAGACTTCACTTGCCAGATACAAATAAATATATATCCCAAAGGCATGCTCCCAATGCCTACCTCCTCCAGCCAAATCCTACCATCCTTCAGTTACCACTCAGTTAATGACACGAGGTGACTAATTTACTGATTAGGTCAAGGTCTGGTAACCCAATCATTTCTTCTCTAAACCATCTTGCATTGTCTCACACATGAGCTTTCGGGGGATACCTCACCTCCAAACCATAACACATAGATGAAATGGAGATTTCTAGAAAATAATATTTTCAAATGAGGCATAAACTTCACCAGTTCTAGTTTGTACCAATCCCAAATATTCCAACTATATACTTCAAAAAAGAACAGATTTTTAAAATTTCATAGAACATTTGAATAGTAAATTATAATTTATAGATTAATCTTTGCTATTTCTTAGTCATTCAACGTTCATGTTGTGATTGAGAATATAATTAAAAATTTTATATTACTTAAAAACACTCTAGTCAACAACTATGATATAATTCTGAGTTTTAAAAATAGATTAAAGAGGTAAAATAAATTGCTGATCTCTTACTAATGGTCAAAAACAATCAAAACATGTGTAATATTGTTATCAAATACCTATGGATGCCCAAGGTAAGTTTCATGCAGAGAGAAATTTCTTTTTACTGAAAGATATAAAATCAAACACATGGAAAATATTTATTGAGTAAAAAGTACTATGATATTAGAGATTGGTATAATATATTGAAATGAAAATAAGCAAAATGGTACATATAATGGCAATAAAATGATCTGAGAGAAGAAAAACATTTAAAACCTAAAATGTGATTAAAATAGATTGTCTGTTTTAAAATGCATATTTCATCATAGATTCAAATGAATCCAGTTTAGAACCTCAGATGCCGCTTTTGATTGCATAATACAGAAATTTCAATGTTTGCATTCTTAGATCAAGTATACTTTATTCTTATAAAAAGTAAGGTTTATCTCCTTTTGAAGTATGGAAATTTAAACTGGACATTGTGGTGCATGCCTATAATCCCAGTGGCTCGAGAGGCTGAGGTGGGAGGATCGATAGTTCAAAGCTAGCCTCAGCAATTTAGCAAGGTGCTAAGCAACTTAGTGAGATACCACCTCTAAATAAACCAAAAAAATAGATAGATTTTTAAAAAACATGGAAATATAGACACTAGAAATGGAGAATCTATTATATTGGATATTCTAGTATGTATTCAATTATGTATTGAGATTTAGATATTTTCTTATTCGGTTTTATGTGACTCTGTAGCTGGGTAAATAACTTTACATCCATTTTGTAAAACAATAATCAAAATCTACATTTTAGTAATAGGCCCATATGGGATAATATAATACTTACAATAGCATTGTCTTAAGATGTAGTTATTTTACTTTCTTTCTAATTAAAAAAAATTCAAATTTGCCAGAGTAATCTCCTTTCTGATTTACCCCAAATAGAACAACATGTATGTGAACTATATAATCAGAATCAAACAAAGAATTGTCATAAAAATTTAAGGCCTTATTTATAAAATTTATACTGTTATCTCTGACTAGTACTCTCTGAACTGAATTGCATGAAGATACTGACCAGTACATTAAATGTTTAAGTGAAGAAAAAGCATGTTATTGTGGTAGCAGAATAATGGCTCCCAAACATGTCCATATCCCCAGAACCATGAATAAAGTAGGTTACAGGGCAAAGGTGAATTAAGTCCTAATAGCTGGACATGAAAGGGAATGATTATCCTCGATTATCTGAGTTGGCTCTAGGAAATCACAAGATTCCTTTTTAAGTGGGAGAGGGAGACTGAAAAGTAAAACCAAAGAGACAGCCCCCTGAGAAGAACTTGGCCTGGCATTGGTAACAAAATGGAAGAGGGGACATGAGTGAAGGTATACAGTCAGTCTCCAGAAGCTGGGATCAGTCAAGGAGATGAACTCCCTAGTGCTTCAAGAAGTGCAGGCTTGCCTGCCAACTTTTGTTCTTCAGCTGCATATTCTGACTTTCAGAAGTAAAAGGTAAATTTGTACTTTTTCAAGCTGCTAAAGTTGTGGTGATTTGTTATAGAAGTCATAGGCAGCTACTTAAGTTTGACATTTTGAGTGGAACAGTTGTTTGCTGTACAAAATTGCCTAGGACATTTTGAAAATTAGCAAAATGTTTATTAAATTCCAACTTGTCTTTGGTTATGATACCTGATTAAGAGGAGATCCTAACTATTGCACTTTTAATTTATTTCTTCTTTTGGTACTGGGGATTGAACCTAGGGGTACCTAACCACTGAGCAACATTTCCAGTTTTTTAATTTAACTTTATTTTTTTAATTTTCAGATAGGGTTTGAATGCCACCATACTATTAAATCATTTCAAAGCATGAAGAAGGAAAGTATAGTCCATCATCTGCCAATGCTTCTGGTCATTCAACAGTTTCTCAGAATGGTACATTGCTCTTGTCATACCTTTTTCCTATATTAGTACCCTTGGTGATAAATTGACCGATTCCCAGTCTCTTTGTAAACTCACACTTCTTGATGTTCTCGTCTGGAGGATTTTTTTAATTTAAATTTTTAGAGGCATTGCTGATTTTCTTAATGATTGGAACAATACTGGAATTTACTGATCAAAATTCAGGAATATAACTCTAATATTCTAGACAGTTTTGTACAACAAAGAACTCTTCCATTCAAAATGTTAATAACATTCTTGTTGAGAAATCCTGAAATCTTTCTCTCTTCCTTCTTTTGTATCTAGTCCCTATTTAGTCTACTTATTAGCTCTATGTTAGTATTCTTTTAGCCTTTGCTCATAATTTCCCTCCAGATTGGAGAAATGTTGCTCCAATTAAGACTCTGAGAGGGATTTTGTTGTTGTTGTTGTTGTTGTTGTTGATTTTGATTAAAGGTTTTTCTCAGGCTCTCTAGTCATGTGTTTGGTGATCTTATGTCCTATTTGGTGAGTTTTATTCATTTTTAGGACCAAGCCTACTTACCTTCTTTCTTTGGTAATGTTTTAGTGAGGCTGAGCAGGTAGTCCTGAGCTTTCTTAAACTTCCCTTTTATAAAACAGCCTATTATATGTCCATTTTGGAAGAGAAAGTGCTATTCATATTTTTTACCCCACACTTCATGTGTAAGTATTTTTAAATTTTTTATTTTCAGTTGGTCTTGGGGAAAGGCATTTTTGTAAGGCATTTTGTAAGGCATTTTGACTCCCTTTTACTCTTTTACCTAGAAGAGGACTGCCCCAACTTTCGGTGGTGATGGAAATTTCAGTAGTCTACACTTTCCAATATGGCAGACAATACATCCCTATACTTGAAAGTGGCTAGTATGACTAAGGAAATTATTTTAAATTTTAATTGGTTTAAATTGATATGCAAATTTAAAGCTACATGTAGCTAATGGATGCAATATCAGAGGATACCAACTTGAGATCAGAATTCTTTCCAACATAGCATTCCAGCAAGTTACTGTAAATCAAGTGGAATTTGTACATGAAATAAAAATCTAGCTGTTATACAATGTTAGTCTGCTGAGCTTACATAATAACATAACACAAATTAGGTGGCCTAAACAATAGATACATATTTTTTTCATGGTTCTGAAGATTGGGAATTCTAAGATCAAGGTGCTTTGTCAATTTTATTTTTATTTTTGGCTGGTTTCTCTTCTTGGATTTCTTATTAATGTCCTCAAGAAACAGAGAAAAACAAGCTCTCTGGGTGTGTCTTCATATACGGGCATAAATCCTATTAAATGGTGGTCCCGCTGTTAGGATTTACCCCATCTAAATTTAATTACTTGCTTACTCCACTTAGAGTCATATTGGGAATTACACTTTTCACATATGAATTTCAGGGGAACAGAACAGAAGTAGTATCTTATTCATTATTGTACACTTTTTATTTTTATATGCTGCTTATAGTATCTGATGTCTTAAAAGAAGCTCAATGGTAGTTTTTTACTGAACAACTCTACATATAATGGTAATTTTAGTTTAATAAACTCTCAAAAGGCTTTATAGAAAAAGATGTACTTCATCACAAAAGGACCTATGTTTTCCTGCAGTTTTTGATAGTTTTAAAGATTGTTGAATTCTCTCTCTTCTCCCTTCTTCCTAATACTTTCCTAACATACATTAATTGTACATATCAATAGAATTTCCTTGGATATCTCTATTCATGCATATATCATGCATAAATCATGACTATTCACTCTTCTCTTCTCCCTTTCTCCATTCTCCCTCAAGTCCTTTTACCAGTCCTTAATAATCCCTCTTCTACTTTCCACATGCAATAGTTATGAAAAAACTAGAGGGCCTTATTGGAGTATCAAATCAACAGTTTTCTACTGTGTGATCCCAGACCAGCATTAGCTTGACCTGGGAAGTCAGTAGAAATGCAGGTAGAAATTCAAATGCCCCAGTAATGCCCTAGGACAACTGAACTGAATAATACTCATTAGGGGTAGATTCCAATGATCTTTCTTTTAACAAATTCTTCTGGGATTTCCCTGATATAAACCATTTACCCAACTATTGCCAACTAAACATAAATGAAAAATTGAACTATATTCTAGCAATTTGAGGCATATAATATTATTTTACAAAATGATTTCCTATTTTTTAAATTAATTCAGCAAATACTCACTGAACACTAATTATGTCACAGGAGGTTCTGGTTTGTTATCTCCAAGTGGCTATTGGAAACCTGTTTTAACAGTTCAGAGTCAATATTCTCAGTCAGGTGGCCTGGTTCTAGTAATTATTCATTGCTCAATCAATCTTCTATCATTCTCTTTCTTTAATGGTTGGAAATTTTCCAAGTTCCTCTTGTCTTTACATAAGCATGATCTGATCATACTGTGCAACATAATTTGTACTAGTAGTAGAGTTTCCCTGTTTCTAAAAGCTGCTTCAATCTAAGCTATAATAGTGCTCACCTGGTGGTTTATCTTGAGATAAAAATAAAGTTTCCTTGAAGCACTACAATCACACTTTTGTTCATGTGTCTAATTTTCTCTCTTTCTTGATCTTCCCTTTCTCTAATTTTGTTTCTCTCCCCATGTAGCTTTGAGAGAAGGGGATGTTTCATAATATCTGTTAGTACTGTTTTTTTCTTAAGTAGAGCCAAGGAGGGTCAAATAAAAATATCTACTCCTTTCTTCAGTTACTAGAATTTCCCTCCTCATTTTTCTTCTTTATTTCACTGAGATATATATTGCTGATTTTCTTTGCTTTTGCTAATTATGTCGGGCCTGAAAAACACCATTCTGCAAATTAAGAGATTTCAAGCAATGAAAGAGAGTGGTCATAATTTAATTTTTTTTCCTGTACTAAGATAAAGACTTTAAGAATTTAGTATACTTTTTGGCACACAGTTCACATTCAATAAATGTCAGTTTCCTTCCTTTCCCTGACCTTCAACAGAAAGCCTTTTGTAGAACATTCTGTGGTGAAATGCATTTGCACACACAAAGAGTCATACTTTCTCAACTTCCTGCATTAATAACTGTGTGTTCAATAACAATTAACCTCAGCTATGGGCAAGACATTAGAAATACAACTGATGAGTAGCTGTGGTTATGTCTGAAGATTTGATACTGTACATATTGAACTTTCAATAGTTTCATGCAGAAATACTCAGACTTTGACATAAAAGAGATGAGGGCAAACTCTATTTGGCACTGAATGAAGAATGCCAGAGTAAGGAAGAACCAGAATGAGATAGAGAGGACTCCCTGTAACTGTTTATCAGTCCCTATCACCAATCCAAGAGCAAACATCATATTCAAGGGAACCAAATTAAAGACAAGCAGTACACAATAGGAGAGTTTCTAGGCGATGCTTTTTATTAACTCCAGTTGGGTAGTTTTATAGGTTATGATGTATTCTAGTCATTTTCAGGGATGATAAATAAAGGAGAAAGCTTCAGTAGAGGGATGCCTTGTGAATCACTCTTGCTGCAGCTAGAAAATAGTATGGAAACCAGGAAATGGAGACATAAGCAAAATGTCAGTAAGTAGACTCATTCTTTCCACATAAGTCAGAACCAGAGAACCTAACACCAATAACCAGTTGTTATGGTTTGTGTTTCCTAAAAGCTCCTGTGTGAGATAGTGTAAGAAAATTTAGAGATAAAATGATTGTTATAAAGGTTTAACGTAATCAGTGCATTAATACTGATACGGATTATCTTGGTGATAACAACAGGCAGATAGGGTTTGGAGGAAGTGGGTCCTTGAGGTGTGCCTTTGGGGTTTATAATTTGTCTTTGCTGAACAGAGTTCTATCTCTGCTTCTTGGTGGACATTTTGTGACCTGCTTTCCTCTACCACACACTTCTACCATGATGGTCTAACTCACTTCGAGCTCCAAGGAGCCAGCTGTCTAGAGACTGAGGCCTCAGAATCTGTGAGCCCCCAGATAAGCTTTTCCTTCTCTAATTGTTCTTGTCATGTCTTTTGATTACAACAGTGAAAAAGATAACTAAAACACCTGTAATTTCAAATTCCATTTCAATCCAGACTCCTTTACAGTAGTAGAATCAAACATATATTGCCATTAAGTATATTTCTCATAATTTTAAGTGCTTGATAAGAATGAACCCACTGGTAGCTTGTGAGAGGAGCACTAAATTGGAAACACTGTCACGACTGTGAGCCAATAGATTCAGAGTACCCTCCTGCAGTTGTTCTCAAACTTCAGAGCATATCACAATCACCTATGGACCTTGTTAAATCAGAAACTGCCAGACCTAGCCCTAGAATATCAGATTCATCAGGGTTAGGGAATGATCTGGAATTTTCAGGTAGTCTTACCAAGTTTAGCAAATATAATTGTGATTAAATTTGAATTTCAAATAAAAAAAGAAAAAAAGTAAAAATTTTTTTAAAATGTATTTCATTCAATATTTAGCATATGCTCATATTAAAACTTGGTCATAATTATCTGAATTAAATTTTAATTGTGTCCATCGCATTTCACCAGGAAATACCATTCATATGGAATATTGATGAACCATTCTAATCTAAGTTGATAGGTGCTAGAAGGTCCATCTAGAACCCACTGTAGATTTATTTGTTATTAATAAAGTGATTCACACACACACACACACACACACATATAGTATGCTCTTAAAATGTAAGTTTTAATTGAAGTGTCAGTGGATAATTAAGTTCACATTTTAAAAGAGTTACTTGAATATTTTGAAGTAATTACAAATAACATTTTTATTTTTTATTTTTTGTTGAAGTACTAGGGATAGAACCCAGGACCTCACTCATGGAAAACATGTGCTGTACCCCAGAGCTATAGCCACATCCTTTTTTATTTTTTATTTTGAGACAGGATCTTGTTAAATAATTCAAACTGACTTTGAACTTAAGATATTCCTGCCTCAGCTGCGTGAGTAACTGGATTACAGGCAGGCACCACCACTGTACCTAACTACAAAGGAAATTCTTAAAACATAATTCCATGCTATTTATTGCTTTGTACTCTTTAATTACATGGAAACTACAAAAGGACTGAGAGTTGAAAATTGGATGAAAACTTTTATAAAATGTATTTTTGGAAAAAGTTTTCCATGAATCTACTCTAAGATGGAAAGGTGAAGCATTTTACCTCCAACTCAAGGCAACGAAGAAGAATTTCAAGAATAAAGGACTCAGAGAGCACATTGGGGTTGAATTTGGGGTGTGGTCTAACTTCAAATTATTTCATAAGAGGGAAGAGTTCAGATGTGTCTCTCTTCTGAATTCAGTAGAAAGGAGTTTTGCAGAGACACTATATAGAGATGTGTGGATACTCAGTAGATGACTTACACTTGTATGAAAATTAATAAGGACAATGGATGGGTCAGTGAATTGCTTGATTGAGTAGCAATGAACAGACTGCATTTCTCAGTATGCACTCTGAGTCTGTTAGAGCAAAGAATGTGCCAAAGTATTCCTTAGTCTAGATATAGGCCATGAATTGGTAAAGTTGGCACAGGGTATATATGATTTTATTCTATAAAATAAAACCTGGGGAACTGAATAAGCCTCATGAGGAATAAGTTCAAGACAATACCAGATGCCCTGAGAGGGAGAAAGGAATAACTAACTAGCTGGATGAAAGAGACCAGCATTTACTCTAAACTCAGACTAATTAAAGGTCTTCCTAGGTTTCAACACTTTCCAGACACAGGAAGCATCAATCCATGATCACCTGCTGAAATCCATTAAGTAAAAATGCTTTTACTCTTCTTGTTACTCTTTCTATTATTGTTCAAACTTGAAGGAGTTGAAAAAATCACTGTTAGCAAGTTGGGAAAGGTGGCTAAATTTAGAAGTACTTCATTTCTTTAACTGCAGAAAGCCCAAGCAAGGAGAGTAGAGAAGCTGCCATTTGTAGGTAATTGAACTCTGACTTTATTACTACCATATTACAAATAATAAATCAAAATCATGACTTGAAGTGACTACAGTGTATTTTATTCCATATGATGAACTGGACCAATCATGAGGCTACTAAAATTTTTATTTAGAATCAATGAGAGAAATGTTACCCTAAATTAAATATAAAGTGAGAGTGTTCTTTGTGTGATATATTTTTTTTAAATAACCTTTATAGTTCAGAATAGTTTCACATTAAACTAAAATTTTTAAATATAATAAGAAAGTTTCCATAAAATCATCACCTAGTTTCAAATTATTAGCATCCTAAATTATAATTAATAATCTGATATTTGTATATAGTTAACTAAAATCCATGCTTTATTCAGATTTTTTTTTTAGTTTATACCAAATATCCTTTTTGTGTTCCAGGATCCCACCAGGATATTATATTATAGTTAATCATCCTATCTTCTTTGCATACTCTTGGGTATGATATTTCTTAGCTTTTCCTTGTTTTTGATGATCTTGACAGGTTTGAGGACTATTGTTCAGGTATTTTGTAAACCAACTTTCACTTGGGGCCTATCTGATGTTTGAAGCATAATTATATTGTGTTTATAGATTTTGGTGAGAAATACCACAGAGACAAAGGCACTTTGTTCACATTATATCAAGGATACATGCTACCAGTATGAATGATCACTGCTAATGCTGACCTTCCTTAACTCTCTGAAGTAGTGCTTATTAGCTTTCTCCACCATAAGGTTCCCCTTTCCCTCCTCCTTGTCTTGGGGAGTAGTTTATACATACACTTTCTGTTGTAAGTAGAGATTAGAGTAAATGGTACTTATGAAGGTCTTTCACAAACCTTACTGTATTTTAAAATTATTGATCCTGAGTTGAATGATTCATTGACCTAAATCCTTCATGGTTTCAAAGGATCCTTTTGAAACTCTTGTATAATAAGGGTGAAATCTTACAAGTGAAATATTTTTCTGTCTTGGGAGAGAATTCTTCCAGCATATTCTGTAAAGATGTACTTTAGAATAGATTTTATGATCCAATTCATGAAGTTCAAACTGAGGACTTGGTTTTAGTTGTATAGTAGTTTTATATAGTAGTTTGTCAAGAGATTTTCTGTATTTAAAAGTAAAGTTGATATTTTGATATTAATTGTATCCTCAAGAGTGTTTAATAATTAGCATTGATTTTAGCATATCATGTCTCTGACCAATTCTCCATGTATTCCTAATTCTTACTTCTAAACAACCTAAGTGTTAACTTGAACGTTGAGTTTTAGAGCATATTAGCTGTTGTTACTGGTAATGAAAAACCTTAATACTTCACATATCCCAAAATGCTTTCTCACATTTCTTGAGTTATCAGTGACAGTTGCTTTTTGTATTCATTTTCTAAAAATTTTCAATATTTCCTCTAGGTCATATTTCCTGGAAAACAGGCCATGACCTTATATCCTACCAGAGTTGTCAATAGGGTTTAGGGAAAAAACCCTCACTATTCATGAAGGTGAAATATCAAATTGGAATTGTCTGATTGTCTGAAAGGAACAGGCATTTAAATCCTGAACACATTTCCAAAAAAATAGAAACCAACAAAATTAAAGCAGAGGATCAAATTTTAAAGAGACTTAAATACATTCCAAGATTGTTAATTGCTTAAAATTTTTTATAGATGTTTTATACTACAAGTACCTTTATCAGATAACTTTCTTATTAATTTAAGAATTAGACTGTCTAGATTATTGAAAAAGCAAGTTGACATAGAGAAAAGATACCTTTGAATCACCTGCAAAGCAAGTGCTTATTGAGTTTGTCTGCTAATTTCTTTCACCAGGTTTAACTATTTTGAGTTTAAGACTATTTTCAAATATGGAAGAATAAACCATTATGACAATATCAGATTTGTCATTATTTGCCTAAGTCCACAATATTTTATAAGCATCTCTAATTAGGAAGGAAAAGATGCTGAGATAGATTAAGCAGATTTTAAAATACTAAGAGGAGTGTCTCTCTTTTCCTCTTTTAGTACATTAAATACTAGTATGCATTTTTGTTTTGGGGAAAAATAATAAAAAAGGGAAAATTTTGATATGAATCATGAATGTAAAATACTGATCTCATGGCAATGGACACAATGTGGATCTTCAAGAAATAAATTTCTCTAAAAGGTAACTTACAATATATTGTTCCATATTATAGACTTTGATGTCTATAATTGCATGTTTATACATTTCTAAAGGCTGAAATGATTATTATCCTTCAAACCCATACTCTTAATGCTTTTCTCTCTCTGTATATAGTGTGTATAAAAGTGTACACTGGAATAAGAGAAGGAAAACCCAAGGAAAAGGTGAGGGAGAGAGGATGAGATTGATTCTTGTAGTAGATAAATGATTCTTGTAACCAAAAATTATCCTGAGAATGTGTGTTGAGTTTCTGAGTACTTGACTTAAAATAAATAAATTATTACTGTAATTTGCCTTAGATTAATTTGCATGGTTCCTTTACCTATTATCAAATACTTGGTACAATAGTTGTTAAATAATTTAAAATAACATTTATGATACTAAAATTGTTTTATATATATGAAATATTCAATATTTATAAACATTCAACAAACATTTATTTAACTCTCCTACATACCAAGCATCACACTAGATGTGAAGGTGTGAAGGGGAGTACTTTAAACAGTCTTTCTAAGAGCATTTAATGGTGGGGGAAATGAAATTAAACCAAAACACAAATATAATTCAGTTATAATTATAGTATGTTTCCAGCACATATGGATATTAAGCAGGGTGTTCTAAGTCCTGTGACAGAGAGAAACAAAGATTGTGAAGAGGATGATCCAGGAAATAATCCTTGAGGGAATAACATCTACATTCAGAAATTAAGTAAGGAATCATTATCCAGGAAATGGGATGGAAGAAACAAGGTGGTGTTTCTCCCAAATAGAAGAAATATTTTCCTGAAGAAGGGAGATATACTTATGGTCCAAAACAAAAACAGTGGTTTTGGAAATTAGAAGAGTATACAGAGGTATAGTCCTAAAAATATACTATTTCTTCTAAAATAATTGCAATATTTAAAATAAAAACAAATTGAAAATGCAAAGATATTCAGTCATTTCAAGTATAAATTTGTGCTGTTTAGGTGCTGTATATGTGATTTTAAAAGTTTGTATAAATAATTAAAACAAAGAAAATAAGCCGCCATAGTAGCACACACCTGTATCCCAGCCACTAGACAAGCTGAGGCAGGAGGATTGTAAGTTCAAAGTCACTCAGCAACAGCGTGGTACTAAGGAACTCAATGAGACCCTGTCTCTAAATAAAATACAACAAAGTGCTGAGGATGTGGCTCAGTGTTGAATCCCCCTGAATTCCATCTCTGGTACCCCCCAAGCTCCTCCTCAAAACAAAATCTGTACCCATTAAGCAATTCCTCCCCACTCTTTCCTCTCCTCAGTTTCTGTTTTTTTGTTTTGTTGTTGTTGAATTGTAAGAGTTCTTTATACATTCTGGATACCAGGTTCTTATTAGATATGATGGGCACTAATATACTCTCTGCCTCTGTGGAATTATGTATCCTGAATGTTTTATATGAATAGAATAATATGATATGTGACCGTTTGTATCTGGTGGCTTCTTTTACTTAAAAAAGTTTCCAAGGTTTATCTGCAAAAATAAAAAAAAAGTTTAGTTTCCAAAAAGCATCCTTAATAGGTTGTTATTAGACCCATTTTCAGAGAGAGCATCTGAAACTTGTAAGAGTTTAAGTTGCCAGAACCCGCCAGCTAGTAAGTTGGACATTTTCACCCAAATATGACTAAATCCAGTGTTTATTTTCTTCCCACTTGATCATGTTTCTTTTCCTCTCTTCAGTCCTTCATGAAGTACAACTGCTTTCTGATTTTTTCCCTATGAATTCAACACTCTTGACACTCTGGATTATTGCATAAATGTCTCCTTCTATCCTTTCTGCTTGCAACTTACCTCCCCTAAATAATTAGGAAAGGCTAATATGTGAAGTCTTCTAGTGGTGGATTTTAACTGAAATGGTTTTTGATGGATTAATACCATATGATTACAGACCAGCAGGAAAAAAAAAAATGTTAAAGAAGTATAGTAAGTGAAGACAGAGAGTTTTTTCAGGACCCTAACTTTCTGGAATCATTTGATTTTTTTCCAACCTGCAAACATACTTCAGGACCAGATAAGCTTAAGGGTCAAGGATTCATCTCAGTTTTTTTTTTTTTTTTTTTTTTTGGTCACCTATCTCAATTTTTCTTAAAAGGAAAAAAAATATGAACAAATATCATAGACAAGGTGGTATCTAAGTACTTGTATGATTTTTAGCTTTATCAGAGTACTGGCAAATAAGTTCTTTTGTTGAGGAAAGAGATGAATTCTCCTTTATTTCTGTGAAATTCCTTTACAAAATAATCCATTATTGATGTAACTGCTACCTGCCCATTAAAGTGAGTTTATTGTCATATTTTTTCAATCAAAATGAGCTCTACTCAGAATGATTGGATAATTATACCTTTCTATAGTAAACATTGATCAAAACAAAACACAAAGCCTTACTTTTCACTGCATAATTAAGGAGAAATGTATATTTACAGATTCTAGGCTGACCAACATATAATTAAGAAAATGAATTAATTATAAGATCTATTTTTATTTCAAGTCATGCTACCAAAATGGTTTGTAGGAACATGGAAAAGCTCATTCTTTGGAAACAGTCTAGTACTTTTATATGCTCATTTTTTACTGAATTTTCTTTGAAGTTAAAAAAAGATGTCAAGTGATATTATATTTGGAAATAAAGGAGAAAGAATGGAGATGAATTCTTGTCCATTCGATTTTTCTCAACCTATATTTGTTAAGAAAGCTCTGGGTTGATGTTTTTTCAGGTACATAACATTCTACATAAGCAATTTGACAATGCTTTAATACTACAGTGGAAAATAGACCTTTTTATGCAGTACTCCTGTTTCAGTTTCTACATTTGAGAAATGAAGTTAACTTTCTGAGTCAGTTTAGTAATATGTGACAAATAAGCAAAAAGGAATTCTAAATATTTTCTCTATCTAAAATATAAATTATAAAGGCAAGAGGATGTAAATTTCTAAACAGTATAAATATTTTAAATTAAGAGAGTTATTTTAAACTCTCTTTATCACTGGATTTATCAGGAAGAACAACTTTATTTTCTTTCTGTTTTCTGATCAGAAAGAAAATTAAATAATTGGATATAAGTTGGTTCTATCATAGTGCCTGTTTCCTATATGAGAATATCAGAATCTCAAACTAGGGTATATAAGCAACCATTTATTTCTAATTTATAAACTAATTTATATCAAAGTTACTAATTTATATAAATTAAATCATTATAGTTATGCCTTAAACTGAAGTGGTTTAATTGAAAATAATAAAATTATAGGAAAAGAATACTGTCCCATAAAAGACAATACCTGTAGTTGCCATTGCTTTTATACAATAATCCCCTAAAGAATCAGTTGCAGCCTGTGCTCAACCTTTTTATTTTCTTTGGCAATGGGCCTTGCATCACTTCCCTTAGGAGACTCCACTTCCCTTGGGAGACACCGCATGAACGGACAGAAGGTTTTCCCACAGAAGGTTTTCTTTAGTGTGTTTTCAGCTGGCAAGTGGACTCCCACTAAATTTTGAATCTGAGTTTCACTCAGAGGTGAGTCACACCTAATAGAGGTGTGACTTTCAGAAGAGATAATTCAGTTTTACTTAGAAGGCAAAAAACAAACAAATGAACAACAAGCTGCCAAAAGGCACATTCAAGAGAAGGTCTCGTGAAAATTTTATAGGAGGCAATTCCAGCCACCAGCTCCATGACATCAATGAAAGTGAGATCCTGATGCAGGGAGCAATATTTTGAAACATGTATCTAGGAAATAATTGAACATTTTTTCTTCAGCTTTGACAGTAGATGTAGCTACATTATCATCCATATACTGCTACAAATTAGCTCTCAATATGTTTTCTATATATAGGCCTTGTCTTCTTAAATAGCTATTAATGGGTGCCATTCCTACTGAACTGAATTCTTTCTATAATACTAGCCAGTCAGTTTGTCTCAGACTTTGGTACTCTTCCTGGAAGCTTCTTTATTTCTTTGGGGACCTCTAATAAGTTAGGGCTAATCTTAGAGGAAAAGCACAGATAAATAAAATTGATTAAACGTCCAAGGTAGCTTCCATTTGCTGAGTACTTCCTATGGGATAAACACATTTAAAAATTTATCTCAAATTTTCATGGCAACTATATGAGAAAGGTATTAATCATTCTATTTTTACTGTGAAGGAAGTATGCCAGGAATAAATAGCCAGGGTATGATATGACTGAGATATGATTCTGAAGTCTATTCTTTCCATTAGTCACAGGATGTCTTTCTAATAATAAATTCTTATTGTGGGAGTGAGCAGAAAACACACAGCTGACAACTAGTTATTAAATCATAGTTCTTTTATCAGAAACAGAGATCACAAAATAAGAGTATTTCTTTTTTCTTTAAGAATGCAATAAATCCCAGCATAGTAGCTTTCATCTGTAATCCCAGATATTTGGGAGGCTGAGGCAGGAGGATCACAAATTTGAGTTCAGCTTGGTGAACTCAGCAATACTTTATCTATTTTAAAAAAAATCAATAGGAAAATAAATCACTGAAATTGTGGCAAACCACTATCTTTTCAAGGTTTCTAAAAGCCTCAGTTCCTCATCTGTAAGACAGATAAATGCATATGTCTCAGAATTGTTACAAGGTAAATGTGTGTAGCTGCTCATCCCAGAATTTATCACAGGAAAATAACCACACATTCAAATATAGACTGGTCTAGTGGGCATCAGTGTAGCACTGTTTGGATGTGAATACTACAAACTACTTAAGCCCTCTGTTTCTTAGCTTTCATATCTGTAAGAAATATTTAATAGTAACACTTACTTGATAGGCCTATTGTAAGGAAAATATTAGTTTGCAAATATAAAATTTATAGAAAATTCTTAGCTCATATAAGAGATCACAATATGAGCTATTAGTAAATAATCAGTTGCTACATCTAGATTTTGAAATCTTTCTAAGTGTCAAAATTTTTTGTTTTGTTGTAGGGCTCATATAATATATTTTTGCTTGTTTTCTTTTACTTGTCTTCTCTCCAATTCCGTTCAAAAGCTATTTTGTTTGCTTTTCCCATAGTGCTATGTTGTGTTTATTGTGTATACATACTAGGTTTTAAGATCTGAACTAACAGATCAAGGGAAAAGTATTTGTCTGACTGTACAGGCTGCTCACTCCATGTGGTGAGCTGCTTCTGCCATTTCTGCAGACTATGGTCGCCATTACAAGATGATGCTGGCTCTGCTGTGGTCTGTGACAAACAACTTCTTATCTGGGAAAGTTGGCACATGATTTTTCACCACCCTGTGAGAAAGCTCCACGCGGCAGCTTTGCATTGGGGCTTGGGATGCTTTATTAAGGCTGGGAGGGGCATCCGAGAGAGAGAAGAAGAAATATCAAGGGCCTGAATAAACTGCTGAAAGAAGATTCCCGAGTTGCGTCTTCCTTGCGGGCAAGGGGTCGCGACAAGTGGTGCCGAAACCCGGGAACCAGAACTTTCAGCAGTCAGGGGTGGTGCACCGGTTAGTCCCAGGTAAGTGGGATCCGCGACCAAAGCAGGGTTAGTCCCAATAAGTGGGATCCACTATCAAAGCGGGGTTAGTCCCAGGTAAGTGGGATCCGCGACCAAAGCGGGGCAGCTCCTCTGTAAAGAAAGAGAGAGCATTACATTTTATTGCAGCTGCACTGTGTACTTTCGCTTCTACTTTCGCTTTTGTTTTCTGTGTTTCTTTTGTTGTGTCATTTCGCTTTTGTTTTTTGTGCTTCTTTTGTTGTTGTTACGACAGGGACGCTCCCCTGTAAAAGGAAGAGAGCGGGGAATTCATAGAACGGAACGCTCCCCTGTAAAAGGAAGAGAGCGGGGACTTTTGTACTTTCACTTTCTTTATAGCTCTAAAAACATTATGGGTGTTGCTTCTTCAAGCCCAATTTTGTTGGCCCTAGATGGGTTGTTACATTCAAAAGGACTTAAGATAAAGCAGAGTACTTTGCAGATGTTTTTAAGAGAAGCTGATATAGCGGCTCCTTGGTTTGCTTTTTCAGGGAGTCTTACGGTTCCCAGCTGGGACAAATTAGGGAAAGATCTAGATTTTGCTCATGAGCAAGGTACCTTGCAGGGTGGCATTATACCACTTTGGAAGTTAGTTAGAGGATGTATAACAGATGGTAAATGCCAGGAAGCTGTGAGTGAGGGTCAAGCTATTCTTGAGCAACTGCATGAGGAAAAATCTGAAGGATCATGTAGTGAAGTGGCAGAGAGTATTAAAAGTAACAGTAGTGAGAAGGCAAAAGAGCCTGAAGATAAAAATAGGAGAAGGCTCTACCCAGACTTGACCGAATTAAAAACGCCTGAGAACACAAGCGACTCAGAGAGTTCTGAGGACCTTGATATATTGTTACAACAACTACATAAGATAAAAATGAAAAAGAAGAAAAAGGAGACACAGGGCACGCAGGCCTACTGTAAGAAGGGGAAGGGAGTTAACATCGGTCAACAAAACTCTGAGGAGGAGGAGGTAGAATATCTAGAAGAAGATATGGTGCGGATTGCCCCACCTCCGTATGTGGGGGGAGCCAAGGTTCCGGGAGATCTTTTCATGCACAAGTTTGGAGGACAGTTAATACAGATATGGGACTTGCATACCCTGTATTTCAGGACAATAACAGGGGACGATATCATGAGCCTTTAGACTTTAAGATAATTAAAACCTTGGCAGAATCTGTCCGCACTTATGGCATAGATGCCGCTTTCACTCTCACTCAGGTGGAGGGACTTACTAGATTTTGCATGACTCCCTCAGATTGGGCTAGTCTAGTCCGCGCTTGTGTTTCCCCAGGGAAATATTAGGAGTCCAAAGTTGGCTGTTTAATGTTTCTGGCAGTACCCAAGACTCGGAGCGAGGTAGGAGGCTTAAAATTTCTGCAAATAATTCACAATTATCTAATGCTACATTACCCTCTGCAGCAGTCCGTCTCCAATCTCCGTTCCTGTTTCTTTTGGCTAATGTTACATTACAGGGGATGCTTAATTGTTCTAATACTACCTGTTATTTGTCTGAGTGTTGGAATGGCTCCTGGACTACGGCAATGGTTATGAAATTTCCAACCTTTGTCCCGATCCCGGTTACTGCAGATCCAGAGTCATTTCCTATTGTTGAACTGATTAGAGCCCGTAGAGATTTTGGAATTACGGCAGCCATAGTGACAGCTGTGGCGGTATCTGCTGCTACAGCAGTTATAGCTGGAGTAGCCATGGCCAGCCAGGTACAAACTACTGCCACTATTAATCAGGTTATTCAACAAACATCCACCATACTTGAATCTCAAAGTAGAATTAATCAACACATTCTATCTGGGATTTTGGCTGCTAATCAAAGGATAGATTTACTCCAAGCTCAGGTAGAAGAATTGGCTGACTTGGTGCATTTGGGTTGTATTGATCAACGTGCACATTTATGTATAACCTCTGTCAGATTTTATGATTCCAGAAATGCCTCCCACATCATCGGAGAGTATCTATCCGGAACCTGGTCCATGGAAGCAGAAAACTTGATCCAGTCTCAACTAACTCGGATTGCTGTTTTGAATAGCACCCGTGTCGAACCAGTGACTTTGGGTCAATTCACCAGTTGGCTATCCTCTGCCTTTTCCTTTTTTAAGGAATGGGTGGGAGTGGGCATTTTTGGTGCTATGTGTTGCTTCGGTGTTGTACTTTGTTTGTGGCTTCTCTGTCGCCTTAAAACTCGCCATGCACAAGAAAAGGCTATGATCATACAAGCTCTTGCAGATTTAAAAAATGGCAACTCGCCTCAAGTCTGGCTTGCACATCTTAAGCAGTAAACCTTTGACATGGTCGTTACACCCCAAGTTATTATAACATTGCACTGGGATCGACATGAATTTCCTTGTTATTCTCTTAATGTTGGAAAGCCCTTGCACTCTGCCGGTCTTACTGCCATTGCACGCAGATGGGTTTCCACACTAGTACTTTTCTATCGCCTTGAAGTTCGTGCCTTTCTTTCAGGGTGCTGTCAACTTGTTTGTCATTATAAACAGCCACAGTTCAGCCTCAGCTATCCCCCTTCGTCCACCATCATCACGATGCAGGATGCAAGGCAAGGCACTGCACTTGAGTGATCCTTGACGTGGACCTCAAGGAGAGCATGTCCTATTGCATGCAGGTTAGACGCATTCACGCCCCGCCCCACGAAAAAAGGCGTCGGCTGATATGGCTTCAGATCTGGGGAAGGCGCCTCCTTAGGACTGAGTCATACTATGCAGCCACTTCTGCACAGTGGGATAGGACCTCTACTCTCGCCTGTATTGTTTTAAGAAAACAGAAAAGGGGGAACTGTGGTGAGCCGCTTCTGCCGTTTCTGCAGACTATGGTCGCCATTACAAGATGACGCTGGCTCCGCTGTGGTCTGTGACAAACAACTTCTTATCTGGGAAGGTTGGCACATGATTTTTCACCACGCTGTGAGAAAGCTCCATGCGGCAGCTTTGCATTGGGGCTTGGGATGCTTTATTAAGGCTGGGAGGGGCATCCGAGAGGGAGAAGAAGAAATATCAAGGGCCTGAATAAACTGCTGAAAGAAGATTCCCGAGTTGCGTCTTCCTTGCGGGCAAGGGGTCGCGACAACTCCACAGTTAGCATAAAATCTTAAGCACTGTTGTGGAAACTGAATGAGTCTCCTTTTCTCCTTCTCCACTCAGCTGATTTGATATCAGCTTTCTCTCTCTCTTAAAAAAAAAATGAAGAATCTCTACATTTATAAATTCACAGAACAGAAAACCCCACTACTATGTAAATTTAAATTTAACCTTCATATGTATTTGCTGCTATTCTTTTTTTTTTTTTGTCTTCTTTAAGATGGAGGCAGAGAGAGGCTTTCTTTTAATTTCCCTCCAGACTTCTCAATAGCATTTAGACAAAAAGGCAAGCAAGCCATGTCCTCACTGTTAGGCATGCTTATTCTTTGCTTTCTATTCCTCTCTATTAGCAGATTCATACATTAGACTTTTGTGAATTTTTGCAAAATAAAATATATTCTACTATCTCCATGAGGTATTGACAAATTTTGGTATTGCTGCCCCCCCCAAAAAAAATGTTTGCTTTCTTTACTTTTCTCAGTGTGAGGGAATAATAGAAATAATTAGAAAATATTTCAATGTAATACATAAGTCCTGGTGTCAGCAAATTCTGATTTTTTATAACACTGTTCAAGTTCTCACTGTTGAAATGCTCAAGAGAGGATAGTGGCACAAGAGTAGGGACCTGGTCCAGGTGGGGTGGTGGAAGTGGTGGTGGTGGTGGTTGTTTCTTCCACAAGAAGTACTTGGAATGAGATTTTTACACAATCAGAAGGAATATCAATAATTAAGCAAAATCAAAACCAAGTAAACTGCCTGGTCTATATGTAATTTATGTGGGTCAAATTCTAGTTTTGTCTGGAGTAAAATCTTGCCACATTTATACTAGGGAATACAATTCTTAGGTTAATTTCACACTTCTGTCGCTAGATGGGAAATAAGTTAAAATTATCTTAAACTTGTATTTCCTACTTAATTGTACTTCTCTAAATTAGAGAAGAAAATGTTTTGTTTTCTATCCATAAGCGTGAAATAAATGGCACTTTAGAAGCTGCTAGTTCACTGTCCTAATAGAGAGCAGCTTTTATTATTAAGACACACCGGGTTAAAAATAATCTGCATTGTACATAGAGTCAATACAACAGCTGTTGTAAAATTACATCTTAAAATTAAAGTCATTTAAGGTATTCTTATTTGAATGTTTAAAGTGGGTTGCAATTTGTGAGGCAGAAATCAAATGTGATTTGTTTCAGTTACCTTCAAAAAGACCCTTATTTAAGCATATTTAATAAAATCATTATTGTACTTGTTACCTTAAGTAATGACTGGGAGTCTTGAGTTCTTTATATTTTGATGTATTTGTAAGAGTCGTATTTGAGACATATCACATTGACTGTGCTTGCTGCTAGATGTCACTGTTGTTTCAATGTTTTTCAACCATGTGATACTTTCTTGTACTTTAAGAAAGGAATCTCACAGATGGTTACTCTTGTTGGTCAGCACAACTCATCAAAGGAAAAACTAAATATTATCTTTATTACAAAAAGTAAATTACTACATACTCAGAGTACACATTAGCTTTAATTTCACTGAAGATTTCCTAATGACATGTTTTCTTGCATTGATTCTCAGCATGGCTCCAGGTATTAGAGGAACAGGGATCAACAATTTTGACTGTTTTCAAAACTAGATAAGAATTTGAGGAAATATTAAAAACAAATCTTTATTTTTCTAAATCTAGAAATTCCTGTTTATTTTAAAAATACCCCAATATCTTTATATTTCTTTTATTTCTTTGATTGACTTTCATGTACATATAATTAAATACATTGTTTCTCCCTTATCCTTACATCACTTCTCATGGAACTTTCATAGGTTATTAAATATGTTGCTATTTCATAGCTTATAGAGGTGGCTGCAGCTCCCTCCAGTTGAAATTCATTTATGTTACCACTCCTCAAGAGAGGATAATGTGATTATTACTTTTGGAGATAAATAAATATCAATACAGTTTTACATATTTATGAGGAGAAATTGGTCCTGCTAAATCAAAGTTGCACATATTTTATTTGAACACTCTCTATTAACTTTAATCTGAAATCACTTGATTTCATTGTCCTGTTAAACAACATGATGCTACTTACTTATAAGGTAATGAAAACAGTCATTTTGAGTTCTTAGCATCATACCTTAAAAAACAGCACATCATTAAGCCAAAATAGATTTTTTATTAAAAAACAATTATGAACAGTCATCAAAGTCCCATGGTGTGGGGGAAAAAGAAAGAAACACTATAGTATAGTTCAAGAATACATTGTAATTTAAGACAAAACAGTAATGATAACACATATTTTTCAACAAGGTGTAGAGTCCTTATTTCTTCTAATTTATTTGGAGTGTGGAACCTGTCAGGATTTTCTTTTGACTTGTCACACAAAATACATTATTAAGTATTTCACTTATATAAAGCAATGTAAAATGGTCTCTTCACAATGAAATGGGGTAATATGGTTCAGGAATAATCTAAAATGACAGTTCAGCATAATGTGATTTAATGTGTGGCTGGAGTTTCAGAGTATGAACAGTCTCACAGGAAATAATCCAAGAGCAGGGAGAGAGATATCTTTTTTGTTTTTTTTCTAAATTAAGCAATTGTGAACTTGCAGCTGTGATTTCATTTTTCATGACTTTGTTGATTGAGAGCAATTAAATGATACAAGTCAAATTATTTTAGGGTGTGTTCTTTCGAAACATTTTTAATCCATGCTTGATTTTCTAAATGTATTTTCACTTTAACTAATGTATACAATTGCACACATATTTGTGGGGTATAATGTGACTTTTTTTACATTTATGTAATGTGTAATGATGAGATCAGAGTTTTGGGCACTTCTATCATCTTTGACATATGTTATTTCCTTGTGTTGGGAATATTTAAAATCTTCTTATCTACCTATTTTGAAACATCTAATTACTTGTTGTCAGCCATCATTGTCCTGCTGTATGGTAGGGCATTAGAAGTTATTCCTTGTACCCAGCTGTACCCTTTATGCAATAATCATCCTCTGTTTACCCTACCCAGACTCCACTAACCACTATTGGATTCTCTAATTCTATGAGATCAATTTTTAGCTTCCACAGACAAATGAGACTATGAGGTATATATCTTTTTGTGTTTGACTTATTTAACTTAGCATAATGCCCTCCAGTTCCACCCATGTTGCTGCATAAGACAGACTTTTTTTCTTTCTGTCACTAAATAATAGTCCATTGTGTACATATAGCCTGTTTTCTTTATCTAGTCATTCATTGAGACTTATGTTGTTTCCTTTTCAAGGCTATTATGAATTGTGTTGCAATAAATTGGAAAATCAGATGTTTCTTTGATACTATGATTTCATTTGTTTTCATATATACCCAGAAATGGATGGATGGATCATATGGCAGTTCTATTTTGAGGTTTTTGAAAACTTTCATATGTTTTCCTTATAACCATTCATGTCTTTAATAGCACAAATATGCAGATCACCAGAAAGCAAACATATTTATGCTGACCTCTATTTCAATATATGCATTTAACATATTAAACAAAACAATATTCCTTACTTTGCTAAGGCCTAGTATGATGTGCTTATTCTAGAAGATACATAAATCAATGTCTGTCTCAGCCTTTTGATTGGAATAAAAGAGCTGACCAGAGAAAGAGACCTAAGCTTAGGAGCTGGTTCAGTTTACTACAGAGAGGCTGAAAGCAAAAAAATCAATATGTGACTTGTGAAGGGGTTTCTTGGCGCCCTCCCCTGACTTTTAAACAGTATAATCAATGACCAGAAATCTGAAATTCCAGTATTTTCATCTTTTGGTTGTGAGAAAAGGAAATGCAAAGTCCTGTGTTTATGTTAACATAAAATATAAGTCATGAGACATGATACATGGGATCATATTACTGATCTAGCACAATCACAACTTCTATTTTGATCATGATTCTCAAAGATATTTCATGGAAGAAGAAGACTCTTTTTTCCCACTATACTCTAAAACACTTCTTAAATTTTCTTAGTCACATTCTAAAAGACTTACATACAGTTATATTCTTTTCTCTTGGCTATAGAAGAATTGTGCCTTGGTTATATTCACTACACAAAAGAATAAAAAAAAAAAAAAACAGAAAAGAAAAAAATCCCAGAAGCTGTACTTAGAAAGCATTACTGTCTCAATTTTCAAGATTTCATAAAATGAATTATAGTCATTGAATTTAAACTGGTGACAAATTAAACATAAAAATGCTTTTGGATTTAAATAAAAAGCATTCTATATTTTTAAAAAAATTTAAGAATTTTATCAGACATAACACTTGATTTCTCTCAAGGAGCTTTCCTTTTTTATTTGTGTTTGTGTGTGTGTGTGTGTGTGTGTGTGTGTGTGAGAGAGAGAGAGAGAGAGAGAGAGAGAGAGAGAGAGAGAGAGAGGGAGAGATTGAACCAAGCACCTTGTGCATGCTAAGCATGTGCTCTATCACTGAGGTATAATACCCCAGCCCTAACTATCCTCTCTTTAACAATTAACTTTCTCCTTTTGGCAATTCTCCCCACCCTGTATCACATTTAAATTATAAGGCCATTTTTAACAAGAAAATATATGCAAAAATTCATGTAATTATATTTGCTTTTATTTTTGATACTAATAGTCAGATACATCTTGTTTGGGGAATAATATATTAATATATCCCCGATTGAACTACATTTTCATAGAGGAAGGACTAATTTGATTCAGATTACCTTCTAATAGATATATTAAAAATGCTTCATTTTTTGTTTGTTTCTAAGAATTTTCATCTATTTTTATATGGTTTCTTCTTGCGTATAATATTGTGGTTTAACTTAATTGTTAGTTAAGGACTTTGAAATACAGCAGAACACTCTGGTTCTTACTCTAAATGAACTGGGGCAGATTGTTTAACCATTTGATCTAGCTGCACTTTTCACAATGAGGAATAGAGTGGAATTCTAGGTATTTTATTTCTTGGACCTATAAAATAACTGGGAAAGGACTATGTGGCTAAACATGGGTGGTGATGAATCAGTTCAAAACAAGGAAATAGAATCGAATAAATATGAAAGTGGCCTTAAACATATTGATCCAAAGAAAAGGACATATATGTGGCCAAACCATTGATTTTTATTGATAATCCACACAGGGCATTCTATAGTATGGATCTCTCAAGAGTCCCCAAAGGCTCATGTGTTAAAGACTTGGACACCGGGATGGGACTGCTGGGGGATGGTGGAAACTTTGAGAGGAGGAATTTTGTGGGAAAACCTTAGGTCATTGGGGAATGGCTTCAAAGGAGGTTGTGGGACCCTGACCCTTTCTTTTTTCTCTTTTTACTTCCTGGCCATCAGGTGACCAGTTTGCTCACCACGTGGTGCTTCCCTGCCATTACCATCTTGCACAGCCCGAAGGCCTAACGGCAATGGGTCTGCCTGGTCACAGCCCAGAACCTCTAAAATTGTGAGCCAAAATAAATCTTTTCACTTTAAGTCAATTATCACAGTTATTTCATTAAGGTAATAGAAATCTGACAAACATGGTAGCTACTGGAAATTTATAGCCGAAGAACTTGAAAAAAGCAAAAACTATTATGACATGATGTTGCCTTTTTTTTTAAAGAAACACTTTTATCAAACAGACATGTTGTCATATGGGTAGCAAACTATGATTACATTGATCATATTCTTTTGTCAAGTCTTTTGATACCAGCACAACTCAGAAAGATTTCCTTAATGATGTAGATATTTTGAATAATCTTTTCAGAAAAACTTTTGTGTCATAAATAAAACTTCAAGGAATCACATGTCAGTAGCAAATATTCTAGTGCTTATATACTCCTGTATGTGACACATTATGCTTTTGAACTTTATAATACATGGGTAGCTCACAAATAATTTTTATTCTTTTTTACTTGGGTTTACCCTTCAAAGTCACCTCAAAAGTCTTCTCTTCCGGGGTCCTCTCTTTAACCCATTTCCTTGCCCTCAAGCTGAATCGAATGCTCAATATTGGTCAGAAACTTTAGGTACAGACCCTATAAACACTCTAGATTATTGTGATTTTTATTGTTAGGATTTCTTTATAATTTTGTCTTCAGGTCTTTTTCAAGAGTGGCCATAAGCTAAGATAGCCACTCTAGGAAGGTCCCAACCCAGGGAAAGTTAGGTTCAGATGTGTTGGTCAGAAGAGACCCATGAGGAAATGAAACCAAATGTATGAACAGTAGAAATTCCCTCCAGATTTCAGAGAGAATTTTGGTGCCATGCAATGGTCAGGGGCAATGTGAAGTCTGGAGGCATCAGGGAACTCAGCTAGCAGATGGGGTCCAAGAGAGAGGACCTATGTGACCCCACCTTTATTAAGGTGCAGAATGATTTCTTTTAGGATTTCCCTTGGGGATAATGGATTGGCTAAGTTAAAGAAAACTTACAAAGTGCACCTGGTGTGAACCTCCTTGGTACTTTCATAGGCAGCAGCTGTCGGGTGCATTGGGTGAGTGGGACAAGGAAAAGACAGATTATATCATAAGCAACACAACAAGAAGACAATTTAGCCAAGTCAGAGGTCATAGGATATGACTGAGTTTTAAAAAACTATGTCAAAACTAAAGATGGATGCTGAGGCAACCACTATATTAAATAATTTTATAACAATAGTATAAACAGAAATAATCTATTAAGTGTTATTAACAGCTTGTGGTGTTAGGCAATATTTACTAGGAAGGCTTAAGAAAAGAATTCTGAGCTAAACTGCCAGGAAAACTTTCTAGACCACAGCTCAAAACAAAGTCAAAGGAGCTTTGCCTCCACCATGACTTGATGACCCAAGAAATGGGTATTGTGACCATGAAGTCTAGTATAAGCCACCTCTGCCATAACTGTGTGGTGGCCACAGCCGTAAGTCAAGTGCATTATTGAAAAGCATTTAGCACTCAAACTACATTTGTTGTAGTACAAATGTAGTTTTGATGTACATCATCATAAGTAGAAATTTTCTGTACTCTGCCTCTCTTCTCAAAGAATCTGGGTTTTTTTTCCAGATTTGATGTAGCCTAATGATGAAGTAAAAATTTCAGGCTTTGATGTATTCCAGCCTCCCTATCTTTTCGGTAGAGAATATAACACCAAAAATGTAACCACAGAATCTGCCAGTGCTTCTTCACTGTATTCACTAGAAACTGATGTAAAACACTCCTCGCATAGGATTACAACCCTACTGCAGAGTGTCTGTAATTTTTAATCAGTTTATATCAGCAGTTCATGCCTCAGTATTGTTATGATCTCAAAATAAATACATAAGAATACTTCAGTTCAGTGTAATCCATACAATAGGGATTCTGAAAATAACTGAAATTATGACACTACCCTCTTACTTACATATCTACCATTCTGGACTACAGATTCTTCCAGGATAGTGGCTATAATCTTTATTTTTTCAGTACTTATTAGAGTATTATGGCACATATTAAGTGAACAATGAATTTTGATAGAAGAAAGATTATAAAGTGCAAATAAATGCATTCCATTTAGATTCCTTAGAGATTAAGGCTATGGGTTTTCTGAATGTATTTGATTTCTTGAAAATACTTCAATTTTAAGGAATTAGGACAGTTAGCATAGATAATGATATCAAATTTCCTTGATCTTGTGTATTTGCAGTCAACAAAAAATGAAGTTGTTAATAAGTATGCACTTTTCAAATATTAAGAACATTAAAAATCATGGGATACTTTTTTGCTAGTTCACATGTAGCATAATCAGTAATTCTAAGGAATGTTTTAAACGTATTAATCAGCAAATACATTTATCTCCGCATATTTTGGAGTCCATTTTCTGAAAACAAATTTAGTCTGTTAGATGCCTTATTATTTACTATTTATAAGTCAAATGAAACATAACTTTCTTGTAATACTATGTATATATCTTCTTTATGATACTAGGTGGGGAAGATTTTTCAGTTGATGCTATGGATCTAAACTTAGAAAATAAATGAAAAATAAAGTACTATTTACAAATTCCCTTAGCAAATATTTTGGATTTTTCCAAGCTATTACTTGTTTTCTGGATTTTATTTTTTTGTAAATAAGCATGTTCAGGTAAACATTCAAGCCTTTTAGAGTTGAAAAAGACCTTTAACTGTCTGCTGAAGTCTCATCCTCAGAATGGAAGTCCCTGTGTACAATTCCTGTCAGGCAATTGTGCAGTCTCTGATGGAGAATCTTTTTCATAACATCCAAGAAGGGAACCTATTATCTCACAATGCAGTCTGATTTTCCACAAAATTCTAATTTTTACAAAACCCTTTCTTAAAAGACAAACAAATCTGTTTTAATTGGCCTCAAACTTATTGGTGCTATTTTAGAACTTTTTATTTAAATTATTACTATTACTTCTTAAGTCAAAGTTTTGAAATAATTTGCCAAACCTCCAAATATTGTATTTATTATTTTTACATTTGAAAGAGGCTTCCAGTTTATCCAGATTGGTTTTCTATGTCCATAAATTATACAGTAAATATATTAAATGTCTACTGAAATTTTATTTTTTACCTACTCCCCATCTTCCTGATCCAATATATCCATTGTAACATTTCAGGCTAGGGAACATTTTTCTCTACTAAGAATCCTGCCCTTCAGGGTTTCTGTTTGGGAAGTTTCTTTTAGGTCTACGACACATCTACACATTAGCTCACAACTGTGCTATTGCCATATATGTAAGAATTAGACATTCTTTCAGTCTTCTTTGTGAAAGTAGTCTATTTAATGTTTTTAAAAATGAGGCAACACCCCTTCTTCACTGGCACAATAGGGCCTTATTCCCTGGGGCACACTCTCTTACTTTGCCACCATTACTGGGCAGAGGTGGTGGCCATGTTCAGGCATCAGAGGTATTCTTCCAGGCTCTTTTTCTCTTGGAAGGAAATCATTCATGGGTGGCATGAGGCAATAAGGGGTGAAAAAATCTCTAATTTTCTAGAAACAACACCAAAAGACAAGAACTCTGGAAACCAGATAGTAGAGTGTGGGACATGGAGAGAAGAGAGCTTGAGAAGGGATCCTTCAAATCACCGTATTCAGTTCTGAACTCACCAAAAACCTTCAGAGGCTTGATATGAATCAGCAGTGGCCCCATAAATGTTTGAGATTTGATCAATAGTGAGGGTCACTGTATATGTCTCAGAATGGCACATGGGAGGTGCACATAGAGCAAAAGTCAAAATAATACTACAAAGGACTTGTAAACTAAAATACTATAGAATAAATTCCTCATAAAGACCAAATTGGAAATTGTGATCTGAATCCAATAGGATTTACCTGCTAAAAAAAGTAAATAATATAATCTGCAAAATTTTAGCATTTAGTTTCCATGAAAAAAAAAAACACCCTCAAAATGTAGTATTCAAATGGCTCAGTATGCAATCCAAAATTATTTAACATAATAAAAACCAGAAAAACAAAAACAACTTTCAAGGTGGAGAAATTAACAGATTCCAATAAACAAATGACTTAAGTGTTAGATTTTTCAGGATATGATTTTTTTAAAAAACAGAGTCTTTCTATGTTGCCCAGATTGGCTTTGAGTTTGCCTCAGTCTCTCCCAAGTGCTGATCTAAAAAGGACAAAGATTTTAAAATAGCCATTAAAACAATACTCCAAGAATGAGTGAAAACATTCTTGCAATGAATGAAAACAGAATTTTTTTCTTAAAAGTAATTAAAACAATAAAAGGAATGAATGGGAAATTTATCACTGAGAAGTATGAGAATATAATAAGAACATTTCCTCTACAGATTCAATGGCAGAAAAGAAATGATGGAGAAATAACTAATAAATTTAAAGGCAGGCCAAAAGAAATTATCTGACCTGAAGAACATGGCACCTCAAACAACTATTAGACACTATCAAAAGGTCTAACCTTTGTCTAATTGGAGTCTGAGACAGAGAGAAAATTTTACGTAAAAAAAAAAAAAATGTTTAAAGATCCAAATTCTCAATTGGTAAAAAAAAAAAAAAACAAACAGAAAACCACACAAATTAAAAAGTCCAACAAGCTCAATGAATCCAAAAGTATAAATTCTATATCTAGAATCAGACTGCAAGGTACCCAAGATAAGAAATATAGAGACAGAAAGAATTCAAAATAAATATGACACATATCATATAAAAAGACAAAGTTTCAAATTACTTCAGAATTTCCAACAGAAACTATGTAGAGTTCTAAAGACAGATAAACTACATATTATATGAAACAGTGCTATCTCAATCTCTCATCTAACAAAAATATTTTTCAGGAATAAAGCCCAGAGTAAAACAATTAGATGAAAGGGTAACACAAGGAAACCTAGATAATAAAGGAAGACCAAAAGAAAATTTAAATATCTAGTTGAACAAAATATATATTTTTTCAATCATTTAATTATGAAAGATTACTGAAATCTAAAGTTATAATATTCCTTGATGGAAATTTCAGCATGAGTAGTTGTCACATTCAAAAACAAGGGAATAAAAACTGCTGATTTTTAAAAATATCTCTTTTATATGCCATCTTTAACAAAATACACTTGAAGATAAATAATGTAGTAGATTGGTGTTAAAGAAATGCCATATACAGCAATTTTTTAAAAGTCCAAATAGCTTTACTAATATCAAACAATCAGAATGAAGAAAACTGTCAAGAACAAAGAATATTATAAAATAATGAAAAAATCAATTCACTAAGAATATACAATAATTTTAAATAAATGTGACCCTAAATCTAGAGTTCCAAAACACAAGAATCAAAAGTTAGTAGACTGAAGGTTTATCAAGAGATTTATCTGTAATTATTCTTGGAGACTTCCAACACTCACCTGTCATTAATTTATAACATGAGAAGAATAAAAATTACCCAAGATGATTTAATAGTATCTGTATAATATTCCACTCAGCAAAACAGAATATATATTATTTTGAAAAGCACATGAAATACTCCTCAGAATAGACCATATTCTGAGTCATAAAATATACATGCATAAATATAAAATAATGGGTTTGTTTTAGTTTTGATTGTACTGATTGTACTGGGAATTGAACCCAAGGAAACTCAGCATCCTATGTAACTTGGATTACAGGCATTTGTCACTTCATGTGGCTAATCTATAGGGATTGTAATTATTCAAATTGTATTTTTGAAAGTGATAATATTAAACTAAACATCAGGACCAAGGTTTCTATTATCTCATGTGTTTGAAAACTAATGCAGAACAAAATAATCTTTTTTGAGTCTAAGAAGATGTTTCAAGGGAAACCTAGAAAATAATTTGAAAATAAAATTAGAAGATTTATATAGAAGAATTAAGATATCAAAATTTATGAGGTACAGACAGAATATTGTCTACATAAAATTTTATAGGATTAAAATGTTTATGTTAGATAATAAAAAGGAGCTTAAATCAATAATTTAAGATATTACTACTAATGATCCTATAACATTCATATGCAGCTTTTTGTGTGAATGTTTTTTATTCATTTGAGTAAAGACCTAGAAGTGTCATTGCTGAATTATATGCTAAGCCTGTGTAGCTTTGTAAGAAACTGCTAAAATGTCTTCCAACGTGGCTGTACCATTTTGCATTCTTGCTGTCATACTGCTTTTATTTGCTATTAGATATCATTCTAAGTAAGTAATCAAACCTTCAGATTATTTAAAAAAAAACATTTAAGATGCTAGAAGAGAAATGAAAAATACCAAAGCAAGCAGAAGAAAATAAAAATGATAAGAGTAAAAATCACTTAAATTAAGAACATAAAAAAACAAGATGAAAATCTACTAAGCCAAAAAGTGTTTTTTATGAAAGGTCAATAAAACTGATAAACCTCTTTTTCCAATAAGAAGGAAGACATGTGTTACCAACAACAGGCATAATATAAATACTGATCTCATGCATTAAATGGATAATGAGGAAATAACTGGAAAAACTGTAAGCACATTGATTCTGCTACCTAGATGAAATGTACCAATTCCTTGAAAGATACAAACTACTAAAACCTGATAAAAATAAATAGATAACCTGAGTAGCCCAACTATTTTATTTTATTTGCTTGCAGTACTGGGGATTGAATTTAGGACCTTGGGTATGCTGGGCCTATGCCCTACCACTAATCTACATCCTCAGCTCTTTCTACTTCATTTTGAGACAGGGTCCTGCTGGGTTATCCAGTTTAGTCTAAAACTTTTGACCCTCTTACTTCAGCTTCAAGATCATCTGAGATTACAGGTGTGTTCCATGGTACCTGGCTTGTACATATTAAAAAAAAAAAAAAAAAAAAAAAAAAAAAAAAAAAAAACAACTTTGTAGCTAAACCCATTCAAAAATTCAAACTAAATAAATATAAATAGTTCACTGGAAAATTTTATTGGTCATTTAAGAAATAATTAATAACAATTCCACACCTTTTCCTGTAGATAGCAGAAGAATAGGAATACTTTGCTACTCGGACAAAGATAATACAAGAAATGAAAGCTACAGGCCAGTGTAAAAATTAGTGTGAAAAACTTCAACACATACAATGAAGTTGAATACTAAATATATAAATAATATGATAAACCATGCCAAATAGTTTTATGCCAAAAAATCAAAATTTAACAATCAGCTATTGGTTTATACAATATTAACAGACTAAACAAGAAAAAATCATTTGATCATATCAATAGATTTAGAAAAATATTTAACAAAATTCAACATGCACTTATTATTTTTAAAATTACAGAATTCTGTTCCAGGAATCAAAGGGTTGCTTTAGATATTATTGTGCAGTGAGAAACTCGGCACTTTCCCCTCTGTGTCTAGGCAAGTACTATTAGGAGCCATGACTGAATTATGGGTCTTTAACTATCCTGTGACAGAGGCAATGCCTCTCTTGGGAACTCTGGGTATGGAGGCATTGATTTGAGACTATCCAGTTATTATGGTGATGCCCTGTTGAATAGGAGGTTCTGTGTCAGCCACAGAGCTATTTGGTTCTTGACCTTGAGGTTCAAAGACCAGCTGCCCATGGAGAATTATGGGTACAAGCTGATAGTTCTAATTGGCTGTTTATACCCCAACTTTGGTTCTGTCTATCTTGAAGAAACTTTCTCACAATAAATCCTTTTGATGTTTATACCTATATAATAAACTTGCTGAGCTTCTTGTGCGTCACTACTTCCCTACCCAGGTTGTAGTCAACCATCAAGACCCAGCTTTTTCTCTATTTGTGTGTGTGTATGTCTTTTCTCCATCCCCCTAATTCGGGAACCTGAATTAATGGATGTGCAGGTTGAGGCAAAGGATGAAAACTCTTAATCATGCCTACTGAAAACTAATGCAGAACAAATATGCTGAAAGTTCTAGAAAGTGCAATACAAAATTTTATAAAAATGGTTTTAGTTGTTAATAGAGAAGCAAAATATCCTTTTTTCAGCCACCATGATTTTCTCTGTGAAACCCCCAATGTTTATTATAAATAGCTTCTAGAATTTATAAGTAAATTCACTGTTTGAACAACAGAAGGCCAATAAATAACAATTAATATATGCTGACAATGAACGGTTAAAAAACAAAAATTTAGAAAGAAAAGAAAACAGTAAATTTTGCAATAACCTCTGTATCTCCCAAAATATTTAGGTACTAGGTACTAATCTAACAAAACATGTAAAAGATATATATATATATATATATATATATATATATATATATATATATATATATACACTTAAAGCTACAAATTCTTATAGAAATCAGAAGGAGAAGTTGTATTAGTAGATTGAAAGATACAATGAGATATTGATTCTCCTGAAACTGATCTATAGATTTAATGTAATTCCAACCAAAACTTTAGAATTGATGGGAAATATAGAAAAGCTGATTGCAAAATGCATATAGAAAGCTATAAGAACCTGAATAGTCAAAACAATTTTGAGCAGAATAAAGTTAGAGAATTTACATTATCTGATATGAAGACCTATTATAAAGTTACAGTAATCAAAAAAGTGTGGTATTGGAAAAAATGTACAGACCAACTGAAAAGGATACATACCTTCAGATATTATCAGTTGATTTTTTTATATAGTTCAAAAGAAATTTAATAGAGAGCAGGTAGCATTTTCAACACATAGTGCTGTAACAACTGAACATTCATAAAAAAATTAATCTGTAATAACACTTTATATCCAACATAAAGTGGGCCATAGAATTAACTATGAAATAAAAACACTAAAAATATATTAGAAAAATCCTTTATGACCATGGATAAAGCACATAGTTCATAAATCAAAATCAAGTACATGATCCATAAAAGAACAATAAAATGAATTAGACTTCCTCAAAACTAAAAACTTTTGCTCTCTGAAGGACATCATACAGAAAATGAGAATAAAATCAAAAGGGAAGTAGAAAATATTTACAGTACACAAAATCAACAAAAGATTTGAACCCACAATATATAAGCACATGAAAATAAAATCAGTATGAACAAAAGAATCAACCCAGTAAAAAATCATCCAACTCTTTCAAGAAGCACTTAAAGAAAATATTTTCCTGTAAAATAAGATCATGAAAAGGTGTTCAACATTATCAATTGTTACATCATTTGAAGTTGCTATCATATTGAGATACCACTAAAATATTCAAATAGCTACTACAAAAGCACAACAAAGACTAGAATGTCTTCTATATCAGTTTTCTGAGGGAATAACAATTCTGCACCATAGGAAGTATTTTGAAAGTTAATTGCATAGTTAAAATTATCACATATCCCAGTAACTCTATATCTAAGTATTTATCCTAGAAAACTCACAATATACATTCACATATAAAGAACTCATGAACTAAGGGCAATTTTCACCTACCTGCTGGTAAATTTGGCAAAGTCTGTACACTTAGTTTTCTCAGCCAGGGAGAAGATGCCACTGCTGTATAGTAGTAAGAAGACAAGGATGTTACTACATATTCTATGGTGCACATGACAGCTTTTGATAACAAATAATTATCTAGTCTAAATTGTCAATAGTGCTGACATTGAGAAACCCTCGTGAACAACAAAGACTTACAGCAAGATAATTTGTAATCACCCCAAAGTGGAAACATCTTAAGTGTCCCTCAATGAAGGAATAAAATGGGGTGTATCCATTTAATGGAAAACTACTCTGAACTAAAAAGGAACAAACAATTTACATATACATATGTAACATATATACAAATTGTGTGTGTGTGTGTGTAAAAACTTGGGTAAATAGTAACGGCTTTATGGTAAGTAGGATAAACCAGACCAAAAAGTTGCATACTTCTTGATTTCCTTCACATGACATTGAGAAATGCATAATTTTAATGACAATAAAACTTTTTGTAGTTCCCAGGGATTAGGATTTGAGGGTTAGTCTAGCATGCAGAAATTCTTGGAGATGCTCGAATTGTCTGGTATCATTTTAATTGTGATGGTTACGTGAATTTATATACACTTTTCAACTCACAGGACTTTACATGGAAAAGATTACTGAGGACAAATTAAAATAATAATAATAATAATAATAATAATAATAATAATAATAACAAGGAATCAGTTTATAAGTGCAAATTCCCCAGTCCTGTTTATCATTAATGTTATTATATTAGCATGTCTTCATTAAGCATACCTCAGTTTTACAAAAGATTTTATTTTCCATTATTTGTTACATGGTATATATTCTGTACTTACAGATATTATCTAATACAATTGCTACAACAGCACTGAAGGGAATTGTTGTGCTTTAGATATGAGATATCTCCTGAACTCTCATGTGTGAGACAATGCAATAACTTAATAGATTATTTAATTAGATGGATTAATAATTTGAGTGGATAAATGGGTAGTAACTGATGCAGTTAAGGCATGACTGGAGGGGGTAAGTCATTGGGAGCATGTCCTTGCAGATTATATTATCCCTAGATTCCTGCACTCAAACCCTCTCTCCTTCCTGGCTGTCATTAACTGAGCATTTTTCTTCCACCACTCCCTTCTGTCTTGATGTTCCACCCCACCTTGAGCCCAAAGCAATGGAGTCAGCCAACTATGAACTGAACCTCTAAAAATATGAACCAAAATAGTTCAGAGTAGTTTTCCATTAAATGGGTACACCCCATTGTATTCCGTAATTTTGCCTTTAATTGTTCTTGGCATGTCTTTTGGTCACAGCTAGAAAATGTGACTAGAAGAAAAATTGGTACTGGGAATGGGGCCTTCACTGTGACTAACCTGAACATGTGGTTCAGAAGAATGTAGGTCCTAGTTTGTAAGAAGAGTTTGGAAATGTTTGGCAATGCAGGAAGGAGAAGCCTTAGAATGTAGTATTCAGGGATTAGTGTGTGATTCTGGTGGGAGCTCAGAAAACCAGAATGCTGATGACTGCAGACAGTGAATACTGTCCTCATGATATTTCAGAGTATGACTATTAGAAATTGGACTAGAGGTAATTTCTACTGCATTCTGGCAAAGAAGTTGTCTACATTTTGTCCATGTATTGAGATTTTATGTTGAGGATGAATTAAAAAGAAGAAGAAGGATGAGGAGGAGAAAGAAGAAGAAGAGGAGAGGGAGGTGAATGAGTGGTTGTGGAAGAGATTATAGCCTCAAAAGTGGTGCTAAATATTTTACACATAGAAAATAGGAAAGGAGGTTTAAGGGAATCTCAGGAATTGACAAGACCACATCCTTCACAGGATCAAGGATGTAAAAGTAAAATTTCGTTTAAGAAGGAACCATGTGGATACCTTACTTGTGCAGAAGTGATAGAAATTTGTTTCCCTATGCTCAGCAATCCAGGTGCTCAGAGGCCACTGCAGTCATGGTCCAAGGAGGCTTAAGATGGTGACAAACTTGACATAATGCACATGGCTTTGTTCTGTAGGAATGAAAGATGCTGGAGTTAGCAATCATGGAGGCTTCCACTAAGATTTCAAAAGAATGTCTGGGAAGCCAGGGAAAGTGTAGCAAGGGCAAAATCCCTGCAGGCTGTCCCTAAGAAGATTATGCATGAGGATGTACAAAGGAAACTTATGCTGAAGTGGAAACCTCTAAGACTAAGAGATGGTAATAATATGGAATGTGCTGAGGAAGTGCTGACATACAACAAAATGACACCAGAGAGAGATCATGTTGGTTGTAATCTGCAAGATCATGAGGCAGTGCTACACAAGTCCTTTGGAAAGAACATCATTATGCCTTATGTTCCAAATGCTGGGTGTAGAGCCATAGGATTTGATTGCCCAGCAGGATTTTGGTCTTATTTTGGTCCCATCCCTTCTTATGATTCCCTTATTACTTTCTTTTAAAATGTAAATTTCAAATGTTAACTCAGTGCCATTGTATATTGGATATGAGTAACTTTCTTGTGATTTTTACAAGGGGATCACAGCCAACAGTATGCCTTGAGTCTTAAGAGACTTTGAATTTGAATTTGGGGAACTTTTAAAAATTATGGAAATAGATTAAATGCATTTTTTATTAGTAGATGGGCATGTGCTTTGGGGGGCTAAGAGCAGAATATTGTGGTTTGTATGTGAGGTGTCCCATGAATGTTCATATATGAGACAGTGAAGGAATGTTCAGAGATAAAATGATTACATTATGAGAACAGTAACCTAATTGGTAGATTAATCCATTCAATGGATTAATAATCTTAATTAATTAATGGGTGGAACTATAGACAGGTAAGGCATGGCTGGAGGAAGTAGGTCACTGGGATCATATCCTTGGGGATTATACTATCCCTGGATTCTTGCACTAGAGCTCTCTTGCTTCCTGGCTTTCATTAACTGAGTAGCTCTCCTCCACTATTCCCTTCTACCATGATGTTCTGTCTCATCTCAAGCCAAGACCTATGGAGTCAGTTGACCATGAACTGAATCTCTGAACCAAGAGCCAAAACAAACCTTTCTTCCTCTGAGTTATTTATATCCTGACTAAAACAATATATTATTCCAATTTTATAAATGAAAATACAGTATTTGAACATTACTAACAAGGGGTTCATAAATTTAAAATGAGCTATCTGCAGTGGCTGTAATCTGTAATCCCAGTGACTCAGGAGGATCACAAGTACACTTCATCTCTTTTCTCAAAGATTATCTATCATTTTTCTCTTTATTACAAAGCATGGAAAAAGAGAATAAAGGTGAATATAGTGTTTGCATTTTCTTAAATTGCTCCTCTGACTTCTTATTCTCTATAATAGTTTCTTCCCTTCTGTTCTGGAAGTTTTCTCTGCACATACTAAAAAATTTCTCCCAAGATGTTTTGTCTTGAACAATCTCTCACCAAGCAAGTGTTCTCACTTATCTTTATTAGTAATGTATCTTTATTATGTAATGTTTTACTTATATTTCTTGTTTACTTTTGAAAATTACACCTTTTATTGTATTTCTCAACAATGACAGGCAAACTTGGAAGAAGAAAATGTCCTGTATGTGGCATTATAAGTATCAGACTATGATTGCAGCTCCTCTCAGCATGAGACACAGTAGATGAAGGTGTGGGGCTGCTGCATAGATCCTCTGACCACCTGCAAAGTCCTCTCTGCTGAATTATTTCACTGAAGCCATTACACATTTAATTCCATTTGATACCATGTCTTAAATATTCAGTATGTAATTAGGGAGAATGAAAGAATACTTTAGAATGAATAATGTTGCATTTTAAAATTACATCTTATTATTGAAAAAATGCCAACAAATACATTGAATAATGCATGTGTGCATTTTTTAATTGAAGGTAGGTTTTTATTCCAAAAAGAGCTGTCAAGTGCTATTTGGTATTACTAATATCCATATTTATCATTATTTCCAACCCAAATTTAAAAGGTACAATTAGGTGCTTTACAATTATACATTTTTGACCTAATAGTACTGAGCCATGATCATAAGAATAAATCCTCTGATAATGAACAGTTTCTATAGCTCTTTCCTTCACTGGGCAGAGATTTTGAAGGGATAATATTCAAACTTCTGTATAACTCTGTGTGGGGAAACTCTCCAATAATCTAGAAGTATATTTTTGGAAGTACCTATTATAATAGAGATTAAGTTTACTTGGGCCAGAATATTAGTTCTAAAGGAATCATGTATACTTATTCTTCTAGAATCTTTATTAATATGGCAATCCTACAGTACAAAAAAGAAATAAATCATCTTATAAAAGTCTTTGCATTTCACTTGAGGTATAGTAATGGACTAAGGGTATGGCCTTAAGACAGTAGGAGATCCTATTTCAAATTTGGCCCTGTGGCTTATTGCTTAGATCAATACGCAGACAATTTACCTAACCTCTCTGAATCCAAGTTTTTTCATCAGTTCACCTACTCTATTAACGTATCATTTGTTTTGGGGTCAGTTGTAACAAAAAAAGCTCACTCATCTGTCATAGTCTCTGGGATAGGTGGCCTTTGAGCAGAATCGCGTGTGTTAGAATCCTATCTACTACTCTCATTAATAGGATGAACTGCACAGATACAATGTTTTTATTTCCTAATCTGTAAAATAGATATGCTGACAGTCCTATTACATATGATAAGTTAGATAACTCATGTCAATCACATAATACTCAGGTAGGACAGTGACAGTCAAAATGTTGAAAACATTGATCCATAAATGAACAACATTATAGTTACCTCAATAAGTATCATCTGTTTTTTTTTTTTTTTGAGGGTAAGTATTGTTCAGTGTTGTTAGAATATTTTGTGGATCTAGATTCTGTCATTTCACCTGTATACATGCTAGCTGGTGCCTCCATTTAAGGTGACACCATGCAACAAGACATGTTGCATATTGTGTTGAACTCCAGGGGTAAGAAAGGAAAATTTACTCTCCTAAAAGGTGTTGGTTAATTTTGGCTACAGCATTAATGGATATTTATTAAAATATTGAAATCCAAACCCAGTGCCAAATGCCTATAATTCCAGTTACTTGGGAGACTGAGGAAGGAAAATTTCAAGTTCAAGAATAGCCTAGGCAATTTAGGAAGACACTTAGGAACTTAATGAGACCCCATCTCAAAGTAAAAACTAAAAAGGACCAGGGATGTTGTTCAGTGGTAAAGCACCCCTGGGTTAAATACCCAGTACCAAATAAAATAACAAAATAGTATTGGATATTCACTATTTTACTGTGAAATGTAGTTTTATATATAGGCCACAAGAATATAAACAAATGCTTCCTGATACACTGTATTCTAGAGTTGTTCTGATATGCTGCTAGAGTTAATTTATTTTAGAAAACCTGAAATCAACGTATGTCTTATTTCGACTGCATTGATAATGGTGCCACTGAGACTGGTTGTATGGGAAGAAAAAATATGAAAGATGATGTGTTCAGTTTTATGTGAAAAACCAGGATGGGAATATATCATGGAAAAAGACATTTTTCAAACTGTGCTCATAAGAGAGGCGGGTTGGGGGGTGGGCATGAGGGTCATTGCCTTAGGACACACCTAAACATTCTCTAGCCTGTTCATGAAGTAAGTAATTAGAGACAGAACAACTTGGATGTAGAGAAATAAGAATTTCCTTACACGTGTGTCAATGTGATACAAGCTTAATGATCTAAAAAACAGCAGGCTCACAGTTCTACCTCCTCTAGCCAAGAAATGAACAAGCAAATGCTAAACCTTTTGAACTTCATCTCTATGTTTAGGAGCAGGGAATAGTGAAAATGAGGATGTGCTTTCTTGTATCCTTGGTCTTTTATATATTATTTGCATTTTTGTATGCTAGTCAGATACTCAAACTGAATCAAGAACAAGCTTAAACCTTGATAGATTGGCCTAGTTTGCTAAACTTATAACCCAAACCTGCCTCTGTGAGCTTGCTGAGTTTTTCGTGATATCTGAAATCATACCTATGAACAAAGTCCTGTGGAATGTGAATAACAATAAGCAGAAGAAAATATTCTATATTGGATGGCATTATTAGTTTTACAATGTTTTCATTGAGACCTATGATGGTCCTGGAGGTGTGCTATTTACATTTTCTTTAGTAAAATTTGCTGCAAGGAGCTTAGTCACCTGGCAACTTCCAGCCTCTGCACCCTTGGCCTGCTGCAGTATTCACACCAAAGTTCTTATCCCCATCATACTCTTCTAACCACTGTGCTCTTAGTCAACAACTGAAAATGGTGAGGGGATTAGTGTAGGTTTATTTTACCTGCCTCAAGCAGGAGCCTCTGAATAGTATACTTGACTCTGGCACTTTTCACTGGCCTGGCTGAGACTTTCTCCAGACTTCATATAAGCTTGAGGCTCTTACCCAATTCTTTTCTTCTTCCTCTCTTTTTTTCACAGATATCAAACTTGGCTTGATTTTTGAAGAGTTACCCCTGCCTAATTCTGTTCCACCTTTGCTTATTCTTCAGAGACATTTTCTTCGATAAATCACTTGCATTTCAACTAATTCTGTCTTAGCTTCTGTGTATAGGAAAACTCAATGGAGAAAATCAAAACATAGTCTTTAGAATGAAAATAAAATCAACAATATTTCTAAAATTCTCACAATTGTGTATCATAAAGACATTCATAATCAGACAGATTATCTATAATAAACAAAAGATATTAGAAGTTTCAGAGTCTGGATGAGAATTTGAAGTGTGTGATAAGATTGTCAACATTTTATTGTTTCTTGAAAATATAGTGGGGTTAAATATGATTATTTGGGGAAAGGGATTCTGTAAAGTTCAAGGATATAAAACATGTCATAGCACATACTAGTTACTAATTAAATACTAGATTTTAGTTCTGAAGACTTTTCACAAGCAATTTACTTAAACTTTCATGTGTGGGTAGTGCTGGGGATCAAACCAAAGACCCTGCACATGCTAAGCAAGCTCTCTGCCACTGAGTTACAACCCTAGCCCCTTTATTTAGCTCAATTATCACAATACACTATATTGTGTATGTCATTCCTTTGAAAGTTCAAAAAAGTAGGTCTAGAACTGGAACCCAGGTTTTCGTATTTTTGTGTCTTTCTCCCCTAGATTTTATAAGATCTAAGGCAGATGTAAGCCTGGATTCCATTCTACTGAAAGTTAATGCTGAAATAGACCAATATTCCACAAGGAGCAAATGCTAATCATATCAGGCTTGTACAAAACAGTGGCATCTTAGTGAGCTAGGTCTTTTTCCTTTTTGTTGCTGTTGTTCATGAAAAACATAATCAGAAGGTAGCTGTTCTTTTCCCATTATTGATTTTTCTGCACTTTCATTATTTTGGATCAGGTAAATGCTGGTTTCTTTTGTGAGCTTACATAAAGGACATAACAAGCAGAGATTTATAGCTCCCAAAGAGACCAGCTTTAAAGAGAATACTTCAATGGTGGTGAATAAACAGACAAAAATCTAAGGGGGTAACATTGGACCCACTTGTTCCATTTTTTTCAGAAAGCTTGGTGTGGGTATTTGTAATAACAGAACTTGATGTATTTATTTCAGAGAGGCTGCCTGGCTAATGTGATTTCATGTGGTAGAATGACATAGCAAAAATATGCTTTGAAATTACACAGACATAGCTTTGAATGCTTGCTATAACTTTTTATTAAAACTATGTTTTAAACACCATCAATGTCTGATTTTGTTTACTTATAGAAATGATAGCAGTGCTTATTTCATAGATTTGCTAGGTAAATGAAAGGAAATACATAAAATGTCAAATTCTTTGACAGATATATTACAAAGACCTAAGAAATTTCTTACTAGTGGATTGTTATTCTGTTGGAAAATATCTATTGGTTGACATACTGATTATGTATTTTTAATCACTCAATAAAGATCAAATGATAATCTGAATGCCAGGAGCACAGTAGCAAAAAAAAGTAAAGATCTTGCTCACAAATAAAGACATGACAATAGTATCTGATATAAAAAATAAGTAGCCGAGATAAGTAGAGATTGCAAGGTAGAAGTATTTTAGATAAGATAGGAAGCATCTCTGAAAATATAACATTTGATATGAGAACTGAAGGACACAAGAGGCCAAGCCATGCAAATGGTGAGAGGATTACTAGAGTGAGGAACAGGTATGAAACGGTATGAAATAAAAATGTAAATAATAATAAAAATAACTGGTTAGATCCTGCAACCCTCTGGTCATAACATTTTCATTAACTGATATATAATCTTGTTTTATGTGTGTTCATATTTAAAGACTCCTTATTTAACATCTATTAACACTGACCTAATAGCCAACAGCACCACAATTCATGCCTGAATGAAGCCTCTCCAACATGAATGTCTTCCATAAGGCACCATGTCACAGCTTTCTTGCACTTAGGAACACTATACAAGACTTCAGCATTATGTTGGGAGGCCATTAAACAGTAAAACACCATAAACTCACTTAAACACACACACACACACACACACACACACATTGTGGTGCTTAGACCATGAAAAGAACACTTTTATCCGCGTAAGGGCCAAATTAAGAAGTTAATGATACCATAGCTTGGACTATTTGCACTGGGGAACTCACACTGTTTGCATGGTCACATATGTCATTCACATATATGACCATATAGGGCATATCCTGGTCATGTTGATGATAGTTACATTTACTGAGATAAGGAACATCAGGAATGAGACAGTTTTTGAATGAGGCATATACATTTCAGTTCTATACATTTTAAGCTTCAATGTTCAATGTAATTCCAAGTGGAATTGTCTGCGGCAGAGTCTTCAGACAATTGAAAATTTATTTATTTATTTTGTGGTATGTGGGGTAGAAACCAGAGATGCTTTACCCTCAAGCAGTATCCCCAGTATCCCTCCCTCCCCCGCCCCCCACTTTTTTTTATTCTGAAGCAGAGTTTTGATAAGTTGCTGGGGCTAAACTGATATTTATGTTCCTCCTGCCTTAGCCACCTGTGTAGCTGGGATAATAGGTGAATAGCTCTGGGTAGAGATTTAAGATATATGTTGAATGGAAGAGGACATTCCTGTCTTGTTTCAGTTTTTAGAGGGAATGCTTTCAATTTTTTCTTCATTTATAATGATGCTGGCTTGGTTTTAGCATATATAACTTTTACAATGTTGAAGTATATTCCTACTACCCGCTAATTTTTGTCATGTTTTGAACATGAACAGATGCTATATTTTGCCAAAAGCTTTTTCTGAATCTACTAAGATAATCCGGTGATCCTTGTTTTTAAGTCTACTGATGTGATGAATTACATGTAATGATTTCTGAATGTTGAACTAACCTTGCATCCTGGGGTGAACCCCAATTGATCATAGTGCTTTATCTTTCAATATGTTTTTGTATGCAGTTTGCCGGTATTGTATTAAGAATTTTTTCATCTATGTTCATCAGGGAAATTGGTGTGAAGTTTTCTTTCCTTGTTGTGTCCTTGTCTGCTTTTGGTATCAGGATGATACTAGTCTCATAGAATAAGTTTGGAAGAGTTCCCTCCTTTTCTATTTCATAGAATAATTTGAAGAGTTATTAGTTCGTCTTTGAAGATCTGATGGAACTTGGCTGCTTATTTTTGGTCCTGGGCTTTTCTTTCTTGGTAGGCTTTAAAAAAAATTTTGATGGACCTTTATTTATTTATTAATTTATGTGGTGCTGAGAATCAAACCTGGTGCTTAGAATCAAACCTAGTGCCTCACACATGCTAGGCAAGTACTCTACCACTGAGCCACAACCTCAGGCTTCTTGGTAGGCTTTTGGTGGCATCTTAAATTTCATCGCTTGAAATCAATATGTTTAAATTTTCTATGTCTTCCTGATTCAATTTAGTTAGGTCATATGTCTCTAGAAATGTGTTAATGTCTTCATGATTTTCTATTTTATTAAGATACAAATTTTCAAAATAGTTTCTGATTATAGTCTATATTTTAGTAGTGTTCATTGTGTTCCTTCATTTTTAATCATAAATTTTAGTAATTTGAGATTTTCCTCTCCCTCCATTACATTGGTAAGGGTTTATAAATTTTATTTATTTTTCAAATAACTACCTTTTGTTTTGTTGATTTGGGGGATTGTTTCTTTTGTTTCAATTTCATTTATTTTTAGCTCTGATTTTAATATTTTATGTCTTCTTCTTTTGGTGTTGATGTGTTCTTTTTTCTAGAGCTTTGTGATGTAATGTTAGGTTATTTATTTATTGACATTCTATTCTTTTAGTGAATAAGTTCAATGCAATGAATTTCCTCTTAGAAATGTCTTCATAGTTTCCCAGAGATTTTGATATGTTGTATTGCTGTTCTCATTTACCTGTAAGTATTTTTAATTTCTTTTTTTATTTTTATTTTTATTTTTTTTATTGGTTGTTCAAAACATTACAAAGCTCTTGACATATCATATTCATACATTAGATTCAAGTGGGTTATGAACTCCCATTTTTACCCCAAATACAGATTGCAGAATCACATCGGTTACACATCCACATTTTTACATAATGCCATATTAGTAACTATTGTATTCTGCTACCTTTCCTATCCTCTACTATCCCGCCCTCCCCTCCCCTTCCATCTTCTCTCTCTACCCCATCTACTGTAATTCATTTCTCTCCTTGTTTTTTTTCCCATTCCCCTCACAACCTCTTATATGTAATTTTGTATAACAATGAGGGTCTCTTTCCATTTCCATGCAACTTCCCTTTTCTCTCCATTTCCCTCCTACCTCATGTCTCTGTTTAATGTTAATCTTTTCCTCCTACTCTTCCTCCCTGCTCTGTTCTTAGTTGCTGTCATTATATCAAAGAAGACATTTGGCATTTGTTTTTTAGGGATTGGCTAGCTTCACTTAGCATAATCTGCTCTAATGCCATCCATTTCCCTGCAAATTCCATGATTTTGTCATTTTTAGTGCTGCGTAATACTCCATTGTGTATAAATGCCACATTTTTTTTATCCATTCATCTATTGAAGGGCATCTGGGTTGGTTCCACAGTCTAGCTATTGTGAATTGTGCTGCTATGAACATCAATGTGGCAGTATCCCTGTAGTACGCTCTTTTAAGGTCTTCAGGGAATAGTCCGAGAAGGGCAATAGCTGGGTCAAATGGTGGTTCCATTCCCAGCTTTCCAAGGAATCTCCATACTGATTTCCAAATTGGCCACACCAATTTGCAGTCCCACCAGCAATGTAGAAAAGTACACTTTTCCCCACATCCTCGCCAGCACTTGTTGTTGTTTGACTTCAACATGGCTGCCAATCTTACTGGAGTGAGATGGTATCTTAGGGTGGTTTTGATTTGCATTTCTCTGACTGCTAGAGATGGTGAGCATTTTTTCATGTACTTGTTGATTGATTGTATGTCCTCCTCTGAGAAGTGTCTGTTCAGGTCCTTGGCCCATTTGTTGATTGGGTTATTTGTTATCTTATTGTTTAATTTTTTGAGTTCTTTGTATACTCTGGATATTAGGGCTCTATCTGAAGTGTGAGGAGTAAAAATTTGTTCCCATGATGTAGGCTCCCTATTTACCTCTCTTATTGTTTCTCTTGCTGAGAAAAAACTTTTTAGTTTGAGTAAGTCCCATTTGTTGATTCTAGTTATTAACTCTTGTGCTATGGGTGTCCTATTAAGGAATTTGGAGCCCGACCCCTCAATATGTAGATCGGAGTCAACTTTTTCTTCTATCAGACTCAGAGTCTCTGATTTGATATCAAGCTCCTTGATCCATTTTGAGTTTACTTTTGTGCATGGCGAGAGAAGGGGATTCAGTTTCATTTTGTTGCATATGGATTTCCAGTTTTCCCAGCACCATTTGTTGATGATGCTATCCTTCCTCCATTGCATGCTTTTAGCCCCTTTATCAAATATAAGATAGTTGTAACTTTGTGGATTAGTCTCTGTGTTCTCTATTCTGTACCATTGGTCCACCTGCCTGTTTTGGTACCAGTACCATGCTGTTTTTGTTACTATTGCTCTGTAGTATAGTTTGAAATCTGGTATCGCTATGCCGCCTGATTCACACTTCCTGCTTAGAGTTGCTTTTGCTATTCTTGGTCTTTTATTTTTCCATATGAATTCATGATTGCTTTATCTATTTCTACAAGAAATGCCATTGGGATTTTGATTGGCATTGCATTAAATCTATAGAGGACTTTTGGTAATATCGCCATTTTGATGAGGTTAGTTCTGCCTATCCATGAACAGGGTATATTTTTCCATCTTCTAAGATCTTCTTCTATTTCTCTCTTTAGGGTTCTGTAGTTTTCATTGTATAAATCTTTCACCTCTTTTGTTAGGTTGATTCCCAAGTATTTTATTTTATTTTTTTGAGGACATTGTGAATGGGGTGTTTTTCCTCATTTCCATTTCAGAAGTTTTGTTGCTGATATACAGAAATGCCTTTGATTTATGCGTGTTGATTTTATATCCTGCCACTTTGCTGAATTCATTTATTAGTTCTAGTAGTTTTTTTGTAGACCCTTTTGGGTCTTCTAGGTATAGAATCATGTTGTCTGCAAATAGTGATAATTTAAGTTCTTCTTTTCCTATTTTTATGCCTTTAATTTCTTTCATCTGTCTAATTGCTCTGGCCAGTGTTTCAAGAACTATATCGAATAGAAGTGGTTATAGAGGCCATCCCTATCTTGTTCCAGATTTTAGAGGGAATACCTTCAGTTTTTCTCCATTCAGAATGATGCTAGCCTGAGGCTTAGCATAGATAGCTTTTACAATGTTGAGGTAAGTTCCTGTTATCCCTAGTTTTTCTAATGTTTTGAACATAAAGGAATGCTGTACTTTGTCGAATGCTTTTTCTGCGTCTATCAAGATAATCATATGGTTCTTATCTTTAAGTCTGTTAATGTGGTGAATAACATTCATTGATTTCCGTATATTGAACCAGCCTTGCATCCCAGGAATGAATCCTACTTGATCATGGTGCACAATTTTTTTGATGTGTTTTTGTATCCAATTCGCCAGAATTTTATTGAGGATTTTTGCATCTAGGTTCATTAGAGATATTGGTCTGTAGTTTTCTTTCTTTGAGGTGTCTTTGTCTGGTTTCGGAATCAGGGTGATGTTGGCCTCATAGAATGAATTTGGAAGAGCTCCCGCTTTTTCTATTTCCTGAAATAACTTGAAAATTGTTGGTATTAATTCTTCTTTAAAGGTTTTGTAAAACTCCGCTGTATACCCATCTGGTCCTGGGCTTTTCTTGGTTGGTAGTCTTTTGTTTGCTTCTTCTATTTCATCCATTGATATTGGTCTGTTCAAATTGTGTGTATCCTCCTGACTCAGTCTGGGCAAATCATATGACTTAAGAAATTTATCGATGTCTTCACTCTCTTCTATTTTATCGGAATATAGGTTTTCAAAATAATTCCTAATTATCTTCTGTATTTCTGTAAAAAATATGGAACGCTTCACGAATTTGCATGTCATCCTTGCGCAGGGGCCATGCTAATCTTCTCTGTATCATTCCAATTTTAGTATATGTGCTGTCAAAGCGAGCACAGTATTTTTTAATTTCATCCCTTATTTCTTCTATCATTCATTGGCCATTCAATAGCATATTATTTAGTTTCCAGGTGTTATAACAGCTTTTGTTTTTTTTTCAAATATTTTTTGATGTTGATGGTCCTTTATTTTATTCATTTATTTATATGTGGTTCTGAGAATCAAACCTGGTGCCTCACACGTGCTAGGCAAGTGCTCTACCACTAAGCTACAACCCCAACCCTCTGTTTCTTATTTTATCATTGATTTCAAATTTCATTCCATTATGATCTTATAGAATGCAGGGTAGTATCTCTATTTTTTTTTTTTTTTGTATTGGCTAAGAGGTGCTTTGTGTGACCCAAGATATGGTCTATTTTAGAGAAGGATCCATGTGCTGCTGAAAAGAATGTGTATTCAATCATTGAAGGATAAAATAGTCTTTATATGTCTGTTAAGTCTAATTTGTCAATTGTATTTTTTATTTCTATAGTTTATTTATTTAGTTTTGTTTGGAGGATCTATCCAGTATGACAGCAGTCTGTTAAAATCACCCAGTATTATTGCATTATAGACTATTTGATTCTTGAAGTTGAGAAGAGTTTGTTTCATGTATGTAGATGCTCCATTATTTGGGGCATAAATATTTTTGATTGTTATATCTTGTTGATTTATAATTTCTTTAAGCAGTATGAAATGTCTTTCTTTGTCTCTTCTGAATAACTTTGGCTTCAAGTTTACTTTATCTGACATAAAGATAGAAAACCGTGCTTGTTTAGACTATCCATGTGAGTGATGTTTTTTCCCATCCTTTTATCTTCAGACTATGGATGGCTATGCCTATGAGGTAAGTCTCTTAGAAGGAGAATATTGTTCTGTCCTGTGTTTTAATCCAATCTGCTAGTCTGTGTCTTTTCATCGGTGAGTTTAAGCCATTAATGTTCAATTATTATTGAGATATAATTTATATTCCTGGTCACTTGGGTTTATCTTAAGTGTTTAATTTGATTTGGTTTCTCCTTTGATTGACTGTCCCTTTAGTGCATTTGCTTCCTTGCTGGTTTTCACTTTTTTTTTCTTTCATCTTCATTAAATACTTTGTTGAGAATGTTCTGTAGTACAGGCTTTTTAGTTGTGAATTCTTTTAACTTTGATTATCATGGAAGGTATTTATTTCATCCTCAAATCTGAAACTTAATTTTGCTGGATATAGGATTCTTCTTTGGCATCCATTTTCTTTCAGAGCTTAGCATATGTTATTCCAGGACTACCTATCTTTGAGGGTCTGGTTTCAGAAATCAGCTGAGATCCAAATCGATTTCCCTCTATATGTAATCTGACATTTTTCTCTTGTAACCTTTAAAATTCTATCCTTATTCTGCATGCTAAGCATTTTAATTATAATGTGCTTTGGTGTGGGTCTGTTGTAATTTTGTAAATTTGGGGTCCTGTAAGCCTCTTGTATTTGATTTTCCATTTCATTGTTTAGGTTTGGGAAATTTTCTGAAATTATTTTATTGAAAATATTGTGCATTCTTTTGGTTTGTATCTCTGCACCTTCATCTATCCCAATTAATCTTAAATTTGGTCTTTAATGTTATCCCATCATTCTTGGAATTTCTCTTCATGATTTCTTAACATCATTTCTCCATGGTTAATTCTATTTTCAAGATTAAATATTATGTCTTCCTTGCTCAGTGTTCTGTCTTCCAAGTGGTCTAGTCTGTTGGTGATGCTTTCTAATGCATTTTTAATTTGGCTTATTTCCTTCATTTCTAGGATTTCTGCTTTTAATTTTTTCTTCAGAATCACTGCCTCTTTACTGAAGTAATCTTTAACTTCATGTATTTTCTCTCTGATTTCATTTCTTATACCATCCTTTGTTTTTCAGATTAGTTTAACTATGCATGTGCTAAACTCCTCTCTGACATTTCTTCCACTATGGTGTTGATGGATTCTGCTATTGGAGCATCTTGGTTTGTTTGGGCAATTCATTCCCTTGTTGTTTCATGTTGTTTGTGTGTCTACCCATCTAAGGGTGTGGATCTGAGTCAGCAGACTTTCTACCCTGTGGACTTATAGTTTTCTGAATGTTTCCTGTTCCTCACTGTTTAAGGGGAGAAAATTAATAACCAATACAAATAATTACAGCATTTATCCAAATAGTTTCTACTCTGATGTTTACAATGTTTATCACCACAATAAGCAGAAATGATATGGTCAGTTATTGCCTACAATAAAAATAGTAAGTTTGCAAAACAGTTTATAATGGTGAACAGGGGAGGACAGAAGTGATATATGATTATGAGGAAGGAGGAAAGAAGATAAAATAAAAAATCAAATGAAGAGGAAAGAGAAAATAATAGAGCTTGGCTATTAGTGGAATAAAAGAGAATTAAGGGAAACAGGTCAGAGAAAAATATATATGTAAAAAATTAATAAAATAATTCAAAACAAAACTGAAATATACTAATCCAACATCCTACTCCTCAAAAAATTAATCCATGAAAAAATAACTGGCTTAAAAAGTGCTAAAAATAAAAAAAAAAACAAATATGAGTATGAAAAAATGTCCATGAACCATTAAGGTCACAATTAAACAGAGAAAAGGAAAAAGAAAGGAAGGAAGAAAAAAGAGAAAAAAATATCTTGATGAAAAGTTAAAGAATTGTTTCCACTGAAATTCAAAAGATTCTCTTGATTCTTTTCCTAGCAGTGTCATCTGGTATCATCTGGAGTGTGATGCTCCCCCTTCCAAAGTCATTCAGTGAGAGACATAGTCCCATAAGCAGAATTCCTGTAGTAAGGGTTTAGGCTTCAGTGGACTCCAGGGTCTTTGCTGAATGCCAGTTGGTCTGGATTTTTTATACCAATGCATCTCCTGGGCTCAGCAATTGTTGGTCCATTCAGGAAGACTGTGCCCCAGGGATTTCCCCTGGGTTCCACTCATGTGGTGGAGGAGCCAATACTTAATCTATTATGTTACCTATGAACCCCATATTTCCTGGTCTTGGATTCAGTCTCCAAACTCAATCTCTCCTGCCCCGACACTTTAGAAATACCAGCCAGGTGCATCTCTCCCAGCCAATCCTTCCAGCAGCCAGATTCAAGGGGCATAGGGAGAGCTGTGTGGATTTCCATGTTTGACTTTCTCCTGGTCACTTAGGCATACTATATGTCATGCAGTGTGGGTTTGCCATGCCTGTATTTTGGGCCAACCTTAGGTTTGTCAGGAATCAGCTCCCTCAGCTGTTGGCCCCAGCACCAAGACTGCAAAATGGTTCCTTCCTCTGTTCTCTACACACTTTTGGGAGAGATGGTGGGTTCTTTCCTGAACCAGGACATTTTGCAGTGTCACTTTCAGTTGAGTCCAGCAGTGTCTTTGACATCTATACTCTCCATATCCAGATGTGCCTCAGCCTCCTAAAAATGCAGGTTCCATTTATTTCATTATCCCTCCTTTTTGTTACGGAGGGGGCACTTTGGGTGACTCTGGCTGTGGCACCAGCTGTGGCACTGGAGACTTCTTTCTTATTTTATTATATCCAACCTCCTGAGTCCCTGATCTGCTTCCAGGATGTCCAGTTTTAAGTTACAATAAAGTCCTCCCCTCACCTTTTATTTGTTCACTCACCTTGCTGAGAAGCTGCCTGCTGCTTCCTTGGTTTGACACCATGGAGCAGCCAGAGAAGCTACCTTCTCTATTCTGCCATCTTGAAAGCAAAACTCACAACTTTTTCTCACTTCTCACCTCAGCGTTGTCCTTCTGCACAGGTAGTGGATGCAGAGGCAGTGTCCTGGGCCCTCTAGGAGTCATGTTGCAAGTAGTACACACCAGCATCTCCCTTCTTCCAGACAAATTAGAAATGCCCCACTCCCCATGCAGACCTGGTGCTCATGGTTTGATTTGGTTACACATTTAATTTAGATGTTTTAACTTGAGAACTGGTGAAGATCTAAGAGAGTAGTTAGAATTATGTAAAATTGGAATTTCATGTAATAAATAGCAGCAAGTACATATGCCAATCTAATGAAGATATTCACAAGTATTTGATTATAATGATTATAATAGCAGATAATTTAAATTAAGTTAGAATGAATAATGGATGGATAGTATGAGCAGGGCTAAAGAATCTACTAGATAAAATTTGAGTCATTTGGAGCAATAGGAGTTTATATTTAGAAAGTAGGATTCCTCATGTTAAGATTGTAATGTGGTAATTGCAATGGGTGATGTGTAATTCTAGTCTGTATTTCTTGGTAATACTAAAGTCTGACAATAATAATCAAATATTTATGATTATGATCCAAGATATGATAAAGAGGGCCCCCAAAGTATTACCTTAAAATTGCACAAGGAGTTTTGGAAGTCTCAATATTTTGCACTGAAACTATACTACATAAACATACATAGTATATAGGAACAAACATTTTCACAAAATAATATTCAAGCATATTATATTAGAAAATATGAAATGCAGGCTACAGATAAAGCTCAGTTGTTAGAGTGCTTGCCTCACCTGCACAAGGCCCTGGGTTCAATCACCAGCACCACACACACACACACACACACACACACACATGGAAAGCATTCTGTTCTGTTTTCTAAAATGCTGATTTTTATGTGCTTATTTTGTTGATTCATTAAAAGTCAAAACATGTAGTTTGAAAACCAGAGTTCTATGGTGACCATGAGATTGCTTTAAAAATGATATTTTTTAGTGATATTCAAGGCTTGATTTAGTACAATATTTCCCAGTTCTCTCAGGACATGGTCTACCTCTTGGGTAGTGATTATAGTCTCAGCTCTGATATCTTCTTTCTTTCCATTGGTTCGAGTTCTTCAGGTTCCAGTAGTGGACTCTAATAATAAATTTCATAATATATTTATATAAGTTCTAATTTTCATTTATGCCTAGCCTTTCTTCTGATATGACTTTTAAGAAAATTCTGCCCCTCTTCTATTCCTGAAGTAGAGCTTTTAACAACTCCTGAGGTGTTCCTAATATATAGTAGTCCCCCATGCACTATACATTAGGAACTATACATTAAGCTTGCATTAATTTGCAGATTCTCTTGGGGATCATTATAAATTCAAGATTTCCCAGCCAAATGCAGACAGAAGCTACACAAAGCAGATCCAGATAATGTTAACAGAAGTAAAGGAACAATATTGAGAGTGTCAGATTAAAATACTAAATGTATTAAATAGGTGAGATTAAACTTGAAGTTGTTGAATGTAATGGTACAGGTATTGCCTATGTCTTCAGGGAGAATGTCAAGGAAATTATTCTGGTTAGTATCCAAGTGAAGGCATAGACAAATTAAGACAAGCAAGAGAATGTGGGGAGAGGACATATGTGTGATTGGATCAGACTTTGATTTGATGAAAGAGTGACAACTCGAGGGAGTAAAAGTAGACACAATTTTTTTTCGAGATACTTTATTTTGGAAACAGGTCACAACATTAGGCTTTTAGTCAGTTCTTCCATTGTACAAATGCTTGCTCTATATTTGAGGGGGCACTTTAGTAACTTGTTTGAAAATTGAATTGAAATTGATATTTAAAAATTTTCAGATAGTTTATATAGGAGCACAAGTGAGTATGGCCCCTTCCTCTAGCCTTCCATATTGCTGCATTTGTGCCAACCCTACTCTTAAAAAGACATTTCAGAACTACCAGTAATTGTAATGATCTCCCCCAAGTCCCTTGATTCAAGCTAAACTAGTAGGTAACTGCTACAAGAGTGATATCTGCACATTGATCCAAGTGGAAGCACACACTTCCCAGTGATATTCATTCAGCTTTCCCCAGCACAAGACACAGGTAGAGTGCCCGTCCTGCTCCTCCACTTCAGGTGGGAAAGCTGGCTAAAAAAAAAATAAAAAAATAAAAATTATATTTTTTAGATTACTGAAGGAAAAAAAGGCCCTTCTATTAGTGCATATATGTTTCTTTGAATGAATTCTATAATTATTCCATTACTATAGGCTTGTTCTCAAAGGTACCACCATAATCTTTTCTAAGTGCACAAGGAAATACCTATGGCAAGTATCTTCCTTGAAGGAATCTCATGGGAAAAGGAATGCAACTAGGATTGGACTCTGGAACTGGTAAGGTGGCTCTTTAGAGAAGAGCATCAGCGTTTCTTGACTGTGTTATAAGAAGACATTGTTTCAAGGTGAGTGTTTAGGAACAAAATAGTAAAAAATTCTTGCCTATGAAAGGACATATTAAGACTTGGAATAGTCTTTCAAGTTCAAGATAAATAGTAAATTTAAATTCTAAATACATCCAGTCTACTAGCACAGTTCTTTCACTAACATGTTTTGGGTTTATGCTTTGCTATTCCTTAGTATTTTGCTGAATTAAAAAAAAATCACAGCCAGTTTCAATTGTGCTAAAGTTGTGCTTTCTCACATTCCAGGTTCAGAGCATAAAGAGGGGTAAGGTAGCTGCAGTGCCTTGAGGACTGTGGTGATAATTCCAAAGTGAAAAAGATCTGAACACAGGTTGAAGATGCAAAGGGCAGAGTTGGAGCAATTTGCTCAACTTGCCTGTGGTTCTAATTTATATATTCTGGATTTGACTTTTATTAAGAAACACAGATTTTTTTTCCCTATACTGATGACTCTAATGTCTATAATGATGAAATACTTATCTGGAAGTAATTCCACAGACAAATAGGGGAAAAAATCATCAGTGAAGTCACCTAATTAACACATTTTTACTGTAACTCTTTTATGTGCCAGGCATTTGTAAGGCAGTTTGAGAAGCATATTTAAGAGAAAAATAAATTTTTCTACAATAAAAAAATTGTTCAAAATTTAAGATGATTGTGTGTCACATATGAGATAATGCAATGTGTGTGTGTGTATATATATTTGTTTCTGTTAGTGATGTCTTCCTTAGATTTATAAAATGAATGCTTGTTGTAGTAATTTTTACGTTAAGATGATCTAGAACAGTCTGCTGTATTAAAAAGATACTACTCTTTAAATAATAATAATAAAATAATACTTTTATCTCTTCACAATGACACCATTTATACAGCGCAAAATTTTAATCTAGAAGCCTGATCTCAATAAAGAATTTCTTATATAGAAGTAATGTATATGCATATAAGATAAATAATTATTAATAAGTGAGAGGTAGGCAGGATTAAGATTTAAAGGAAAGTAGAGAGGAAGTATTGGGATTGTTGGCCACAGTAGGTTGATTTGTTTCATTGACACTTGGCATCTTCCTTCTCATGCAGATGAATGCAGCTGCAGCTCCCTGCCAACTATAATTTAGTTGGCAGTAATTCTACCCTAGGAGAAGGCACATGATTGCTACTTATCCAGCAGAAACAAAAGCATTAGGATGTGTAATTCCATGTTCACATGACTTCTTCATTACTATACTTTATAAATCACTATTCTTTTTGTTTTATTTTAGGCCATAGGTATTTGAGCATGCCATGACATGTTTTACTCTAAACTACCAACATAGTGCTCATAATAGAGACACCAATAAAAAATAATGATAAAGATAAATTAAAAAGGTAATATTTATAAGGTAATTATTACTATGTGCCAGACACTGTACAAAGCACTTTTCATGCATCATTTATGTAATAGAGTAACATACAAAATATTTAATACTCTTACCATTTTGTAAGTGAAGAAACTTAGTCCTCTTAGATAAAGTAAGTACTCTGCCAAAAACCACATGCTAGTACATTGTAGGTTAGATACTGATTTCCTATTATTATGTTCAAAGTGTTACAATGTTATAATTTATTTTTCTCCAAAAGAAAGAAGGAAGTCTGATGAGGCTAATGAAAATTTTAAGGCATAGTTATCTATTTATCCAAGTATTTGAATTTCTATAAATAAAAACTACAACACAAATACTTTTCTTTAAAAAGGTATCATAGATCATTGACAAACATTTTATGTCAATTTTTTGTTTTCTTTTAGCCAGGCAATAGTATCTTAAAATATTAAAGAATTTAGTTTTAGTCTGCTATAAAGTCCAGTATAAAAGTATATTAATTAGTAAAGAAATAAATTATGTTTGAGAGGTCCTAAACAGTGAAAGAAAACTTTGAAATCTTAAAAAAAAAGTAAAGTGGTTAGAAGTATCACTCAAATTATTTTTGATGACTGACATCAGATGTCTTTTTTTCTCTCAGTATTCAAAATGAACATTAAATATTAAAATTCCTGTATTCGCATAGGAAAATTAAAACATAAATTTAAACATAGTAGTAGCACAATTCAATTTCATAATGCTGTGAAAAAATGCATTTTATTTAGTGTAAATTTGCTTTATATTTGGTTCTCTAGGGCTTTTTTTCCTCTCTTCTTCCTCTTTTTATTCCCAAGCAGGCAGATATAATTTTCTTTTATATTCCCACACTCCCAAGTCAGTTGTTTTTTAATTATGAATTCCATTTAAAATTGCAATTCTATCCCCCAAACTCAATGTATACACTCCTTATTTTTCTCCTTAAAATTTATCACTATCTAACATACTCTATATTTTATTTATATGTTTTATATATTGTCTATTTCCTCATTTCCTCCAACTATAATGATAGTTCCCATAAGGCAAGGAGTTTTCTTTTGTCTGTTTTGTTTACTCATTATTATTGTTTGGATCTGGAATGTACCCTCAAGAGCCTATGTTTTGAAAGCATAATTCTTAATACAGCAAAGTTTAGAACTGGGACTTCTAGGCAATGATTAGGGCTCTGATGTCATCATATTTGAATGGAATACTGGGGTACCTGTAGACAGCTGGGACATGGCCAGAGGAAGTAGGTTGGTAGGGGTGTGGTTTTGGAGAATATATCTGTGCCCCCACGCTGCCTCCCCCCCCCCAACACCTTTCTGTCTTCTATGAGATCTCCTGCTGTCCTGTACCATGAACTTTTGCCATGATGTTCTGACTCATCTCAGGTCTAAAGCAATGGAGCTGGGTTATCATAGCCTGAGCCAAAGTGAACTTTTCCTCCTCTAATTTGTTCTTGTCAGGTATAATATCACAGCAATGAAATGATGATCCTAAGTGCCTAAAATACTTCCTATTATTTTAGCATATACTCATAAAAATGTACTAGTAACCCAAAGAATTAATAGATAAGTATGGATCATCTTTTCACATATTTTATTCATTTTTATTTTGGATATTGATGTTTCCTTAACAGACATTTTTTTGGAAGCTACTTAGGTATTAGGAAAGTTAATTATTATGATTTGAATTACACACTATTAATCATTTGCACATTTATTTTTTTAGTTTTATTTATGTAGATTACTACTTTTTAGATAAATTTTTAAATTTTATTTTATGGTTTCTGATGTTTGAATAAAATGTTGAAATATCATTGTAAATATACATTCTGAATATTTCAGATATTTGTCCATGAAGCTTCTGCTGTAAGCACTATCATCCATGAAATAATAGAGAAATTTCTTACTATCTATTGTTTCTCAGCTTCAACTCTAGCTTCTGCTCTCTGCTTAATTATACATGGGCCAGGATTCTGCAAATGATACCTATCATTTGCATCTGGTTTCTTAGAAGGCTCTGTCAATATTAGGTTGGTTGGAGAAGTGAAGGTTGGAGGACACATCCAGGACATCTTCCACCCAATTTACTTCCTGTTTCTCTGATGCTGAGTTTTCTGTTTTTAGGAAATGGCAATAGAGATGATTTGAAGAACCATTCTCAAATTCATCAGTCGTGTCTGTATAAGACACAGTATCTACTTCCAAGGTTGTCCTCCCTGAGCCTTGGAATATCTTCTCAACATGGAATTTGCTGTCTAATACTTCTTGTCATGGACACAATATTTCATAAACACATATTGATGGATCTGGTCTTCCAAGAAAAATTAATAAAAAATTTCACAGATTATTGAATGTTGTGTTTTGTAAAATATAATTATTGTGAAAAACATTTTATAGCATTGTTCATTTTCTGTTGTTGGGTCTTTGGAAATGGATACTAGTGAAATAAAAATACTTAAGAATAAAAACAATGCTTGAGAAGTAACTACTGAATCCAATTTACACTTGACTAGGGGAATGGAAGGGAAAACTTTTGAGCAAAGATTTTGCAGATTCAGGGCTCACTTTTCATGCAAACCCTCTTATTCACCATATATATCTGTAGGGCACTGGCAGAAGTAAAAGGAAATATTCATTGGGAGTTGTACCAAGCCCAAGAACAGACATCTGTCTGTTCTTTAAGTCAAGAAAGAAAGGAATTTAGTCATACATATATAGAAGTAGAATTCTTGATGGAGTGGGGTGAGTACAATTAATACTCATAATTAAGGAAGAGAGCTTGAGACAACGCATGCTGTGATGTGGTTTCTCAGGGTCACAGAGCACAGAAGCAGCTGCCAAGGCTTCCTATTCCTTGAGGACAGGCAACTCAGGGGCAGGCTACTATTAAGCATGATCAAGACATGCTCCTGAAATTCTTAAAAGGTTTTGAAGGATGCTCTTCAAGGAAAAGACAAGGGAAATTCTGATGGAGTAAATTCTGAGTGTGGTAAATAGATACTTTCAACTTACTCAAGTATGTTGTATCTTGCTAAAGTTTCAGTGTCTTGGGAACAACACTAAATAGTTTTATTAATAAGCAAAAGAGACTTTTTTCAATTTTTTTGGAGGCTTCTGTCGTGGATCCCAAGCCCAGGTGTCTGTGCTACACAGAATCTGAAAACAAATCACAGGGAGAATGCTGAGAACCCTGAAAGCCAGGAAATGGAACTGTTAACATTTAGGGATATAGCCATTGATTTTACTGAAGAGGAGTGGGAATGCCTTCAGCCTGCTTAGAAAAACTTATATAGAGATATGATGCTAGAGAACTATAGGAACTTGGTTTTCCTGGCCATGACTCCTAAATATACCCAATTATATTCACCAGAAAAGGGCCTAAAACATATATTTTATAAAGTGATAAGTGCAAAATATAGAAGTTGTGATCTTGACTATTTACAACATAAGAAAATATGGAAAACTACAAGTGAGAGTGAACACCAGAAATCATATAAAAATCAGGCCTTGTTCACCACCAGAGAATTTATACTGGAGAGAAGCCCTACAAATGTAAAGAATGTGGCAAAGCTTTTGGTCGAAAATCAAACCTTATTCATCACAGAAGAACTCACACTGGTGAGAAGCCCTACAAATGTAAAGAATGTGGCAAAGCTTTCAGTCGAAAATCACACCTTAATTACCACAGCAGAACTCACACTGGAGAGAAGCCCTACAAATGTAAAGATTGTGGCAAAGCTTTTGGTCAAAAATCACACCTTATTTACCACAGCAGAACTCACACTGGAGAGAAGCCCTACAAATGTAAAGAATGTGGCAAAGCTTTCAGTCTAAAATCACTCCTCATTTGCCACAGAAGAACTCACACTGGAGAGAAGCCCTACAAATGTAAAGAATGTGGCAAAGCTTTCAGTCAAAAATCTGATCTTATTAGGCATAGCAGAACTCACTCTGGAGAGAAGCCCTACAAATGTAAAGATTGTGGCAAAGCTTTTGGTCAAAAATCATACCTTATTTACCACAGCAGAACTCATACTGGAGAGAAGCCTTACAAATGTAAAGAATGTGGTAAAGCTTTTGGTCAAAATAGACCTTATTCGCCACAACAGAATTCACTGGAGAGAAACCCTACAAATGTAAAGAATGTGGCAAAGCTTTTGGTCAAAAAATAGACCTTATTCACCACAGAAGAACTCACTGGAGAGAAGCCTTAAAATGTAAAGAATGTGGCAAAGCTTTCAGTCAAAAATCACACCTTATTTGCCACAGAAGAACTCACACTGAAGAGAAGCCCCACAAATGCAAAGTATGTGACAAAGTTTTTACTCAAATATTACACCTTATTTGCCACAGCAGAATTTACACTGGAGAGAAGTCTTACAAATATAAGGAATATGGCAAAGCTTTTAGTAATAAAACAGGCCTTATTCACCACAACAGAACTCACACTGCAGAATAGCCCTACAAATGTGAATAATGTGAAAAAGCTTTTAATAAAAATAAAACTTTATTCACCACAGAAGAAGACATCCTGGTGAATGTGAAATGTGAATAAAGTGATAATACTTTTAAAGAAAGACTAAACCTTGGGGCTAGGGTTGTGGGTCAGTGGTAGAGTGCTAACCTCGCACATGTGAGATCCTGGGTTTGATCCTCAGCACCACATAAAAATACATAAGTGAAATAAAGGTATTGTGTCCAACTACAACTAAAAAATAAACATTAAAAAAAGAAAGACTAAACCTTATTAGCAATAGAATTTATAAAGAAAAGAACCCCTACAAATTGAAACAATGCAGCAAACCTTTTAATAAGAAATTAATTCTTTTGCATCACTAGGCTCTTTATTCTGGAAAGAAGATGTAGAGAATGTAGAAACATTTTAAATTATATATAATATATTACTAGACATCAGAGAAAACACACTGTAGAGAAGCTCTACAAATGAGACCATTGTACCATTCCTCTAAGAAAGGGACAACATTTAATCCTCACCACATTAACCATAGCATAGAGAAAGTTTTGAAATGTGAAAATTGACAATGTGACAATGCCTCCAAAATTTATTTACCAATACTCAGCAACTGTATATACATACTGGTTAGAGAAAATACAAATGGAAAAAAATTGTAGCCACATGTTTTTTAAACACTGCTGATTTTTGGAGAATTCATTGTGTCCAGAAACCCTAAAAAGTTAAATAATATTTCCAAAACTTATTCAAATTTTAAATTCATTGAACACCTGAAAGCTTATACCAGTAGTGAACATTGAACAGATTTTGTCCAAAATGTATGCCTTATATAACAATGAAACATTTATAGTAAACACCTTGAAAAATGTGAGGGTAAAGTTATTATCAATTCATTAAACCTTGATGTATCTGAGGATCAGTAAAATAGAGAACTCATTTAAGTATGGAAAATAAGTAGTTTTTTGCTTAAATTTATTAAGCATTATCAAGTTATTTTGTAGAAATATCAGTCATAAATATCATACATGCATAGTGAAGAAACCTCATCTTTGAAAGAATATAATTGTTTTACTAAATCAAAAATTACTATTTTCACTTTTGAATACTGAGAAAAGAATTATATGAAAACTATTTTTGATGTTTAACACTGAAGTGTAATATTTTAAACTTTATTTTTTTTTTGTATTTCAGTTTAAATTTAGGTATTTTTAAACACTGAGCCACATTCCTAAGCCCCTCTCTTTACTGTTTTCAAATTTTGAGACTGTCTTGCTAAGTTGCTTGAAACCACACTAAGTTGCTGAGGCTGAATTTAAACTTCTGAAACTACTCAGTTCCCAATTTGCTTGGATTACAAGCATGGACCATCATGCCAGGTTTACAATGCATTTTTTACCTATATTTACCTTATGTTTGCAATATATCTTTATAACTGAATATTTGTTTATATGTTAACACTCACGTATTGCATCCTGCTTTTAAATGACATCATATTGTTCCACTTGACTAAATGTTCTATGTAACAGTAAATCATACTGCTGAGTAAATAATACTCTAGCATCTGTTAATACTTTTACACATTTTAATCAAACTTAATGTGGAATACAATTTGCATAATTCAGATCATTTTTTTCTGTTTGTATTTATGGTGAAATTAAGAGTTGTAAGAAGGATATAGATATAGGAAAATAAGCCCCAGATTTTTATATCTTGAATTATAAATTTTAAAATTTTAACTTTTTAGCATTTTATCATTTCCTAGTAATTGTAATAGATTGAATTTCTACAAACTTAAAAGTAACTCTTACAGGAGAGAAGAGCTTTATCTTTTTTGTGTGCATAATGGCCTTCTAGACTTCAGCCTCATTGGAGACATTTTATTTTTCTCTCAATGAGGTCAATGATCAGTGTTTTCATGTACATTAGTAAATTCTGACATCCTTGTTATTCTATAGCTAGTGTTATTTCAGGGCAAGAATCAGAGAAATGGATGTGGAGTCCAGTCATTTCTCTGAATGAGGCTTTATACTTAGGACAAAATAATCAATGAGCTATGTTTCATAGTCTCATTTCTGAGGACCAAGTAGTAAGAGGTAAACTGAGAAGATTGTACATAAAGATTAAGTTTCTTATCATAAAATGTTGGCTTTCCAGCTACAATAGGGAATAAGTATGGAAAATAAGTAGTTGTCTTTAAATTTGCTTAAATTTATTAAGCATTATACATAGAATCCATACAAAAATCATATTGAATATCATTCACAATTTTATTAACATTACATATAATTCGTGAAAAACAGAGTTTACAGCAACATATGCCTAAGAACAAAGTCTGGGGACATTGTACACTCTCCAATATAGATATATTTATACCAATTTAATTATATATGAAACTACACTAAATGAGAAGAAAAATCAATTGGATCAACAGGAGCTGAGAAGATTCTGTTACAGTGTACTTAAATCTTCAGAACTATGTACTCAAAAAACATTTTATCTTCTCAGCTCTTGTACCAGTTCCTTCACCTGCATTACACATGAGGTGGCATTATGGTGAGGACTCATTTGAGAGATAGAGAGAACATAATGAGACAGGAAGTCAGAGAAATTCAGAAAAGATTTTCTCTTTTTGTAACAACCAGCTTTAATAAGAACTATGTTGTGTCCCATGAAAGTTACATTAACCCTTTCCGAGAGCATCTCCCCCAATGATCTAAACACAATTTTCTAGATCTCACTTCTTAAACATTCCACTATTTTCCAACTCTTTCCCTTTGAAACTAAGTTCCATATACATGAGAATTTGGGGGACATACTCAAATCATAATGAAAGTAATATGAGAGAGACAATGGTAAAAATGAGGCATAGAATGTCATTTCTTAGTAGTTATAAAGATTCTAGATACTAAAATAAAATGCTTTAGAGTATAGAAATTATTTTAGGTTGATATTTTATTTTAAAAACAATAGGGAATTTAATTAAATTATTTTTTGAAGAATGAGTGAATTTGAATGTGACAAGAATAATGGGCTAGGTATATTAAAATAAGGAAAAAGTCTGTGCAAAAGTCATTGAATGTTTAGTAAACCATGCCTAGGTATAAAAAGAGAATGCTGGGCTTCCTGATTATGCTATATCAAGCCAAAAGTTTATTGGCTAAAATCTGGTGGCCCTCAAAACCAGAGCAATTATTCATATGAAATATGCAGTAGACATCAGTCTCAAGAGCTTCCTACTTAAAATATCTGCTTCCAAAGACTACATGATTCATAGTAATTCTCAGGAGTATTATCTTTCTTTCAACTACAATTTTTAGCTTTCTATATAGTTACTGCACCATCTCATGGCCAGAACAATATTTTCTTGAACTTCTTCATATATAAATCTATACACTATCTCAGCTATGTCAGGGATCCCTCCTAGTGAATTCTGAGATGTGTGAGAGGTTGAACAAGCATAGAAATTTGCTTATGAAAAATAAGCCATGCAGTAGGTGGGAAGTAAAAGGAGAAAATATGCCAAATTCCTCATCTAAACTTGTATGTGCTGATACTACACAAGGTTATTCTAATGATGTCTGGTTTGGGGTAGGGAAACAACTTTTCTTATACATTATGACACAAAGTTCATCAAATATGGTTGTTACAGACTTTTTGAGAACACCTAAATTTTTCTTAGTAATTTCTACATTGAAAAACTACTGTTAGCTTTAAACAAAACTATCCATTGCAATAAATCTGAAATAGTTCTTTAATATTGCAAAACAGACAACTGATGGAATTATTCACTGAATGGCGATATTTTCCAATACCACCTCACACCACAATATATGTACCTTATATAGTTTAACACCTTTAGGGTTCTTAACACAATGGATAGATAATTAAAGTAAAGAGTGAAATGAGACTCAGAAACAACTAATTATAGTAAAAACTATTATTACCTTATTTCAAATACTATGCACCCTTTTGCTTTTTTTTTCCCAAAAGTTAATTTTTTTAACCTTTGGTATGATATTTTACTTAAGAATTCTGAAATCTATATTGCTCTTTTCAAATGAGGTCTTGCATGTTTTTTAAAATATCTGAAATAATTTTAATGAACTTATTTCTAATTAGCATATCATAAGTGCCTGATAAATATTTGTGAAAAGGATGAAGAAATAATAAGAGCATTATATAATCTGTATAATATGGTATGTGGTATTTCATGATTTTAGCTATAACTTATTGAATTTTATAATAATTTTACTAAGTAGGTAAGATGTGGGTATGATGAACCAATAATAAATAAAAAATTGCATGCTGCATTGTTAGTAATTCACCAAACAATTTTCTCAAAAACAGACACTCTGATGTGTAGTTTTTGTCAAGTATTATATTATGAATAAATGAAGCTCAGTAAATGAATAATTGGAACTGCATACTTGTTTAGGGTGCTTATCATTAATTGTTATAAAACCTTTAGCTATATAAAATTTTAATACTGTATGTCCCATTGTGATATAATGGAATTTTGATAAAATGTACATTAATAATGCAGAAATCTTTAATTGAGTCTTATATAAGTTTATGAAATAAACTTACTATATGTGAAAAAAAAAAATAAGCAAAAGATTGGATTCTGGAGAGTCATGCAATTGGCAGACACACCAGCAGCCAGAAATGGAAGTTTTTGGACAAAATGGACCCTGCTGCTCTTTGTAATTTGGGCTTATGAAAATGCTAATTAAAAACACAGTAGATAATGGAGAATTGTGTATCAGCCACTACATTTTCTGTAAACTTGGGTGTTGGTGATCATGACTTGAGAAATTACAAAATGCCCTTTCACCTGCTCCTTATATGCTGTATCCTCTCCTCTTTCTCCTGTAAATCTTGGCATGTAAATGTGTCAAATCAAATAAATCATTAAATATATGAGATGTCTGATACATACTGGTCATTCTAAACTAAATGATCCAGTAGGAGATAAATGAAGACACCATCACAAAATTAATTTGTATCTAAGATCAAACTATCAAGTGATTTTTCTGAGTCTTCTTGAAGTACTGATCATCTGTTGGCTAAAATATTTTCATCTATTATACAGCACATGCATATTTTGAGTTATTTTTTCTTAGTAAATCGACGGCTACATACTTTAAAAAGTATGAAGTAAAGTCATTTTTTTTTCTCCTGGTTAAAAAAAAAATACATGTCAAAAGCAAGGAAAATAAAAAACTCAATTAAAAAATGAGGAAAGTACCCAAATGGACATTTTTCAAAAGAAGACATATGGTAGTCAATAGGTTCAAAACGTTGTATATAACTAAAAATAATAATTTTTTTAAATCACTAGCCATTAGGGAAGGCAAATAAAAATCACAATGAGATATTATTTCACATCTATTCGAATGACTTTCATTAAAATGATGACAGGTCAAGTGTTTGTGAGAATGCCAAGAAAAGGGAAACCTTGTACACTTGTTCATAGAATTGTAAAGTAGTTGAGCCATTAACCAGCCAAAATGGCTCACTCCTGTAATCCCAATGGCTCAGGAGGCTGAGGCAGTTGGATAGCAAGTAGGAGGCCAGCCTATGCAACTTTGTCAGACATGTCGTTAAAAATAAAAAGGGCTGGGGATGTGATTTAATGTTAAAACACCTATGAGTTCATTCTCAGTACCCCAAAGAATAACAACAACAAAAAATTAGTTTAGTAATTATGGAAAACACTATGGAGTTTGTTCAAACAATTAAAAAAAGAACAACTATATGATCCAGCAATCTCACTTCTGGATCTATACCCAGAGGAATTGAAATGTATAAAATGAAAGATTATCGGTACTCCCATGTTCATTACAGCATTATTCATAATATCCGAAAATGGAAACAATCTACACTTCCATCAACAGATGTATTAATAAAGAAAATGTCATACACATATACATAACCCATCCATAAAATATAAGAAAATCTTATTTGTGAAAATATGCATGAACCTGTAAGACATTGTGCTAACTGAAATATACAAGAAGACAAATACTGAATGATCACATGTGTGATAAAACATAAAAACACTGAAGTCATGGAAGTAGAGTGCCATTGTGTTTGCCAGAGGCTGGTGATTTCCAGGTGTGGACTGGTGGAGGAAGCTGTTGGTCAAAAGTCACCAAGTTATAGTCAGAAGGGTAAATAAATTTTGAGATTTATTTTGCACAGACAGGTGTCTGTAGTCAATGATACTGTATTATATATCTCAAAATGACTGAGACAGTAAATGTGAAATCTCTCAATACAAAAAAAGGTAAGCCAATGTGGTGAAGTATAGGTTAATTTGCTGATGTGTGTGTGTCAATTATGACACATTGTATATGTATTATAACATTACATTGCAGCCCATAAAAGTATAAAATAGCAATTTGTCATTTAAAAATAATTAGTAAAAATTTTTGTGAGCAGGGTTCTGGGAATTGAACCCCAGTTCTCATACATATGCTAGGCAAGTGCTCCACCACTGATTACACCCTAGCCTAGAAAAAAATTTTAAATTTGTCTGTGAAATTGATGATGTTCTCATTTTATACATGACAATAATAACTGATAATAAAAGTACTTCCTATGACCCATGCATAGTTCTGAGCCCCTTAAACATAATGATTTTCAAAGTCCTCAAAAGTGCTGCATTTTTACAAATTGAAGAAACTGTGGCATAGGTTTTAAAGTGTCTCTCATGGTTACAGAACTAGTGGATAATAGAGTTAGATTCAAACTTCAGTAGTCTGTTCTAGAAATGACATTATTAACTATGGCACATGAGAGGCAGAGAAAAACAGAATCTTGCTTGAAGTCAGATTTATGTAGGGACAGATATGGCTGAAAAAAAATTCAAATTTGATGAAAACTGTAAAGCAAAATATCAGACTTTTCAAATCCAAACAAAACAACAAGAGCAACATGAATTTGTGAATTAAACACATTAAAATCAGTGCTAACTAAAAATATAAACAGCAGAAAAACATAAACACTGCATGCATATTATAAAGACAAGAACAACAGCTAATGCTCTGTTGGAAGGAAAAGACGGCAGGGGACAGTAAACAATATAAAGTACTATCACACACACACACACACACAAAAAAAAAAAAAAAAAAAAAAAACTACCTGTCAAAATAGAATTCTATATTCACAATCAGCAAAACATCTCTCTAAAATGGAGGCCAAAGAAAGGCTTTCAGTCAATGATATGAAAAGACTGGTTATGGCAATAAGAGTCAGGCCTGGTAGTGTGTAGGTGTTGTGTGTTGAAAGCTTTATATGAATTATGTGTTTGTTTGAGCCAACATAAGGCAGTGAAGCTGCTTTTCTGGGAACTCCTGAGTGAAAGTCCCCAGTTTGAGAAAGCTCATATCATGCTGGCATCTGTCTTAGCTCACTGCTTCCTGGAGATGGGCATAACCTGCCAAGCACCAAAACAAGACTCTTCCCACATTGTAACATTACCCTTACCTTTGATGAACTTCCTCTTACACAAAAGAATTGGGGCCTTTTGTAGTCATCCAGTTCCTCTCAGGGCAGGGAGACCCATTGGGCTCCCCACTTCTTTAATCTAATCTATGACTTTATTTCTTACTGATTATTTCAGACTTTTTATTTTCCCAGGCAACTCACTCCTCCTAGCAGGAACCTGCTCTGCTAGGGTTCTGGCTACCCTGTCATATCACCCAGCTACCCAGAAGGCCTAGGCAAGAGGATTGCTGGAGCCCAGGAATTTTAGACCAGTCTGGGGAACATAGTCTTGAAAGAAAAGAAAAGAAATACGAAAGAAGAAAAGAAACTGTGGAGAAAATTTTCAGGCATAATGAAAATTATAGTAAAGGTTTGGATCTACATAGAGGACTAAATAGCATCAGAAATGGTAAAAAATGTTAGAAAATATAAAGTCATTCTCTTTCTAATTTTAATCTTTTAAAAGAAAATTTAAAGTAAAATCAGTGTACTTTGGGATTTAAAAGATAACTAGAAATAAAATGTATGAACAAAAAAGTCTGGACAGAATCTATGGGAATACCTTGGTCTTCATGGGAGATCCGCTCCTGGATATTGTCATGGTTTAGGTATGAGGTGCCTTCAAAAGTTCATGTGTGAGATAATGCAAGAAATTTAGAAGTGAAATGATTGGATTATGAGAGCCTAAACCTAATTAATGCATTAATTCACTGATAGGGATTAATTGAGTGGTAACTAGGGATTAACTGAGTGGTAACTATCAGCAGGTAGGGTGTGGCTCGAGTAAATGTGTCCCTGGGGTCATGCATTTGGGGTGTATATTCTGTTCCTGGTGAAGAATGTTCTCTCTGTGTGGTGCCACATCTAAGCTACTTTCCTCTGCCATACCTTTTTGCCTCCATGATCTACCTTCACCTTGGGCCCAGAGCAATGCAGCAGGCTGTCAATGGACTGAGAATGCTGAAACCATGACAGCCAAATAAAATTTTCCTCCTCTAAAATTATATTTGTCAGTTCTTTGTGTCACAATGGTATAAAAGCCAACTAAAACAGGTAAGGAAATCTGTGGATGCTCAAGTCCCTTATATAACATGGCATATAGCATTTGCATATAATCTACATATATCCTCACTAGATTACTTATAATACCTAATACAATGTAAATACCATGTAAATAATTGTCCTGCTACACTGTCAAGGCAATAATGACAAGGCAAAGGATCTGCACATGTTCAATGCAGACACAATTTTCTTTCAAATGCTCTTGATTGGTAATTGGTTAAATTTGCAGATGCACAGCCCAGGGACATAAAAAAGCTAATTATATTTTTTGGCTTTTATACTTTTATCCTTTTATAGATGTGAAATTATGTAGTATTATTTAATGGTAGACTATATCAAGTTGAAGTTTTTCACTTTGAACTTTGAATTAATAATTGAAATAACAAAACAAAGGGATATATTGAATAAAACAATAATGAAGATAAAATGCAAGCATAAAAATTTCCTGAAATTTCCTCATAGTAATAGGAAGAAAAAAAACTGGAAAAAAATAACCCTGTCTTTAATTATAGACAACATATTTGTCAGTATAGAAAATTTCATATAATCTATAAGATGTTTATATACAGTAATCAAAAAAGTCTGGTGTTGGCATAAAGATGATTGATCAAGAAAACAAAACAGAGTCCAGTGACAGACCCACACAGACACATTAAATTGATGTTCAGCATATGTCCCAAAGAAATTCAATAAGAAAAGCACAATCTACCCATCTCCCTCAAATAAACATGGTCTTTATCTCAAACCACATGAACAGATAAACCAAAGATGGATGAGACTGAAATGTAAAAGCTAAAATGATAAAACTTTTACAAGAAATCATAGAAAGAAGTAGTTATTATTTGATTTTTACAAAAAGTTTAAAAAAAAAAAAACTCACAATAGACTTTATAAAAATTAAAGTTTTTACTTTTAAAATAATCTGATTGGCTGGACATGTTGGCACTTGATTGTAATCTCAGAGACTCTGGACACTGAGGCAGGAGAACCACAGGATTGAGGCCAAGTTCAGCAACTTACCAAGACTCCATCTCAAAATAAAAAAGAAAATTGCCTGGGCATGTAACTCAGTGGTAAGGCACTTCTGGATTCAATCCCCAGTACTAAAAACGAACAAAAAATCTAAACAAAAACCCATTTGCATAAAAGTTTTTCAAAACATATATTTGACTCTGTACTCATCTAGAATATAAAAAGAACTTTAACAATTCATTAAGAAGACAACAGTGTCAATTTTAAAAAATCGACACTGTACCTAAGAAGGTATGAGAATGAGATGCAAATGGAAATTCATTCCATGCCATTAATGTTTAGAGATGTGTAAATAAAATGGCAAGGAGATGTTAGCATATCACCACCAGAATAACAGAACAGGCCAAAAAAAAAAAAAAAAAAAAAAAAAACTAATATGACAATGTTGTAATGGTAAATATGTGGAAAACTGGGATTTTCTTTCACTGATGGTGAAAATATAAAGTGGTACCTTCATCTTGGAAAAATATTTGTAAATATTTTAAAAATTCAAGTATGTACCCAACATACACATCTGACCATTTCACATCTAGGTATTTACTTAAAAGAAATAAGAGCACCTTTCTACATTGCCATCAACCTCGGACATGTATGCTTACTGCAGATTTAGTTGGAAACAACACAAATATCTGTAAAAAGAAAACAAACACATTGATCCTTTTAAACCATTGAAAGGAATTTTGCTCTATCATAAAAAAGAACTGGGTTATTGAAACAGCAATACGAATAGATCTCAAAATAATTGCTGAATAAAATAAGCCAGGCAAAGTAGAATATATGGAATATGGTTCCATTTAGAAACAATTCTAGGACATACAAATTAAAGACAAATTAGATCGCTGTCTTCTTCTGGATAGGCAATGGGCAGAAAGGAGAGGGAGGAACTAGGAAGGGGCACAAGGAGCAGGTGTAGTGTCACATACTTGTAATCCCAGGTCTCAGGAGACTGAGGCAGAAAAATTGCAAATTCAAAACAGGTTTGGCAACTTGATGAGACTGGGTTGGAAATGTAGCTTAGTCATAAAGCAACCCCGGATATTGCAAAAACAAACTAAAAACCAAACAAAAACAAAATCAGCAGTGGCAAAAGGGTTAGGAAACTTTGGGAGTGAGGAGATATATCATTATGTTGATTGTGGTGTTTGTTTTGTGGGTATATATTTATCAAATTGTGTATAGGAACTATCATTTAACAGAGGTAAAAACTAAATAGTTCAGTGCCTGAGTTCAAAAATAGCCCATTAAGAATATGTTATAATATGATCTGTGACAAAAATAAACACAGGCTACTTTGGGTCACAGGGTAATCTAATGTAAAACACTATTAATAGCACCATTTGACTATATCTTTAAATTTCTGTTTCTATATGGAGAATAGCTCAATTGTGCCTTTTAATTTCATATTCAGCATTTTACAGTTAGTTTATTTGGCAATCAAATTTTTCAACATCTTCCAGTAATATTTTGAGAAATTTTAATGATTTACTTAAACATTAGCATATGAGTTTTCATTTCTAGCATACTTTTTAAAAAGATCATCACTAAAAAAATTCTTAAAATATTCAATGATGACAGAAGCCTCTATTCTCAAAAGCATTACAAAAGGAGATATATTTTTGGAAAGGAGTGATATATACTAAGCACTGTGAATTTAATAGCTAATATGGGGTATTGGAGGAAATACCAACACATGTTGAAGTTTCTTCACTTTCCTTGGTCTGTTAATTAATTACCCATCTATTTTTTCCCACTGCTGAAATGTTCAGTATTTGCTATTAATCATTAAAGTGCTTTAAAATATAAGAATTCTGCTTAAAAAATATTTTACAGATTAATTCCATCAATGGAAGGAAACCTATAAGGAAAAACTGAATATTATTCTCTTCTATGTTGCACTGTTTCTAAGAAGTGGGAAAAGTTTAGAAGTTTAGCTTACTAGTGAAAGTTCTCTTAACGTGAAAATCACCCCCAGAATATTAACTATGTCTTTCATGTGTACTTCCGAATTGATAATGGGAAAGATTTTGTTTCATTGAATATCTCCTTTATTACTCATAGATGCATTTTATTCTCACTGCATTTCAAAGTCTTTATAGTGACTTACATTAGCTCTCTTATATACAGATAATATTTTAAATATAATAATGTCCTTTAAATAGATAATATTATATATATATAATAATGTCCTTTAAATATTAGTTATGAGTAGAATATATTTTTGAATAGAGTAGAATCTATACTGTAAAGCTATCCTGGTAAACCACTTTGGAAAATGAAGAATATTTAAGAAAAATCCTACATTAAAAATAGTAAAGTTCAATGTCCCTTCCCTTTAGAAGAAAAGAACATGCAGAGATTGTGATAAGATGCTTGCATACTATATTCAAATATTCTGTATGTCTTCTTCCCTTGCTTGCTCTCTTTAGTGACGGGCATCCCCAGAAAGTGTGCCGAGGTTGATTAGTGACATCTGAATTGATCACAGACAAGAGATTTGGCAATATTCCACAGGTCACATTGTTTTGTGAGAGGTTATATTGCATCTATTGGTGAGTGTTAAAAGACTTCTTCAAAGGATATAGATTTTTTCTTTATTTCCCCAGAGACAAGGTTTCAATAATTCATAATGTTGAACTGTGAATTACTAAAAGTCTTTGTAGTTGTTATAGGATTGCTGCAACTTCCAATCTTCTTCTGTACTTAAATATATATTTTTATGTTAATGTTTTAGAATGCTTATTCACTGAAAAAGAAGAATCCTGTCCATCATTTCTTTTAAGGGAGCTGGAAGAGAGTGTTAAAACACCTTCCACTTGGAAGTCAGTATTTATAACACATATTCCTAGCTATTTCTTCTTTTCCCCGGATAAAAGTCTCCTACTGAGTTTGGCTGTAGAAAATAGGTTTTGAAGGCTATATTTTGCTCTTCTGACACCAGGTCAGATTCTGAATATGAAACTGGCCTTGAAGCCTAAGTTAAAATCACTGTTATTTTTCAAAATGTGAAGTTGATGTTAAATTATTGCATTGTTAATCAAAGGAGAAAAACCATAAACACACACATATGCACCCATATATAGTTTGTTGGATTTTTGTCAAAACTGATTTACTAATTCAGGATGAGGGGTGAGGCAAGGTCAAGATAGCCTGTATGAGAAGAGCATATACTTAAACCAATGAAGGACTTGTTAAATGATACCTGGCAAGCCGCCATGGCTGGGAGATGTCAGTAGGCTTTGTTGTCACTCACTGGAGGTTATGAGGCCTGGCAATCATTACTTTGTCTCCCAAGTGGCAAGTAATGTTCTACAGAAATAGGATGTGTGGTAACTTTATTAATGGGGTTAATCCAAAAACATTATGGAATAACACAGGAATGATTCTAGAATTTGAAGTTTATTTATTTATTTATTTTGTACCAGGAATTGAACTCAGGGGCACTCAACCCATGTGGCACATCCCTAGCCCTATTTTGTATTGGATTTAGAAACAGGTTCTCACTGAGTTGCTTAGCGCCTCACCATTGCTGAGTCTGTCTTTGAACTGGTGGTCCTCCTGTCTCAGCCTCCTGAGTTGCTGGGATTACAGGTGTGCACCACCATACCCAGCTGAAGTCCATTTTTAATTTTATTTCTATTTAAATTGTTTTTGGCTCATAAAACTATGCAATCTTAAACATATTTACCTAGCTTATCTGAACCTCTTCTTTTCCATCTGTAAAATTATGATTATAGTCTAATCTCCAAGCATGAATACCAACTTTAAATGAATGAGTTAAAGTGTATAGGATTCTAAGCATAGAACCAGGAGCATAGGGAGTTTTTAAGAAATGTTACTTTTTGTCACTTATGTTTGAAAGAAGTCAGATCAATAAGCTGTTAAACCTTGAAGCTTTGTTTTCTGAATTTTTTTCTTCACTAAAAAGCATACTCCTTCTAGGGCTATAGGAGACATTGTTCATATCTCTGTGCTAACCAAAAATATATTACATTCTGCTTAATATATCTTGAGTTATGCTTGGTTTTGCAGATGTGTGTTTTGTTAAGAATTCTGACTCTAAGGTTATGCCATATTTGTCCTTTTTCACAGGTCCATCTCAGTGCTTTGCATGTAGTAAATGCTCAATGGATGTTGAATACATCTCACTGAGCTCATCATAGCCTCCTGGACTTAGCAACCCTTTATTTTTACATTTTTCTAAATTGATTATTGAATGGCTAGACAATCATTGGCTTTCCAAAACAAGTTACATGATTTCTTGATGACTCATTCAACATCTCTTTAAAATGTAGTGATTTGGAGAAAAAATAAGAATTTCAAAAAGCAAATTTGTATTTTGTGACTAAGTTCAATTGATCTTAATATAAAAATAAACAAACCAAAGCAGAGATACAAATATACAAACCAAAACTCAGAATTGAATCTAATTAATAAATATTCTGTCCTGTGACCATGGCTCAGCCCCTTGAATTTAGAAGTTAACCAGGCCTAAGGTTTAGTGTTGCTGCAAAGTAAGGGTATTGTAAGGAAAATGGTAGAATGTTATTCTTCCAATTTATTTGCCCTCTTAATCAGTAAATACTTATTAATAACTCAATGTATCCCAAACATACAAAGGAATACACAAACATTTACTAGTAAATGGACAGAACTAGAGAACATGATGCTAAGTGAAATTAACCAGATTCAAGAAAAAAAAAAGGATGGAATATTTTCATGCATATGCAGAAATGAGAGAAAAAAAGGAATTTCACAAAAATATAAAGAAGACTAGTGGAGTAGAGAAAGGGGATGAATGGGAAGGGCTGAGGGTAGAAAAGTTGAGATACTTGGGATGAGAATGAAATCAACCAAACTATGCTATGTGCATGCATGAATATTTCAGAATGAATCCCACTTTTTGTTATAATTATAATGTAATAATTTTGAAAAAAAAAATATAAATGAGACCAGTAGATTAGAGAAATGGGATGAGGGAAAGGGAAAAAAGATAGAGAAAGAGGAAGTACTGGGGAAAGAAGTTGTTCAAATTTGTTTTGTGCATATATGAATAAGTCACAATGGATTTCACCTTAATTATAATAAACCAATAAAACATTAAACTATGAATAATGTGCAGGTCTTACACTCAGAGGCTAAAGAGGAAAAATAGGAAGAAATAAACAATTGTAATACAGTATGATGAGAGCTAAGATGGAGTTCAATGTATAGTAAATACAACTAAGGAAACTAAGGATAGTTCCTTACTCAAACATATATGTGCTACAATAATGAAATACTGGATGTGTGTGGATGTGTGCTACTATAATGAAATACCTGAGGCACACTAACTTATATAAAGTGAAGAGGTTTATTTCGTCCCAAGTTTTGGATGCTAAAAGTCCAAGATCAGGCAGCCTTATAGATTTGGTTTCTGTGAGTGCCAATTAGCCCATGGCGTATTATAGGAGTACTAGTGGAAATGAGGGATCATGTCACAAACAGGAAACCAGAGGGCATTTAAGGGTTTGACTCATTTTTATAACACCCTGTTCTTGTGAAAGTGCAGGGGTCCCTTGCGAACTGTCTTGATTCCTTTGAAGGGCAACTTTCTCAATGACCTAAAGACTTTTTATTAAGCCTCACTTTTTCAAGGTTCTATATAATCTCCCAACACTCCTATCCTGAGAACCTAGCTTCTTACATGAACCCTTGAGTGACAAACCCTATCCAAATCACAGTAGATTTTCAACATATCTTTGGGGGGATACAATTCAACACCCAATAGTCCAAATACTCAGAATAAGTAAGTACGTGGAAGGAGAAAACAGATTTGTGGTTACCAAGTGCTCAGGGCTGGAAGGAATGGAGTATACATTATTGGGGCTTTTCTTCTGGGTGATGAAACTGTTTCAGGAGTAAATAGTTGTAATATTCACACAGCATTAGGAATGTACTAAATGGCACTAGTTTGGACATAGTAAAATGGATAAAAGGATACATTTTAAGTTATACGTATTTTACTACAATGAAAATTAAATAAATGAACTAAAAGCCAGGTCAGGTTCTAATTCTCCTTGACCACTCTTCAGTTTTACCTTTCAATCTTAGTGCTGTACCCATGTTAGGATCCCCTGCCCTACTACTTTCTTCCTTCCATTGCTTTATTGCTATTGTTATCTTCCTGCTGTCATTGGTGAATCCTCTATTACATGTTTATTATACTCATTTAACACAAATTACCTTTAAAATATTATTTTAAATTCACACTCTCATAGTTCTTAGGGACAAACTCCTTTGGTATGCTTGTGGTTGAAAAGCTGGTGTTGCTTTTCACACTTCTGTCTGCCATGTTCCCCTGTCCTTCTGCTATTGTGATAGACTTTAATATCCTCACCAAAAAAATGGCCAATGGTAGGGATTTATTGTCCCTGAATGAATGCACATGCCCACTTACTTTTACTTATTTATATTTTTATTGATACATTAAAATTGTACAATTTAGGTGATACCATGTGTTATTTCCATACTAGATTCCACTGTGTAATGCTCAAATCATACAGGCATTTTTTAACACATTGTCTTGAAATTCTCTAAAGTGTTAGGCAAGGTTCAGTGTTTTACTTTGTGTTGCTCTGGGAACTCACTTTGGTATGGATAAGTCCTGCTAGATCATGAATCTTGGCAGCAGACAGCTGGAGAGTAAATTGGGGAAGTAGAGGCAGAGAAAAGTTTTTTTGCACATGTAATAAAAAAGGACTGTAATGAAGTAATGTATAAAACAGGAATGTTAGAACCTCCTTGCTTCCAGGGATCATTCCTTCTGAATTCTTTGAATTTATATATTTTGTTTTATTTATAAATCTTTATTTAATGCTGGGGAGTGGACCTTATTTCTCCTTAGCCTCATATTTCTATATGGCGAGATTGTGTGTGTGTGTGTGTGTGTGTGTGTGTGTGTGTGTGTGTGTGTGAGAGAGAGAGAGAGAGAGAGAGAGAGAGAGAGAGAGAGATGGGGACTGGAACCAGGGCTTCACACATGCTTATCACACACTCTACTATTGAGCTAAATCCCTAGTCCAATGTGGAACAATTTTCAGTGGAGTTATACTTGCAGTTATTTGATGAATTCATTGATCCGAGTTACTAAATTGTGGCAATTATTGGGAATTTATTCTGTTTCTTCCTTCCCTTCCTTGGATCAATGTGAGATATATTTCCAAGCATGGAGATAATCTCTGTGGAGTCAGATTTTCTTATACCCTTGCAGGGCGTTTGAGGGTAATGTTATTAATCCCTTTTATCTTCAGGACAAAGCTACATTTTCTTCTTATCCTATCAAACATAAAGCTAACATTTTCCCCTTATTATTTTTTTGTACACTGGTTCCAAACTAGAAGCAAAGGAGGAAAGGCATTACATATTGACATTCTACATTCCAATTAATAATTATTGTACATTTGTTACATGCCAGTCATTTTGCAAAACTCTTTATTTGGGCCATCTCATTCAATCCTTACAACAAACCCTCTCATTGCACTGGAAGTGAAATGAGGAATATTTTCTTTTTCACCTTTAATGATTGCCTTCAATCTTCAACTCAAGTTTCTTTAGTCCATCTTCTCTTTAAAGAATACTTATTAATATGACCCTCTTTTGCCAGGAGAAACTTAGGATGGTAGGAGAATACAAGTTGCCACAGGATGATACCAATCTGAATTATACTTCTCAAGAAAGGAAAGGTTCAGAAAAGCAGATTACTCAGGACATCTCAGGACACAATCCAGTCTGACCGAAGTACTTATCTGGTCACCAGGCATATCTAGTATTGTCTATCATCCTGCTAACTTTCCTGGCAAGAGATTTCTGCTCACTGAATAGAAATTGTTTGCCAGCTTTCATTATTCAAAATGATTTTTTTAATACCACATGCACTCCAAAAACCTCTCTTAACCCTTTTTCTGTGAGGTGAATACTTATTATTTGCTTTTGTGTTTTGCAGAATGCCCACTAGAACATTGTTCCTACATAAGTAATAATACATACCTATGTGCTTGTACTAAAAGAAACTTGGAATAATTGTTTGATAAAACACTTTTTAAATGTTTTTTGACTTCCATCAATACATAACCACTTCTTAAACCATGTGGTTCAAAAAGAAAGCATCATTGTAAATCCAACTAACAGGTTGATATCTAGTGCCATTATGTCATGCTGGTGTTAGGAACTCAGGCATGTGAAAATTAAGGAGAAACAAAGGAACAACCATGGGTCGATCAGACAGATGCCTCTTATAATGAACCAAGAAAAATTACAGTAAAAAACCTGAGGCAGGGTAGTCAATAAACATCATTTTACCTTAAAAAAAAATCCCCTTTGCCTCTTCTCAAGGAATTTACCCTCAACTCTTAGGGAAACAGGCAGCAGCATTTGGCTCAAGGTGTATACATCTGCATAGATTTCCCATGGGTGAGTTTTATTAATTTCTCTGACTCTCCTCACAGTATGCTCTGACAAATCACAACACGACTGTGGCTTTGAAAAACAGACAAATCTCAATTGAAACTTTTACAACAAAAAACAAACAATAATAAAGTAGTACTACCTTGAGAACTGACTCCATGTAGCAGAAAAAGAGACAAAGGAGGTTGGGGGTTTAGTTTATCAAACCCAGGAGTCACTGGTGGTGGGGATATTTTAAGATTATATGCTCATTATACAATTGTAACATGTGAAATCAGTTGTGTTTGATGAATAACATATGCTACCAGGGAACTCAAATCTCAATAAGAAAGGTAATTCCTGCCAGCTGCATAGCATTAACGCTTGCTCTTTGGAATAGCACCAATATGCCCATTTCTATTTGCATCAAGAATCACAAAGAAAAGGACAGTTATTTCTAAGAGCCAAGATTGTCATTTTGGTGATCTTGGCTCAAGGTCATAAGTGCCTGCCTGGTAGCCTCTTAATCAGTCAGTAATTGCTAAGCCCTCCACACATGTTCAAGATTGCAGAGGCAAATGGGAAACTTAGCTAGTTCTCAGAAGGAAACAAAACATTCCAAAGATGTTTCTACACTGAAACAGACTAACTCTGAACACTAGAGGGAGTTCTGATTTTGTTCACCGACTTGTTTTCATTTTTAAATTGAGTGTTTGCATATTAAAAAACAGTCAACTTACTTTAAAGGACAGAAGTTTTTATTACAAGTTAATAATACATAGGAAAATATATTTTTTCCACTGAAATAATTAGAAGTTTCATTTTCTTTCATTTTTGTGGAATAAGTCAGACTGCAGACATAGTTTACAACACTGATAGAGATAGATGTATATATTGGAAAACCTCTTTTGTTTATTCAGCTTGAAACATCTTCAGTCTCCTAATATATACAATTATATATTGTATAATATTTGATGTATTATACATACATAATCATACATATATTCATACATGTGAATATATATATATATATATATATATATATATATGTGTGTGTGTGTGTGTGTGTGTGAGATATGAATGATACGTCTGAACCAAATACTTAAAATTTTAAAATAGTTACAGATTTGGATTAACAATTTGAAAAGTTGTTAATAAGTTTATAACTATTATGTTTTCCAAAAAAGAGTAAAGCATGAATGATAGTTTTTTCTTTAACCAAGTTGAGCTGAACTTCACTGTAAATTATTAAATAATAATAATTCCACAAAAATAACTTAATTGTTAGAGTAAAATTTTATTTAAGAAGACTCCTTTTATGCCTATAAATTTATGGAAATGTGCTTACATTGCAGTCGCAGGGTTCTGAGACTATATTTTGAAATACAAACCAGCTTCCTAGTGGACAATAATGAATGAGTATAAAGGAAAGACGTTCTTAGTTATACCATTTTAGTAAAACCCACAGAAATCATCTCTTAAAGTATAATCCTGCCATATTTTTTTGCCCTAAGTACACAAATGCAAGAGTAACGTGCTTATGAAAGAAATTTCATACTTTTTTTAAAAAAAATATACCCATCCTTAAAACACAGCTCTTAATCACTTTCAATTATTATCCTTTATTTTAGTTCTAGAAGCAGACTCCTGAACCTTCAGATTTAGTTTTTGTTTTCTACACATAGAATATAAATTTTACTGAACAAATGTAAGCATGTGAGAAAGATCATATAATTTTATTTATTTTTATTAAATGGAATCTATTTATATGCTCCATTCCTACACACAAAACAATATAATTATTATTGACATTTCTCTGACACAATATGTGTGAAAAGTTTCTGTGGAATTTTTGGTAAATGTAGGAGCAGGACATTGCCATAAGTGTTTGAGGAGCACTTCTAGACCTGGGTCCATCTTGTTCTGGTAGGATGTTCATTGCATAAGCCTCTGTGATCTGTTGAAATTGGAGAGTTCTACTTATATCTGTGGTTTCAGAATATTTCAAAAACATGTTGCCTCTCATTTAAACCCTGAAATATCCTAGACCTGCCACCTTTTTTTAAGGTACTACAAATAACTAAGTAATGTGTCCTGATTCCTTTCAAACTCAAAATCTTGTATCATTTTATTATATGTCACAGTCAAAAGTCCACTGCAGCCCCTTCTTTCTTCTCAGAACTCTCATTCATTTTGTTTCCCAAGAACAACTTCTTGCCTCAGGAGTTCAGACTTTCCAAAAACTAAATCCAGGAAACAAAGTTGTCTGCAAACAACTTTTGCTTCACCTTGGTAACAGAAATCTTTCCTTAGTAAGGAAAAAAAAAAAAAAAAAAAAAAAAACAAGGGTTCCAGTTGGTCTATTGGACTAAGGGTTGGAAAAATATTTTAAGAACAAAATACTAATTAACATCTTAATATATGATCCTGCCATATGTTTCTCTGTTTTCTGAAGTTTGTATAATAAGCATGCATTATTTTCTTAATTAGGTAATTATGTTTTTATGGAGTGTTCTTCCTTTTGAGTTATTGCAACTAGATGTATTTAAGCAAAGGATATAATAAAAAGGAGTTTTCCAAACAGAACACTAATGAACTACATGATCATTAGACTTTTTAAACTCTGAAGGATGCCGTTTGTGATTCTGTTGTTTTAGTAACATTTTTTTACCTTCAGAATATTATTAAAAATGTATGACTATTTATCACCTCATTTTGAAAAAGTTTAAAGTTTTTAAGTCATATTTTTATTATTAAATACCAGGGATTGAATCCAGGGGCTCTTACCCACTGAACCACATTCTCAGCCCATTTTTAATTTTGAGACAGAGTCTCACTAAGTTACTTAGGGCCTTGCTAAATTCCTAAGGCTGGTTTTGAACTTGTGATTCTCCTACTTCATCCTCCAGAGCTGCTGGGATTACAGGTGTACTCCAGGTTTTAGAATTCTTGTGAGACAAAAGGAGTCAATTATCACTCTAACATACAGGTATCTGGTAAGATGTGGAGTCACCTAAAGATTCTAAAAATTGAATCCTAAGCAAGAATGTAATTCAATGATACTTAATGACCAGTATGGCAAGAAGCCAACCAATTGGAGTAAAGGGATACCACAAATCTTTTAGTGTTGAAGAGCCACCCTGGTCCTGAGGTACATTGTTAAGATCCCTGGGTTGACTGAGAGGATCACAGGATCATTATATAACTCTACTCTGTTCAAATCCATATTAAATAATTAGGTTGAAGAGACCATATTTTTTTCAGTTTATTAAAGGATTTGGGTTAATCTGTCATCTCTTTTTACACCTGACAACTCAATCAATAAATAGAATGATAAAATATCAACAAGGAGGAATCCTGTTGATGCAGGCCATGAGTTTCAGATATAGTCAATGCCTTTTCAAGGTCTCTAATTCACTTTGTGCTAAATAGCTAACATGCTCCGCTATAGTTCTTCTCAACAAACCCATGATGTAAGTGCTAATTACATCCCCAGTCCACAGAGAATAATTATCTGGTACCATCATCAGGTGAATAATCACCAAAGAGTCTAGCTAGGTTAAGGTGGCATTAAGGGAGCTAGAGTAATAAAGGAAAGATATGTAAGGAACTAACCAATGAACACAGAGGACTTGAAATCAAATGCAGATTATCAAGGTTATCAAACTACCAGCAACTCCATCTCCACAACACATCATATGAAAAAGATGATTTGTGTTCTGTCAGTCAGTCCATAAAAGAGATACTCTGTAGATCTATTCAACTCCAAAATGTCTTTCTGTCAGCAGAAGACAGGTTTAACTTACCAAAGCTGTATATGAGGTATTACTGATTTATGCCAGCTGCTCAATTTGTTCAGCAAAGTGATGGAACAGTTGTCATTTGACACATTAGTTTGCAAAATGCATAGAGATGCTCTAATATGTTAGCTTTTAAAAACTATTTTGTCTAGAGATTTAATGCCAGTTAGATTATTCTGCTTCTCTTTGTAATAACTGTGTCCATTGGAAACAATCATATATAATTTCAAATGAAAGAATTGGAAACAAATATTTTTTAAAGGTACATCACTACAGTAGGTTCTGACTGGCAGAGATGTAACTACAGCAGTAATTATGAAACTTCAGTGAAGCTGGCAGACGGGGCAGAGGGGATATTTCCCACCTCCACACCATCCTCCACACCTTCCTTCAGCCACCTAAGTGGAAAATTGGCACAGGATTTATATGAAAAATATTAACAGGGTGCTGCATGCTATTGCAAATCTTGATAAGTTGATTCCCTCCATTCTGTAGTCTGTTTAAATGTGTATTCTATAATGTCTCCAAGCATTAGTATATCACAATGTACTGATTTAAGGACTTATTTAAAAAAAAAAAAACAACAAGAAAATAAAAACAAATAAAGACTCTTAGTAGAAGATTCAGATCTCCTGGAAACAGGTTATTTTGGGGGAGAACTCTGTGGGTGGCTTTAAGTTCTTATTTTTGCAGTCAGAACACAGCTGTCACTTGTAACAAAATTATACTGAGGAAAGTCTTGCTGTAGCTGGCTATTTAGTCCACATCCAGGAGGCAGCTTTTCCACAGTTTATTTCCTGGTGACTTGTCCAATCTAATTTAAAATGACTAAAATGATAAAGCCTGAGCACTTTTACTGAGAAACTATTAAATCTATTAAATAGTCTAATAGAACTTAATTGCTCAAATAGTATCACTAGATTCATCATCTTGTGCAAAGAAGTAAAAGAACATATTGAACATGTAATTAAGATGTTTATTTTTAAAAATGCACATGTACTTTGGTAATCCTAAGAGTCAATTCAGAAAGTTATTAGTCTGAGTGAAACAGAATTAATTTGGGTTATTTACCTATAGACATAAAAAAATAACTGAAGATAGAATATGCCTTGGTAATAAAAGAATATTTCTTTGGCCCAGTAGAATCATAGAAAGAATGTGCTGTGGTATGCCTGTGCTCATGGACTAGACATACATTAGCAAGACCAAGATCAACTCTAGGAAAAATTAATTATTTTAAGCAAGCAATAGTATCACCACTAGGATTCTTTACTTTCTTCTCTTATGTCTCCTTTGGCCCTATGTGTTCTGGTACAACTTCATTATATATCACAGCACCTTCGTCCAATCTTCCCCCCAAAATCTCTTGGATTCTGAAAATGTATTGCTGTCTTTTCTATCTTTTATCCCTGATTCTCTAAGTCGATGATTTTATTTGCTCTGTATCAGGTGACTCATGAATAATTTGATAAACAAATTAATGTCTAGAAAAATAATTATATTCCATAGTATATATTTTCTACCCCTCATAAAATACACACAATTGAACCTACTTGTTATCATCAAAAATTATGGCAGCACAATGCCAGTACAGTGGGCCAATGTGTAGTATTTTAAAAGAATTCATTAGAAAATAATAGAATTAAATCCCAGAATATTTCACACATGAAATTTATTTTAGAAATTCTGGTTAGGTAGCCAATTGGACTATATAAGAGTAATTAACCCACAATACTTTTGAATTTCACTATACTGAATTGCTTGTGGCTAGGAGAAAACACACTCAATTTCAAATGAGAATGTGTGACTGCAGAAGTAAGCAAGTAGGCTGTCCCTCAGCTTATGTTCTACATTTCAAAAGAGAATTTCCTTCCATGCAGAACTTCTATGCCCTCTCTACCTTTGTGGTTACAATATAAGAAGAACAGTAAAGAATTTTTGTTCTCCAAAGAGATAAAAATAAATTGAAGCAGAAGATGGTGAAAGGGTATTGCAGTTGAGAGAATGATAAACCACAGGTTCCCGTGAATATCAAAAGCAAAGAGGGAATGTTCATGTAATGATTTGAATCTGACCAAACTTTTGTATATGCATGCATGGATGTGGCAGGGTGGGTCCCAGCATCTGCTGTATCTATAACGCATTAATTAAAACAACAACAAAAGGAAAGTGTAAATGGATTGAAGAAAGATTGGTGGAGTAGAGGGGAGGGAGTGAGGGAGGCAGGGGGAGGGAGTGATGGGCACAGAATCTGGGTTGGGTTCCATGCTTTGTGATTATGTATCCTGGTGTCCTAGTGTTGTATCATAACTAAAAACATTAAAAAGATAAAATGAATTTTGGGAGCATATTTAAATCTAAATGAATCCTCATATAGAATACTTTTTCTTGCTGTCACAATTTCACCTAGTTGCCCAGGTGCCATTTATATATAAATTGGTTTATGGTTTCCATATTCATGTCTGCTTTTATAAGTAACAGAGGCACACTAAAATATTTCTCCCTCCTTCCCTTCTTCCTTTTTCCTTCTTTTATTAATTCCTTCCTCTTTTCCTCCCACACATGGTTCTTTCCTCCTTCCTTCCTTCCTTCCTTCCTTCCTTCCTTCCTCCTTCTCTTGCAATTTTTTTCTTTTGCCACACTCAATTTTATTAGGCTTACTTTGAATACCAACAGCCTGATAAAATTTTAAATTAAGTTCTGAAATTTAGTACATTTTTAAAATGAATCATGAAATTTTATATAACTTATTATGTTATATAGTATACTTTAGTTAAAATTATAAACTATTAAGTATAAATACATGTTTTTAGGGAAGAATTTCTATTTTCTTTAGGCATCATTCATATTTTGAGGTAAAAATATTTTTTGATCAATAATATTTGGAATATTCTTTTCATTGCTCATTTGATTTTGATTAATTTATTAAATATTACAAGTGAAGCATTTTATACAAAGGAATAACAGTATCATAGTGGACATCTTAGAGACAGGGCTGTGCATCTGACCAATGTTTACCTGAGGTAAAAATTATCAAGAATGTGTAGAAGCTCTTCACCAAGAAGATATGTTATAATACATAAAATTAAGATGTATTACATGTTTTAAAACTAATTGATTAGTTAGTAATATAAATGAGCAAAGGTATTTCTAAGTATTCAAATTTTTAACTTGTTTCAAAGGAAGTAAATTATATGCTCATTAAAAATATTTAACTAGTATCATTAAAAAAGTAATTTACTTATGGCATTTTGCTATGTTCTAAATCAAATTATTCAGCATTTATGTTAGGCTTAAAGAATTTCATTTTTTACTTCATAATATCTCATTATGCATGTTATTATGTTAATTCATTGAGGTTTCCTGACCTGTCCATTTCCACAAAATTAGTAGCAGAGTATTAGAAAATCAGTTTTCTTTAATGCTAATACACTCTCTAGATTGTTTTCTTCTTGTTATTTTGAATTATTTCTCTTTCTAAAGGCTTTTCTTTTCTTTTTATTACCCTCTTTTATGACTTCTGGATAACATCTTCATAGTTGACACTACCTGTGCTATGAACAAAGAGAAGGCTTTAGAATGATACTCACCAACTCATCTGCTGGTGTGAAGAGATTTGATGGAACATAGATTTTGGCTGTATGCAAATAGACCACTTAAGAGAGAGTCATCACACTGAATTCCATACACTCAAAGGCTTGCTACTTTTCCATATGCTCTGCAAGTGTTAAGAACAAAACTATGAAGGCAAAGCTTCTTTAAGAGTCTATGTACAGGTCTGCAATTGGACCTTCTTCTGCTTGTGCTCAAAGACTATCAACAACAAAACATTCAACTGTGCTATACTCTTATTTAGACAATAAAAAAACAATACACACACATATATGTGTGTGTCTCTCTATATATACAATTATTTCAATATTTTAATATTGAAAAACGAGTTAAGTGAATGAAAGATCAAAGAAAATATTTAAAGAGGAAATGACTTCAATGCATTGCACATAGCAATTTAAGAAATATTAAAAATGTTTATATGACCACCCTGTCTCTATATTGTCTACAGACAATATAGAGAGAAAGTTATATTCAACATATAGAAAAGTTACATTCAAAATAAGACAAACAAGGAATGTATATTAGCCTGTTTTGTGTTACTATAATGAAATACCTGAAGTTGGATAACTTGTAATGAAAGAGATTTATTTACCTCATAGTCTGGAGGCTGAAGAGCATTGCACAGGCTCTAGTAAGAAACCCCTGACTCTGTCATATCATGGCGGATGACAACATGGCAGGATCATGAACAAGAGAGAGTGATTACATGACAAGACAGAATCCGAGCAAAGGGGGGAGGCTAACTAACTCACTCAGGGTGCCATGAAAACTACCTCAATCTCTTCTAAGGGTGTCGCTTCCCATGAAATAGTGACTTCTCTTCAGGTCTCACCTCTTAAAGGGCTGCTACATCTAAATATCACTACCCTGGAGGCCAAGCTTCCAACATGAACCTTGCCTAATGAACCACATCCAAACCATGGCAGAATGTGAATTAGCATCAATAAGACATCTGAACTGTAGAAATCACTCCTTCACAATTTGTTGTAGCTGTAAACATTGCTATAGTTTTCATAGCTTTGAATTGTTGTTGAATTTACATTAAATTAAAATAGATCCAGCCATTCACCTGCCAATTCATGAGAAAGCAGTGTTTATTTTTGGATTTTTCTCACCACCCCCAAAATCTTCTTGAAAACCTTAGTTTAGTTCTTGCCTACAACTAACTTTGAGTCAATATTTGAATATAAACTTACACCTGTTCACTCAAGTCTGACTGTCTAACTACTATATGGTTTGTGTGATCCTTATCACCACTATGTCTATTTTAGTAGTGTGGAACTCTTTCTCTGTTGACACCAATACCATAATCTTGTCTTCATTTAATGTACTGTGGTAGCTTGGAAATTCCTGTAAAATGAGGGGAAGAAAGGTTTTTCCCTCTCTTTATTATGTTCCAACTTGGGAATCCTGCTGCCAGACTGTCTGGTCCTCAAAATTATCTGCAGGTGCAATTCCTTCTATTTAAACACAAAATCAGATGGGAGAGGACTTCTAATTCTCTATGTACATTTACTTTCCATATGACATAGTCCAGTGCCATGAATTTAAATAGAATCTATATGCTGATAGGTTCCAAATGTATAACTTCAGCCTCATTCTGTCTGAGGGCTTGCAAATTCAACGGCCCACTTAAATACCGTCAAAGGCCATTAATCTCAGTGTTTCTGACACCGGCCCTTGTTTCCACATCTATTATTTCACATTTCAAGAAATGGCACGTCCACTTTTTTTTTCTTTTCACCTTTTTAGTTGGTGCATTACAGTTGTACATAATGATGGAATTTCTTGTTACATATTCATACATGCTTTTACAATATAAAAATATCATTTGGCCACTATTGCTCCCTAGCACTTTGCACCTCTCTCCCCTCCTTCCATCTCCTGACTCCTTTCCTCTACTGATCTCGATTTGGCACCTCCACTCTTGCTTTTCAATTGTTCTGGCCAAAACTTTTAGTGTTCCCTGAACTGCTCTTTCTCTCACTAAGTCTATTCCTTCCAACCTCCTATTCATGTGGTCTTTAAAAATTCATCCAGAACCTCATCACTTTTCATTCAGCCATCTTCGCTGCAATCACTCCATTCAAACTGTTATTTCTCACCAGTCTCAGTTCTGTATCTGTTAGTTGTCCACATCATAACTCAAGAGAGTTCCTTTAAGAAACTACTGTGAATAACAGCAGTTTCCTCCTCAGTGCTCTATTTTGGCTTTCCTGTTGTTCAAAGTGTGCTGCTAAGGCCTGCATGGTCTGACCTGTGTGGTTTCTGCCCATTACCTCTTTGACTTCAACTCCTGCAACTATCTTCCTTAGACTAGTGGGCCAGTCATCTCTGCATGACTTGCTCTTGTACTCTCCTTATAGTTCTGATTAAATATCTTGTTACTAGGGGGAACTTCGCAGACCACATTAAGTCAAATAGCACACAGACTGTCTTTCTTAATTTCCCTTAACCTGCTTTGTTCTTCACAGAATTTAGAGCCCAACTGTTTGTATTATAGCTCAACCATTTAGGAATTATCAATTTGACACAAACATTTAATATCTCTTTGCCTCATTTCCCTCATCTGTAACATTAAAATATTAATAGTATCTTTCTCATAGATGACATAAAAAGAATAATGTACTTAAAGAACATTAACCATATTTGGTATACAGTGTTACATGAGTCTTTACTATTATTACTATTATTTTATTATTAATATTCACAGTGCATATCAACTAACACATTATATATTTCTTTACATATTTAGCCTATCAGAATGTAAGTCTATGGAGAAACTTTAGTTTGCCCACTGTACAACTCCCAGTGCTTTTAGTAGTTCCTGGAACATGGTGGGAATTCCATTAATATTTTCTGGATGAAGGAAGGAAAGTGACTATATTGGGGTAGAACTTTATTTATAGGTTAGTCCTAGAACTGGTGATACCATTGATAAAAATAAATTTTCCATAAAGACCAAGAAAATTAATGTTTCATTTGAACTTCTCTAACTATTCACCAGGAAAATTTCTGCAAAGTACACTAAAAGCAAATGCATGAAATCATGAATGCATCAAATATTTTTGATTAGTCACTCTCGTGATCCCAGAGAGTTGGGATGTGGACCACCCACAGTGATCTACCTGTTTTCTGTCTCAAGACAAAGTGCATTCATCTTTTATATTACTGGCAAATTATAAAGTTATGCAAGTTCAACACATTCAGTTTCCTGCTATGTTTGCTATGTCTCACTCTGTCTCAAAAACATCTGTGATTATTCTCCATCTTCTTAGTCCCATTCTTCTGAACTGTTTTCTTATTCACAGAAGCTGATAGTTTGAACCACTAATCCAAACCTCCTTCTGGCAACAAGGGCAAAATATGAGTTCTAATGAGCATGAAGTCCACCACAAATATTGAGATATCTAGGTTCCAGGAGGGTCAGAGACTCAAAGCTATCCATGGGGTCCATAACTTGGCATACTGATAATGTCATAGGCTTAAGTAGGTAATGCCAAAAGGGTGAGAAACTTTCTCTTTTTTACTTGTTTTTTTTTTTTTCATCTCATTGAACTTTCTTTTGTTTCTCTATAATCACTTAGAAAATAAGAGTGAAATAGTTAAATTTCAATAGGATTCTCTCTCATGGATACTTCTGAACCATATCCTCAAAAGACAAGGTAAATGCTGAAGAGACAGAAATCAAATTGCTGCTCATTGTGTTTTTTTTTTTTTTCCTTTCTCAGAGGAAACTTTAATAATTTCTACTCATACCTTTGAAAAAGCTTAAAAACTAATTTACAGCTACGCAAATTAGAATTAAAGTTAGATGGATATCTTTCATTCCCTAAAATGATATTGAATATTTAAAATGTTATGTGAAGCTCAGGTGCCCTTGCTCTCTCTGAAGATAACCTGAAATTTGCCTTCTTTCTAGTATAAAATAGGTTTTAAGTGATCTCTGAAAAAGCTTCACACTACTAGATAAAAAGACTTCTTAATAAATCAATAAATCAGAAAGATTCTAAAGTGTCAGAAAAATAAACAGAGAAAATTCTATTATCTTCTGAGTATTTGTACAAATCTAAGCCAACCAAGTCATTTGTCAGTAAGTCAAATGCCATTTTTTCAATTCACTAAATTACTTGACCCTCTCAAGCAATGGAAAAGATGGATTAAGAAAGGATCTTTTGGGGCCACTTCAAAAATGATTTCTGCACAGAACCACATGAATTAGAAATTTGACTGAAGAAGCATAGATTTTTGGTACATAGGGAATTTCATTGGCTTTCATATAAAATTTTTGAACTCTTCATTCTTAATTTTTTTTTCCTGATATAAACATAGATGTAGCATGTTTTCAAAAAATACCACTGTCATTTGTTTATACTGCAGTGAGGGGAGACTGTGAAGCATCCTGTCATTCTCCTCAAATTAAAGATAAAAAACTGAGGTTCATATGGTTTAAGTGACTTGTCCAAGGTTAGATTAGACAGGTAGTGAAGGCTGAGATTAGCCTTGAACACAGGCCATCAGCTTCCAGGGCCTGTACCACACACTAAATTATGGCACTTTTCTATAAAGTACAGTCCTCCAAAATAATAGAGTGTTCATCTTTTTCTATTAAATAAGCCAGTAACTCATGATAAAATTGGAGTCGTTATCTGACAGATATTTTTATATCAACATTATGGTCATCGGGCTGAGGTTGTGGCTCAGTGGTAGAGCACTTGTCTAGCATGTGTGAGGACCTGGGTTCGATCCTCAGCACCACATAAAAATAAATAAATAAAATAAAGGTATTGTGTTCAACTACAACTAAAGAATAAATATAAAAAAATATTATGGTCATCATAATCCTGTACTTCATATTTAAAACACATATGGTTCCAAAAAATGATTTTCAATGAAGAAAATGAGGTCCTTTAACTATTAATTAGAATATTAATAAAGTTCTAAGATTATATTTACTGCAAATTGCTAAAGGAGGTAAAACATATGTGCAATTAAATATGTGTATATACAGATATATGTTTAATTACCTTTTATTGTGAAATAACTATAGATTCACATGTAGTTGTAAAACACACAGAAATTTTATGTGTACTGTACTCACTTTTCTCTGAGAAGTGTTCATCTTCTAGAAATTTTAGAATACTGTCAAGACAAGATTTCCTCTGTAACAGTAGCCGACAGTAGCCGATTGCTACTGTTAAAAAAGAAATTACCATAACTCAGTGGCTGAAACCAACACCAGCCGACTCTTAGAGTTCTAAAGCTCCAAAGTTTGAGATGGATCCCACTGGACTAAAATCAAGGTGTCAACAGGCCATTTCTTTTTTTCTGGAGTTTATAGGGAAGAATCCATTTTTTTGAATTTTTGGGCTTCTGCAGGCTTCAGCTCTTAATGTTCTTCTATCTTCTAAGGCAACAATGTTCCACTGATCTTTCTTACATCCTGTCACTGTGACTCTGATTGCTTTGTCACATTTAAAAGATTCTTATAATTACATCTGACCCACCCAGATAATTTTTTTTATTTTAAGGTAAGTTGATTAGCAATCTTAATTTCATCTGCAACTTTAACTTTAGCTGTTAACCAAACAATATAATATATCCCCAATTCCAGGAGATTGGCACATGGATACCCTTTGGTGATTTGGGGGAAGGTGAGTGGTCTTTTGCCTTCACCCTCATGTACCATCATACTAAACTCCCTCTTCCCTCTTTACTCTCTACCTTAACTTTTGAGAAACAATAATTGTGTATTCATTTCTACAATTTTGTCATTCTAAACATATTAAATATGTAGGATGAGGCAGCTGATAACTTTTGGGATTGGCTTTTTTACTCATCATAGTTATTTGGATAATTGTTCAATTTGTTTTTTCTGTAGTTCATTTCTTTTTAATTGTTAAGTAGTATTCCCTGAGTAGTATAACCTAGGTTATGAATCTCCATTGTGATTTTTTTAAACAGTCATTTTCAAAAGAACAGCTAGTTCTTTCTTATTTCTGACTATTCAAATAAAACTGCCATGAACATTAATGTATAAGTTTTTACAGGAACATAAATTTCAATTCCTCTTGAATAAATTCTCAGAGGGCAATGACTGTGATGTATAGTAGATGCAGGTTTGATATTGCCAAACTGTTCTCCAGAGTTACAGTCTCCTCAGCACCATTTTAGTGATATGATTTCCCCCAATCTTGCCCACATTTGGTATTGTCACTATTTGCAATTCAGCCATTTTGTTGTGTAAGAAGTGATTTCTCAGTGTGTTTTTAATTTCCACTTCCCTATGGCTCAAGGTGATAAACATGTTGTTATTAATTTATTTATCACGTGCATATCTTCTTTCATGAAATGTCTTGTTCATATCTTTGTCCATTCTCTAAATGCACTTTAACTATTGATTTTTGAGAGTTCCATTTATATTTTATATCCTAGTCCATGGTCAGATGTGTGATTTGCAAGTATTTTCTCCCATCATTATCCTGCCCTTTTTTTCTTTTTTATTGCTGACAAATAACAGGGTCCTTGGCACAGCCCTCACTTTTGTTTTTTTGATTGTGATGAAGTAAAATATATCAGATCATGCTTTTGGAGTTGAATTTAAACTTCTTGACTTTTAAAATTCTAAAGATTTGGGAGGAGGAGCCCAGCCTAGGCAGACCACGTGCCCAGAGAGGGGGCACAGCTGCCCGCCGGCGTGGTAGACAGACCACCCCAACTGGAGGAGGGGCCCAGCCACTGCCTGTGCAGTAGGCAGACCATGCAACCCAGAGAAGGGGCCCATCCTACATCTGAAATTCAGTTTTCTTCAAGCTACCAGAAACAGTATGCCTTTCATGAAACTAATGACTATATTTATAAATGATAATCGAAACCAACATTTGTAGACATAGAGTCTAGCTATAAATGTAGTAATAAGGAAAACGTGTGCTTTGATGATGTACTATTGATATTGGGAACTGTTAACATTGTCTTTCTCCACAAAAGGGAGACTTTGCAACTATACAAGAGCAATATAAATATATAGGGGGAAAATCAATAACACAACAGTTTCACAAAGCAGAAAGAAACGTGAGCAGTATGAAAAGACAAGGAAAGAAAGGACCACAAGCAATGCAGGTAAACTCAACTTTAGAAGAGGTAATATCTGCAGCAGATGGAATGTCAGATAAAGTATTCAGGATATACATATTTCAGATGATCTGGAGTCTCAAGGAAGACATTAGACAGCAAAATCAGACAATGAAAGATCACTTTGACAATTACATAAACAAATCCAAGAAGCAAAAGATCAACTATACAGGGCAATAGAGGTTATAAAAAACAAACAAACAGAAATCCTAGAAATGCAGGAAGCAATAAACTAAATTAAAAACTCAAATGAGAGTACTACCAGCAGAGTAGAACACTTAGAAGATAGAACACCAGACTATGAAGACTAAGTTATTTCAACTTGAAAAGAACATTGACAGCTCAGCGAGACTGTTAAGAAACCATGAGCAGAACATCCAAGAAATATGGGATAACATAAAGAGACCAAACTTAGGAGTTATTGGGATACAGGATGGTAAAGAGGTCCAAACTAAAGGAATGAGCAATCTGTTCAATGAAATAATACGAGAAAACTTCCCAGAATTGAAGAATGAAACAGAATTCCAAATCCGAGAAGCCTACAGGACACCGAATGGGCAAAATCATAAGAGATCCACACCAAGACACATTATAATGAGGATGCGCAACATACAGAATAAGGAGAGAATTTTAAAAGCTACAAGAGAAAGGAAGCAGATTACATTTAGGGGTAAACCAATCAGGATAACAGCTGATCTCTCAACACAGACTCTGAAAGCTAGAAGATCCTGGAACAACATATTTCAAAGCTGAAAGAAAATGGGTTCCAACCAAGAATCGTGTATCCAGCGAAATTAAGCTTCATGATGGAAGATGAAATTAAAACCTTCCATGATAAACAAAAGTTAAAAGAATTTGCAGCTAGAAAACCAGCTCTTCAAAACATCCTTGACAAAACATTATAGGAAGAGGAAATGAAAAATAACAATGAAAACCAACAGCGGGAGGTAGTACAATAAAGGGAAAAAATACTCAAAGAGGAAAAGTAAATCATGTTAAGTAACATAAATAAATAAATATGTCTGGAAGTACAAACCATATCTCAATAGCAACCCTAAATTAAACAATAAGAAAACAAATATTCCAATCAACAAATGGGCCAAGGACCTGAACAGACACTTCTCAGAGGAGGATATACAATCAATCAACAAGTACATGAAAAAATGCTCACCATCTCTAGCAGTCAGAGAAATGCAAATCAAAACCATCCTAAGATACCATCTCACTCCCAGTAAGATTGGCAGCCATTATGAAGTCAAACAACAACAAGTGCTGGCAAGGATGTGGGGAAAAGGGTACACTTGTACATTGCTGGTGGGACTGCAAATTGGTGCAGCCAATTTGAAAAGTAGTATGGAGATTCCTTGGAAAGCTGGGAATGGAACTACCATTTGTCCCAGCTATTCCCGTTCTCAGACTATTCCCTAAAGACCTTAAAAGAGCTTACTATAGGGAAACTGCTACATTGATGTTCATAGCAGCACAATTCACAATAGCTAGACTGTGGAACCAACCTAGATGCCCTTCAATAGATGAATGGAAAAAAAATGTGGCATTTACACACAATGGAGTATTACTCTGCACTAAAAAATGACAAAATCATGGAATTTACAGGGAAATGGATGGCATTAGAGCACATTATGCTAAGTGAAGTTAGCCAATACCTAAAAAACAAATGCCAAATGTCTTCTTTGGTATAAGGAGAGCAACTAAGAACAGAGCAGGGAGGAAGAGCATGAGAAGAAGATTAACATTAAACAGGTATGAGAGGTGGGAGGGAAGGGGAGAGAGAAGGGAAATTGCATGGAAATGGAAGGAGACCCTCATTGTTATTCCCTTGATTTATGTGTTCATCCTTCACTAGTCACACAGTCTTAGTTGATAACGTGTGAGTGTAGAGATGTTTTAGTATTTATTCTTTTGAGGTCTGCAATATCTGTAGTGATAACCCATTTCACTTCCAATACCAGTAATTTGTGTCTTCTCTCATTTCTTCTCAGTCAGTCTTGGTGGAAGTTGGTCAATTTTATTGATCCTGTCAAAAAATCAACTCTTTCCCTCATTGATTTCCTGTTATGATTTCTCTATTGTTTTTGATTTAAATTTTATTGTTTTTCTCCCCAGCTTAAAAAATTATTGATTTCTGCCTTTATCTTTGTTATTTCCTTCTTTCTGCTGAGTTTTGTTGTTTGTTTTGTTTTTCTTCTCTACTTATCTAGGTCCTAGGTTTAAAAATGCATAATTGGATAATTAATAACAATTTAAAATTAATCACTCATATTGTTAGCCTCTTTATTTGCAGAGAACCTAGGTATGCATCTTTAAGGGATGAATTCCACTGGGTGACCGATGGAACAAATTTGACACCACCACCTAACTTAGAGAAATTCAGAGGGACTCTTCTAGCTTTCAAGTTATGACATCAAAGACTGAGGAATGTTTTAATGAGGAACTGTAGTCTTTGCTTTAAAATTGTTTCACTATAGAATCCTTTCTTCTACACCTCCTATAATAGCTTTCTGAATAGCCACTGGAAACATATTTTAAAGTTATATGTTATGGTACACTAAGAAGACATAGAGAATAGCGTTTTGTCAATCATAAACACACACACACACACACACACACACAATTCCAGTGTTTCTGGCCAAATTGCAATTTACAGACATAATTATGTTATAGAAGTTAAGAACTCTGAGCTACTTGACCCTGGAAAGATTAGCTCTCCTTTTTAAAAAGATATTCAGACAAGAAAACTCCATAAATATCTTCTACCTAGTAATGTACAATGTTTTCTTCTAATGAAGAAAGAGTTTCTGTGATTCATCCAAAGACAGAATAATTTTCTGTGTCAAAGTATTCATTCCTTGGTTTATCTGTATTCTAAAATGCTTTAGTTCTATCAGAAACGTTCCAGTTTTTAAAAAGTTTAACTTTTGTTTTGAAATGAGAAACTCAAAGAATATATCAAAGCATATACATGTATATTCATGATTAGTTTACTTCACACAAACGTGTGTACTAGACACGAACACAGGAAAGCAAAAACAGAGAGGACGGAATTGTTAGTTCTGGAATACTTTATAATTGGAAATGTTTGACATTTCTAGTAGTTGCTTAATATGATAAAATAATTATAAATACCCCAATGGCCTTTTATCATCTGATTTTGACTGTAATAAGCATTAAATTGAACTTCGTTTGACTTCTGTAAGAAGTAACTGTTTTCCTCAAATATATAAAAACATAAGAGAAACAATAAAATTTTAGGGTTAAAAGAGTGTTTAGAATACTCAAACTTGCATTAATGCCATACATACATTGTTTTTCTTTTTTCTTTCTGAACTATTACGTTTGGGCATCTGGGGATTTCTCCACCTAGCTAATTAGGTTTGTGGTAAACATAAGCTTAGAATTACATTTTACAAAAAACAAAACACAGTAAATTTCTTCTCAGTTTTTAAAGACAAAAAAATATATATACGCTAAAGGAACTCTAGCTTCTTAACCTGCAGAGAGCTATTCTTCTCTGGGGTGAACTTTCTCTGATACATTAAATTAAAAGTTTTGCTATGGAGTTAAAAACAAAGGTGACCTTGTTTTCCAGCTAATTTCAGAAAGGATTTTATCCTTGAATATTCCTTTGTGTTCTTACTTATGAATAAAATTTTTAGTCACTCTGGTAGCTTTAAATTCATAAATTTATAGAGAAATATCCACTGTTATAAAAAGCAGAAAATCAAGAAAGTTTATACCACTTAATTCTGGGGCCTTGAGAAAAATAGTACCTTCCTGAGTATTTTCTTTAAAAATAGCCAATAGCCTCTGGGGCTTGCCATAAATTTCATTTGAGAAATAATAGCCAAGATTGGTAGATTTATTTAATGCTAGAATAGAACTTAAAATCTCTTAGTCAAGCCCTGTAATTAAAAGATATACTCACAGAGCCTACATAAAGCAGCTATGCTATTCTGGATTCTTAAAAAGAACGGGCAATGTAAGTACCTTTATTACACCCCATAAAAGATGTCAATGGAGGCCAGAATTTCTACTTTCTTTATGGCCATTCTGAATATTGATATGACTGTGTATGTGATCTCCTGGCTATGAGGAAATTGATGACCATGTTTGGTATGACTCCCATACGACAGGATTGTGAACATAGCCCCAGGAGGATACAGATATATGCTGGATTTCTTCCACATGGGTGAGATAGGAAAGAATGTGACTTACCCAACTTGTTGATATGTATCTTAAGGAATGAAGTTCCTCTGTCCCTCATCCAGTATGTTGTTCATAAGACTGTGCAGTCCTTAGTTTAGGCTTCATGGCTACTCATTTTGGAAGTAAACACTTCTTTAAAAATGTATCTAAGAAATAACATTGAGAAAGATTCATATATGACAGGAATTAGTGTTTAACACACAAGCAAGTAATACTTATTTTATAAGATTTTATCTTTTTGAAACAAGCATGTATTTTCCCAAGAAGTTAAAATTTTGAATTTCGCTACTATCTGTGCATTTTCCCTACATTGAAAATGACTTATTTAGTGTTTTTTTTTTCTATGATGGAATATAAATTCCTTAGAAAAAAGCATGAGTACATCTTATTTGTTATTATATCCTCAACTCTTCCTAGTACCTGTTCACAAAAAAGTGCTCATTAATAATTCATTTTACTTAAACTTTTAGAAATACCAATAGAGAAATAATTTGCAAAATAACCTTTTTATACATATAGGGTATTAAAGTAAAAATAAAGACAGTATTGATTCTCAAGATACTTAAAAATAAGCGAACTAATCGCCTCCTCCACCAACAATTTGTTATCTCTATGAATAGCATTTGTCATATCAAAATTTCAGTTAATTAAAGTGTGTACATTTCTGTTATCATATTCAATTCAGAAGCAACAGAAGCCAATCTAATGTAGCTGTTATGATTTGGATGTGAAATGTCCCCCAAAAGTGCACTTGTGAGACAATGCAAGAAGCTTCAGAGGAGAGATGATTGGGTTGTAAGAGTCTTACCCAATCAGTGATTTAATCCCCTGAGAGGGATTAACTGAGTGGTAACTGAAGTGGTAAGGTGTGGCTGGAGGAGGTGAGAATTAGGGCATGGCTTTGGTGTATATATTTGTAATTGGAGAGTGGAGTCAGCTGCCTGATCATGGTAATGTGAGCTGCTTCCCTCTGCCATACCCTTCCACCATTTTTAGCCTTGCCTCCAGCCTGGAGAAATGAAGCCAGCCTTCTATGGACTGAGACCTATAAAACTATGAGCTCTCAAATAAACTTGTTCTCCTTATAGTTGTTCTGGTCAGATCCTTTAGTCACAGCAGCAAAAAAGCTGACTAAAACAGTAGATAAAGAAGAGGAAATGATTCTGAAGATCTTAAGAGATATCTCAAATGAGGGCAAGAAGAGGAAAGGAGCTGGGCATTGTGGTCCGCACCTGTAATCCCAGCAGGTTGGGAGGCTGAGACAGGAGGATTGCAAGTTTAAGGCCAGTCTCATCAACTTAGTGAGGCCCTCATAAACTTAGCAATACCATGTCTCAAAAGATAAGAAAAAGTGATGGGGACGTAGCTCAGTGGTAAAGTGCCTCTGGGCTCAATCTCCAATTAAAACAACAACAACAAAAAAAAAATGTAGGAAATTCCAGGCTGTATAGAATAGGAGATAAATGACATTCTTCCTCAAGAACACTGTAGGGTCTTTTGTAAAAGTATATTATAGAATTTATCTCCAATGTTCTACTGTTAATTTAGTTTAGTTTCAACTCTTTAGTTTTATTTTCTTCTTTCATGATACCAACTAACTTCCTTTTTTTCTGATTCTTTACTTCTGAAAATTTGTATTAAATGCAGTTTGCTTATTAAGAATTTTCCATAGAAATGTATTCTGTTTTCATATTCCTTTTCAAATTTTGAGAAGATTTTTTTTTCTTTTTTGATAAGAGAGTACCTTAAGTCAGAGCAAAGGAGTATTTAATTAGCCCAAGACCTCCTTCAGAACCCACTTCCTGCATTTCCTCCTGTGTGAAGTTGTTTTAGATGCTCTTTGTGTCCAGGAGACCATGCTCCTCCAGTTCCCAGTGAAAAAGAATAACTGCTTTGTGTTGCCAGTTTGTTTTGTGTGCACTCAACTTGGAATGAGGGAAATGATTTGAGTATATGATTGTTTCACCATTAAACAGTAAGCTTATTAATGATAGCATTTACTTCTTTTTGATTTATTTGTTAAATGTCATTAAGATTAGTAAGTGCTTAATAAGAATGTGTAAAGGAAGTGATGAATGCCGTACAAATAGGTTGGAGGTGAGCAATAGTAGAAATGAAGCATTCTGTCAAGATAGAGTAGGATTTGAAATGAATCTAAATAAGTAGGAAGTGATGAAATTGTAGATAGCCACTCCAATGCAGCAGAAAGCATGAAAAGAAAAGCATGTTTGTGGGCACATATGGAAAATGTTTTTCATGATGAGAAAATAGTATGGATTATTCACATATACATGGAGCCATTTTTTGGAAGGGCAATACTCATTGAGGTAGAAATAGAAGACCTCTTGATTTTTGATCACCATTAATTCCATGTATATTCTGTTGGAAAACTTCCATGCAAATTAATTACATTTCAGGCAGTTCCCATTGCTTTCAGATCACTTTTAGTTATAAAACAATCCCAATTTCCTCATTTAGAATAATTTAAAAAATATTTTTAGGCCCTAATCTCCATCATGTGGGGTTAGGCCCCAATTTCCTTAATAAGACTCCTTTGGCACAAGAATTAAAATCAAGAATCAATAAATGGGATGGACTCAAACTAAAAAGTTTCTTCTCAGCCAAAAATAAAAAACAAACAAACAAACAAAAAAACTAATCTGTGAGATGAATAGAGAGCCTACATCTTGGGAGCAAATTTTTACCCCGCACACATCAGATAGAGCACTAATCTCTAGGGTATATAAAGAACTCAAAAAACCAAGCACTAAAATCAATAAATAGGTCAAGGACCTGAAGACATACTTCTCAGAAGATGATATACAATCAATCAACAAATACATGAAAAAAATGTTCGGATATAGGGAAAAGGTACACTCATACACTGATGGTGGGACTGCAAATTGGTGCAGCCCATGTGGAAAGCAGTATGGAAATTTTTGGAAAACTGGGAATGGAACCAACATTTGACCTAGATATCCCTCTCCTCAGTCTGGTATAGACCTAAAAACAGCATAATACAGGGACATAGTCACATCAATGTTTATAGCAGCACAATTCACAATAGCTAAACTGTGGAACCAACATAGATGCCCTTCAATAGATGAATGGATAAAAAAGTGGCATATATACACAATGGAATATTACTCAGCAATAAAAGGGAATGAAATCATGGCATTTGCAGGTAAATGGATGAAGTTAGAGAAGATAATGCTAAGTGAAATTAGCCAATCCCAAAAGCCAAATGCCAAATATTTATATATATATATATATATATATATATATATATATATATATATATATATATATATATATTTGGAGGCTGATTAATAGTGGGATGGGAGGAGTAGACAAACTCTAGATTGGGAAGAGAGAGGGGTTGGAGCGGAAGGGAGGGAGCACGGGGGTAGAAATGATGGTGGAATATGATGATCATTATTATCCAAAGTACAGGTATGAAGATATTAATTGGTGTGAATATACTTTGTATACAACCAGAGAGATGAAAAATTGTGCTCTATATGTGTAATAAGAATTGTAATGCATTCTGTTGTCATATATAAATTAAAAAATATTTTTAGAATTCACTTTATCTCAATCAATTGTACATTCAATTCAAAATGTATCCACTCCCTTTTGATCAGATCTGACCTACTATTTGCAAATCTACATTGAGGAATCTAAAAGTGGTCTATTCTTTCCCTCTTTTATTTACATTTCACATTTTTCCTTTTCTGACTCTTCTAGGGTTGTTCCAGGATTGCAATATGGGGAGAGTGTATTAAATGAAGAGAAGTAAGATGTTGAAGTATACTGGTACAAGCTGAAGTTCTTTCTTAGCTAACAATGACTAGTCCTGATCAGACTTTAAGTCTTCACTCTTTAGAGAGGTACATTCACATGTTTATGGAGGCCCCACATAGACCTCTGCATTTTGCAGTTATTTTTCTGATGGACGCACAATTTCTCATGATGTGTTGCACACTTTACAGACCTCCTTTCACTGGTGACCCAAACCTGTTTCCCTCCTTATGTCCCTATATGTTGCTTTCTTATGCAGTAGTTTCAAGATGCAACCCTAGCCACAATATAATAGTTTCCATTAACCAGTAAAATCCATCTGTCACTGTCAGGACAAATTGTAGCGTTTCTTAACAACAGATTGCTTTCAAATTCCTTAGGAAGAAAGCAGGTACCAGCCCTATATGCTCAGGTTTAACCCTCATACTTAGGAAGATGTGTGTTGAGTCATTTAGGAAACTGTTAGCTTCTGCTCTGGAGCACTGTGCAGGCTGGAGTGAAGGAGCACCCTGAAGGGGACTGCATCAGCTAACTCTTCTTTAAGAAACTCACAGCCTCTCTAATGAGTTCATGTCATTTCACTTGCTTTGAGGAGACTTTCCCTACTTAAGAGGTAGGAGGGGAATCATACAAAGCATTTCCTCCAGACAAGCTGCTTATTACCTCAACCAGTACCATTGAGTTTCCAGTCTTTTGGTTTTATAAGCAAGATGACAAAGGTATGGTGAGTCAGAGGACCATTGCCCCCATCTCTGTGTGTCCCCTGGGGACACATGTTTTAGTGCCTTTGTGGGAATACATATAGGTGAATGTTACCTGCAGCAGAAATTGTAACTTAACAAGATGAGTGTGCTGTTTCACTGTTGGTTTGACAGGAATTCTTCCTTGCAATGAAAGCTTAACTCAAGTGTCATCCTTTCTGCAAAAGCTGCATATAGTCTATTTCAGGAAATAAACTGTCACAAAGCTAACTGTATTTACAAGGCAATGAAGGAGTAATCTGTAAGATCCACACAAAGTTGGTTGAAATTAAGGGATGGAATGGTCACTAGGGGCAAGAGTAATGAGGGGACACTTGTAGGGGAGGCAGAACTTGAGCAATGGGGTAACCCTCTCTGCTTCTTGCTCAGAGAATTGCATTTGAAGAAGATATTAATAGGCTTGGTTTTAAACACTACTGCATCATCAATGATGAAGCACATTTCCCAATTTCTCTAGCATATCACATAACTTAGGAAGCCCAATTCAGTAATAGTAATGATGATGATTTTATTAATTTCTGATTGAAAGCCTAGTTATCATTATTAAATAAAAATAAAATTTTACTATTTTTTTAATTGTTTCAATTTCTTATAATTAGGGTGTCAAGGAGCTCAATAAATATTGTTTATATGTAATCATTTCTATATGCTTATGTAATTTATCTTCAGAAATATGAATCATGTAGTGTATTGTTTGTACCTTATTAATTAATTTAGCATGTTAAGACTCAACAAATATTATCAATATTTTTATCAAACCATTATTGATTGATTATTTTGTATTCAGCACTATTCTTTACTCTGGGTGGGGATAAGAAATAGACAATTCAGAACAAATTTTCTTCTCTCAGTGAGCTAATTGCCAGATATACAAAATAATCATATAAAATATATTACATATTAGATAATGATGTATTGAATAGTAAGCTGAAAGTGCTACATGTCTGTTAACATCGATTTTTGAAATTAAACATATATCTTATTTTAATACCAAATTTCTAGTTTAAAAAAAAATAGAAAAAGAGGCTTGGAACAATTAGGAAACTGAAAAAAAATCTCATGAAATTTAAACATTGAAATTAAATAATAGAAATAATATGTGGCATTTTAGTTGGGAAAAAAAAGAATGTATCTCCAGAATCAGGAAAACAGTAGCTAGAACCCAAAGATCAATCATCCCAATGGGAAGAGAGTCATGCCTTCCTAGTCTAGGAAATAGGCAGAGTGGCCCATGTGCTCCTAATTTACATTTCCTGTTTTAATATGCCTTGATTAAACTGTGGTCAGCACAGATGCACTTTGGAATTCTTAACCTGAAAGGTGAATTGAGATGGTGGAGATTAAGAGAAAGGACAATTGATCAGTCTTTTCTAGGACACTGCTTTAAAACAATATGATTACTGAAGAGAAAAAAAAAGATAGAAAATACAACTTTAATTTTACCTATATTGGTTACTGACTTCAGGCCTTTGAGAGAAGAGATAGAATTAGCAATAATGTATCAATTTGAAAACAGATATTGTCCTCTTAATTTGTAGTAGGAGAACACCACAAAATAGGAGAGTGATGATTGTTTTACCACTGCCTTCAGGAGGCATATAACAAAGTTTGTCTTATAATACCAAAGAAAATATAAGGGGGACATTTTATACAGAGATGATGCTTCAACTCCTGGCTTCTCCTCATCTATAAGAGGCTAGGGAAAAAAAGAGTGAGACTGAATGCCTTTGTCCACATGCTCATGACTTTCTAGTTTCTATCAGTTTTACAATAGCCACTGATTAATTTGCAATGTCTTGCATTTCTTTCAACCTTGGCTCAGGATCCTGGATGTGACTCCCTTTCTCAACAACTCCAATGACTGCCCATTAAGACCAGCATATGCCCTTTCTCTCTTTCCATACCCCTCTTTTCCACACAAGCATCCCCCAGCATAATGATATTTACCAATCATTTCTTGAAGACATGATGAGGAGAAAGTGATGGATAATAATAATATTTAACAAAAAGAGGCCTGTTCTATATAGTAAATGGTGGTGTTAACTGATTCAAGTGGTTGCATAGACTCATTCAGAAATAAGCATTGACATGGTGAGTCTGGTTCTACAACTTACTGGCTATTGTTTTGTTTTTATTTCTTTAAGACAGTTTTACTTTTTCTAAATTATGTAAACTGTAACATGATGCATGCATAATGATTTAGTTTTACAATATCCAGAGTATATTTATTGCACATAGATCTCTATCTTGAAAATAATAATTACATTGTTTTATTATTATAGATCAAGTCTAGGAGATGGGACAAGACACATTTTTGCTGTTCTTATTGAATAATCCCAGAAGAAAATCTATGAGTTCCTTTTTTCTTGGCTCCCTTTCCTTTCCTATATGTTTATAGTCCTTTCTCTCTTTTATTCTCTCCATCCTCTCTCCTCTGAATCCTTCTTCCAGTGGAGGAGCAGAATGAGATTCAGGGCTCCCTGTTTCTCTATGACCATTTTACAAACAGATGCAGATCTTTCTGAGGGGGCATTTCAGTGCTGATAACACCTTCAGGGTACATTATCTACAAGACAAAAAAAAAAAACAAGTAAAAGTAACAAACAAGCAAAAATTTATTTCTTGCTTATATTGAATAATTTTTGCTAATTTTTTTTCTGTATTATTATAACCTCAAAATACTTTTTTTTCCTCTTTTTTTCATTAACTTATTTCATTAAGAAAAAAGCATGAGTAAAGTAGGGAGTAGCTGGAAAAGAAAATCTACAGATTGCATGAGATCTGTTAGTCATGATCAAACTGTAATGGTCTAGCATCTACATAGAAGTCTAAACACAAAGCTCTTTACCTAGAGTGAGAATAGCACCATTAGAGAACAGATCAGAGTTAACAGCAAAGGGGATGGAAAGAATTAGGGGAAAAATGTGTCTTTTGCCATGAATAATTGGAGAGGGTCCTTTGGAGTTGTGTGCCACTTCTACTTCTCTACAGTCTGAGGCCGAATAAAACCCAAAGGATAAATTTCTCAAAGAGCTGGAATCCTCAAAGACCAGGGAATGGCCTCAGTTGGGCATGACATTAGAAGTTTCCATTCTCAGGATCAAAACAAGATGACTAATCCTGCATGGTCCACAGTTTATATCATAGGGTTTACCCACAGTTTAGAATAATCACTATCCTTAGGATACCCCCTACAGTTATCTTTATGTGAAAATGAACAAATCCATTAACTATAATTTTCAATCCATCCAAATTACATTCTCTATTGCAACCATGATTCTATTTTATATACAATGTAAAATATAAATGCTCTTTGGATGGACTTGGGGGTCAGAAAGATTTGTGTTGGAAACTTCACTATTCCCTAGCTGTACCAACATGCCTATGCCTCAATTTTCCCACTTGTGAAATGGAGATCCAAAATGTTATTTGCAAAATTACTCAGAGATATGAAAAAGAATAGGGCAATGCCTGGGCTGGCATAGTTTTATATTACAAATCCTCTGTTTTTATGTGATGAATATAATGGAGTTCAAGAGAGCTAATATGATTTGGTTGATGAAAAAGAACTGCAGATATTTTCATTCTGAGGAATATTGCTAAGTGGTAGGCTTTGCCAATGGCTTTGCCACTCTGTTTTGCTTCAATTTTCTGGAATTACACATGCATAACTATACCGATGTCTTCACAACTTCTGTGTAGTTTTCTGGCCTGATTAAGATGTAAGAAGAGTGTCTAATGGATGAGCATGTCACAGCTTGTTCTTGTTTGGCCTGTCACAAATTAGAATTTGAGCAGTTTTTCTTCTGTAGATCAAGGCTTTCACTTTCAATGTAGTATAACATCTAAGCCTGAATGGAGTAATGTGGAAAAATTGATGCCTCCCACTAATCAGCACAGCATTTTCTTTGCAATTATTGAGCAGTGATTCATATCAGCTGATCTATGCATGACTGTAGTTTCCTCACACTGATGTGGGAGATAGGATGAGAAAGACACACTAGTTACGTGATCTGGTTATCATAAGAAAAAGGGCCATGACTTTCTAGTATGATTTATAGAAATGAATCCTGGACTAGGAATCAGGAAGAATATGGTTTTGACTCTTGCTGTTTGAGGAACAGTCAAGTGGCTTACATTCTAACCTCATTTCTCTCAACTATGAATTGTCTATGTGAGTGTATGTATGTGTGTATGTGCACACAGTCGTGGGTGGATGTTTATATACGAGAAGAGGAAAAAAAGAAAGAATCTTCCCAGCCTACTGGAAAGAGTTGTAATTAGTATCCAGTGAGGCATTTGATGTAAAGACTTGTGTAAAGTGCCTTAAAATTCTTTTACTCTCATTGCCCTACTCAGACACAACACATTCTCAAAATTTGTGCATTGTTATTACTCAAAGTAATTACTTTGAGCATTTTCCTATAGGGATTATCAGTCATACACATTGTCATTCCACAGTCATCGATACACATTTGTCTTGACATTTTATGCACATGAAATATTATACAAATAGGAAAATGCTATCTACTTTTTAAAAATCAAATAATATCTGGAAGAGATACTCTTTTTGTTAAATTTAGAGGTAATCCCTGAATTGAAGTTAGATTTGCATGAGTACCTTGTGGGGAAAAGAATCTGCAAGACAGAGCAAGCAGGTATTCAGAAACGGGGAACGGATATTTAAGGGAGAAGGGAATGACATGAAAATTCAATATTCTTGGATTCTTAATTTTGTCCCCATTTAACCTTGAAGCTAAAACTGTTATTTCCTTTTCACATTTTTATTAATGCATTACAGTTATACATAATATTGGGGCTCATTTTGACATAATTATAGAAGCATGAGATATAAATTTTTCTAATTTTGACACTAGTACTTCTAGTTTCCCTCCCCTTATTCCCTTTTTTTGCTCTACTCGTCTTCCATTTATTTATAATTTTTTTCAATCAGTGCATTAGATATACGCAAAGGTGAAAATTACTGTGGTATATTAATATTGTACCTTGGAAAGTTTAAGAGAAGTAATATGTTTAATTTATATTTATTCATTAATCTCATAAGAATTAATCATGTTTTTAAGGTACTGTGCTAAGTTCCAGAAATACACTTATGACTAAGACATAAAAACTGTCTAAGTTTACAATGTCCTTGAAAGACAAATACCCTGATAGGGATAAGCAGAGCCCACTGCAGGAGTACCCAGCAGACACACTGCTGTGTGGGGAGGTTTTCTAGAAACTGTGACGTGCATGTTGAGACTTATAAACAATGGGAGAAGGTATCACCACTGAACCAAGAGAGTAGGGCATGTGAAAATAAATGAAAGTTCAATGGAAACTGGTTTAACTTCCTGCTACTTAATATTTGTGCTAATATTGAGAAAATGTACGCTAAAATCTCACAGTAAGAAAATTATTCTTTAGCCAATTTTCTTCCACTGACTTATTAAATAAACAAATACATGTTTGTCAAGCGCGAGGCATGGCCACTTCTAGAGTCCTTTGATACCTCTGAAGGGTAAAAATTGTTTGAGCTTGGTATTAGGGGGTGATGTGTAGGGATAAGAAAATATGAGGTATTCAGTGTGGAAATTGAAATATGCAGGTGGAGAGGTAAGCAGAGAATGTTCCATATAATTATTTGAGTGCCATGGAAATACATTTGAATTTCATCTTAAAAACTGAATTAACATATAAAGGTTAAGCAAAATAATGATAGTATCATTAGGTTGTTTTAGAAGCATCATTCTGACTTTAGCTGTGGTATCTAAATAAATTTCATATTTATTTCAATAAATGGCATGCATTTATGTGTGTAAATGTGTGTGTTTGCATGAATACATATATCCACCCTTCTAAAATTACATTTAATAAAACACTTAAAGTGGGTATTCACAAGAATTAAAGTTCAAATAAATAGCTTTTAGTGCCTTTCTAATCCTTTTGGTTTCTTTCACTTAGTAGCCAGTATTTCAAGGCATATTTTACTCTGTGGTGAAGTTCCTTACAAATGAAAATGAGCAAATAGTTTATGTTTAAAATAGTTTTCTTAAGAAGATATTTTTGGACTCACTTCTTTCAGAGATGATTAAACTATTGTTGTTTTATGATGTGTTGAAATGTTGATGGTAAAATGCACACATGCAATAAGAAAGGCACCCAGACTGCTTTATCCCTGGGGTTGCTTTTCTATACTTCAACATCCTCTATAGGAAAAGTACTTGAAGCCATGTATACATTTTGTGTAATTTTTAAATTTAGATATGATAGGTGGTATAGTCCTTATAAACATTAAAACCTTATAACCATTAAAGGAAATGATGTATACTGTGCCAGTTGCAATGAAATGAAAGGGAAATCAGAGTGAGGACACTGTGTTTCCCTCTGACCCTCTGTGCTGTGGAACATTCATCCTTTCTGCAGGGTACCTGCTTCATGTATGTGACATGTGACAGCCTTGTACCGATAAGAGGAACAGCACCAATTTAAACACAAAATAGAGATAACTAATGCATTTTTCTCATATTGTTATAAAAAGTTAGAAATTATTTAATATTTTCTTCCCATGGTACTATGGATCACCTTGAGAGCTTGTTTTGAGGGCAAATACTAATTAAAAGAACCAATGGTGTAGCAAATAGATCAGATTTGTTAACTTGGAAGCAGAAAGACCATCAGGAACTGTTTCAACATAATCCTGGTAAGGAATACCTGGGAATACTGCTGACCATAGGGATGGAAAAAATATTGACAACCATTTTAAAGAATTGGAATCTATAACGATTTTCATTTGTAAATGTGGAAAAACTTCAGGTGAAAGATTGAGGGCTAGATGATATGCAAAAGTCAAGACAATGAACAAAATTTTCCATGATCAGTCTCCAGCCAAATTGTGAGATAGAGAAAATCTATCAACCTGCCTCACATTATGTCCTCCTCTTTCAGAGTAGTTGCTGTGCCCCTACTTTACAGATATTCTTTATATTTGAAAAGGCCAGTGCTTCCTCCAGAGAGGCCTATCTCAGACTTCCCATACCAACTAGGGTATTTCCTCAGCAAGCAAAACCCCACCAGGCCCAGTCCTGAACACAGAGACAATATCTATTCTTACTCCCAAATCACAGGCTCTAGTCTTTCACATCTTTCATCAAATCAAGTTTTTGTTTTATTCTAATACATCAGAATGTCCATTCTTTTTTGTTTGTTTGTTTGTTTTAAATTATTTTTTATTTGTTCTACTTTGTTGTGCATGACAGAAGAATACATTTCAATTCACCAAACACAAATGGAGTGCAACATTTCAATTCTCTGGTTGTACTTGATGTAGAGACATACCATTCGTGCAATCATACCTATACCTAGGATAATGATGTTCATGTCATTTCACCATCTTTCTATCCCTATAATCCTCCCTCCCCTCCGTTTGCCCAATCCAAAGTTCCTCCATTCTTCTCATGCCCCCCACCCCCACACACATCATAGATCAGGATCCACTAATCAGAGAAAACATTTGGCCTTTAGGTTTGGGGGATTGATTTACTTTGCTTAGCATAATATTCTCCAGTTCCATCCATTTTCCTCCAAATGCCATACTTTTATTCTCTTTTAATACTGAGTAATATTTCATTTTGTATACATATGACAGTTTCTTTATCCATTCATCTATTGATGGACATCTAAGTTGGTTCCATAGTTTAACTATTGTGCATTCAGTTGCTATAAACATCAATGTGGCTGCATTACTAGAGTATGCTAATTTTAAGTCGTTTGGGTATAGACCGAGGAGTGGGATAGCTGTGGGAAATGGTGATTCAATTCCAGGTTTTCTGAGGTATCTCCTTACTGCTTTCCAAAGTAGTTGTGCCCATTTGCAGTCTCACCAGCAAAGTATGAGTGTTTCAGAGAACACGTATTCATTATAACTGATAGCACAGGAAGACAATACCTTGACCCAAACTGAATTACTTCTTCATAGAAAAGTCAGGATTGCCATGGGGGCCAATAGGTTGTGTATGTTTGCAGAAGTAGCAGAAAAGCCTGCATATATGGAAAAAAAAATGTAGAAAAAGTTTGTGATGTATTTGGAGTGAAAATTTAAAAGGATTCCCTTGTTGGGTGTTGGGACACATGTACATGCCAGTAATCCCAGTGACTGGGAGACTGAGGTAGGAGGATCATGAGTTCAAAGCCAGCCTCAGCAATGGTGAGGTGCTAAGTAACTCAGTGTGACCTTGTCTCTAAATAAAATACAAAATTACGAAATAGGACTGGGGATGTGGCAGTGGTCCAATGCCCCTGAGTTTAGTCTCCAGTACTAAAAAAAAAAAAAAAAAGAAAAAAATTAAAAGGATTTCTGGAACCATTCTAATTGATTCTTTGGTATACCAGGACAAAATAGTATTATCAAGTAAAAATAGAAATTGACAACATAAAAAAGCAAACATTTATTTTATTTATGCATTTTTTTATTCAAGGCAAAAATAATAAATATTAAAACTTATGTTTTGAGGCAAATTAATCAGGCTGAGTTCTATATGCATAAAATAATGAGAATGCTTAAATCAGCCTCAGTGATATACAAGGCGGACATGAGTAACATTAATGATGAAAAATTAGAATGCTTGTTATATTACTTCATCCTAAAACATTTACAATTTAGTTGTAACAAGTAAACTAAATAGCAGAGATTATTTAAGGATTGAAATGGATCATAAATGTGTATAAGTGATCTAAAATGAATCCAGAAATGTCACCCTCACCATTGAACTCATAATAACTCCAAGAACTGACTCTACAACTAACTTTTGACTTACAGTGAAGACAAGTAATCTCTATATTTCTTTGGTTATTTTTAGAAATAATTCTACTTGAATATAACTCCAAATATTTTGTGTTCTTTTGCCCTCTGGCCTAGTTTGAATTTCCTAATTGTTCAGTATTATTCAAATTGTATTATAAATAATAACAACATCACATGCTAATCAAGAGCTTAAAGCTATCAACTGTGTTTTATTTTTAGAGTAATTAAAAATGCTCCATTTCCAAGTGCTGGGATTTCACTTGCCACTAATTCTTCCAAGGATTTTATTGTCATAGGGACCCCATCTGGACCTGATTTCAGTATAGACTCCTCCCTGCCACATCTGCTCATGTGCTTAAATCAAAATTAAGCTCTTAGTTCATTTTCTTCTGTTTCGTTTGTCATCAATTTTTTTGATCTAAGCTTAATAGCAATGAGTTCCAGGGCATATTTTTGAGAAAACATGTTTCAACATAAATTTAGGTAGCAAGATGCTGAATGGATGACACTTCATGATCTTTTTTTTTTTCCTGAGTATGAAATTCAAAAATACATCTACAAAAATGATTTTTCTATGTGAGACACAATGACATTTTTCAAAAAGCATATTGCTCAAAACAGAAGATCCAGTTGGGTAAAATAACTCTGTGCTCACAGTGTCATATTTACAGATGAACAACCAAGTCACCTTCATATTAAGTGATAAATAAAGAAGGGCCCACATATATTGTATTACCATTTTAAGCTCACAGATGCTCCAGGGGAAGTAGTATTGTGGTAAGAATGTGGCAGATTTTTTCAACTCTAGGTTTAGATCAGAAGTTTGCTGCATACCCTCCAAAAAAAATTTATAAAAACTGAACCCTACAGATGAAACTGAGCCTGGCAGATATTGATCACGTACACACATACACACACAAAGGATTCTAAAAGGAAAATGTACCTGGTTAGTGAGTTACAGCCATCAACTCCTCTGATTAATGAAGCATAAAACCATAATGTATAAACAAAGACAAAGACTTATAGCTTTTTGGCACAATGATTCTGATGAAGGGTTGTTGAATGGCATAAAATAAACATTGGTTTCTAAGAAGATTCCATTTTAGCCTTCATAGAGCTCCTTCTCTTAAGCACCATTATTCCAGGGCCATCACCACAGGAAAATTGAAAACATATTAAATCTGGAAACCCCTCAGCAGCATTCCTACCCACCACCACCACATATATATGGCTAATAGTATTTCATCTGACTGTGTTATCCATTTCAAGTTGAACTTTTTTTTTTATCTGAAAATATTTCAAATTTACCACATTTTAACAGTTAAATTTTAGTACTCTCTCTTTGCTTTATATCCAGGTGATACTGGATGAATATATCTTGAACATTATTTAATGCTAGCAGCTAAGTTGCAATGGTATCTATTCCTTCAATAGTAAAAATACATAGTTCTGATATTTGAAATCCATTTCAAATCCAAAATTGACTATACAATTGGCCACATATGTTATTAGTCAAATCAATTCACATTTGGATCACAAGTAGAATCAATTTCAAAGAGCCAATGAAATCTCAAAGCAGAAACGCTGTCCTCAAAGATAAATACACTAAATTGAAATGGTGAAAAAATGAACCCTAAGCAATTCTACATAATATCTTTTCATTTATAGCTGATGTGAGCAAGTTTTTCAACAATGTTATGTTGCCTAAAGCAAGTTGAGCACATTGGACTTAAAATATTTGAAAATAGATAACATTCAGATGCCCATTCAGTGTATTACACTCTCTTCACTCTGAGTGTCAGAAGGCCAGAGGAATAGAGGGAAAAAGCAAGAAAGAAACTGTGTAGTGATTAAATTCAAGTTGCCCTTCTGGCTTCCATTTTCCCTGACAAAAGATGAGAATAATAATTTTTACTTCGGTATTAAAGTGAAATGTAACCAACAAAATTTGTATGAAATATTTCTTATGGCATATGGAATGAGATAGACAACCATACTTGTTTATTTTATTTTTTCCATTTTCCATCCAAAGAAAAAAGCATCTGTCAAGACAGTTTTTTTTTTATCTAAAATGTTTTATATATTCACAAAATAAACATCAAACAGGAATACATATCAGAAGGTTGAACATCTAATATAGGCTTTGCCTGTACTCTAAAAGGGATATATCTGGCACTTGTACTTTAAATTTGTTAAGCCATATTATCAATAGATAATAGAGAAGATAGACACCCTCTGTTTTTACTTGAGAAGCAAAACAAACTGTTGTGACAAATAATAGTATTTGTTGAATTAAATTGAATTTGTGAAATAAAATTTAAAAATTGCATAGTTCATAAAAATAAGTAAGTGAAACAATACATAATTTTATGCAGGCTACTTTATTCAATTCAATAGTATATGGAGCATCTACTATAATAAGGTGCTATAAAAGTGATATAAAGAAAGATTCAACAATTTTTACCTTTAAGAATTTTAAAGTCTGCTAAAGAAGAATAGAATTACACATAGTGAAATATGTCGCACAGACAAATGGTATACAATGTATGTTAAAGATGAAAAGTGAAGATGTATTTTTTTGTATCACTCAGGGACAGGACCACTTTGACAGGCTAATTAGTATCCATAACTGTTCAGTCTACTCCTGAAGTTTACCAATGCCTTCCAGTGCAAACATGGATCAAAGACATTGCCTTTCCTTATCATCGAGGCTAGGAGTAGGCCTGCTTCTTAACCTACAGCTAAACTGCTTATTTTTGCATAGCCTGGACTTCTCTTAAGTGACACAGGCAGAACTTTTTACCTATGTAGATTTTTCTTTTGTACTTCAAAAGAATGTACAAAAGGAGGTAATGGATTCAATATGCCCTGAAGAAGCCAAATAATTGTAACCCAGTATTATACACACCATGCATATTCTAAAATATAATGAGAAAAAATAAATTGATCATTTGAAGCCAGTGGATCATTTGAAACCCTGTTGAACTGTGAAAGGGCCATGTAGACAATGACACTTAGGGACTTTATCCTTCTCAAAGAACAAGTTTAACCAGAGGAGCTTCGGTATTAATAAGTGAGAGAAACTCCTTAGTGCCTGGTCTTCTATCAAAATTGAAGAAGCACACCCATTACTGCAATGATACAGCATTTGTAAATAAAACTATGACAAAAACAGGAAAGATATTAATTATTACCAAGTACTTTCTAATTTCCATGAATTTTTATAATGTCTTAATTGTTATAGCAACTATATGGAAATTATCTATCTATATATCTATCTTTCATCTATCTATCATTCATCTATCTATCTATCCATCTATGTTTGGTACTGGGAATTGAACCCAGGACCACTTCATCACTGAGCTAGTTTTTATTTTGATACAGTTGCTCAAGCTGGACTCAAACTTGTGATCCTTCTGCCCCAGGCTATGGGGTTGCTGGAATTAAAGGTATGGGCCACCACACCAGGTTATGAATAATATTTTTAACAACAAATGAACATAGGAAAGTTATGTCTGATTCATTCTACTGTCTTACCTATTCCCATCCCTCTCACTTCCCTGTAACTCTACATCATGTTCAACCACAAGAATGGAATTCTAATTAGAACAAGTTATAGTCCATGTATGTAGAATATGTCAAAATATATTCTACTGTCATGTATATATAAAAAGAACAAATAAAAATCAAGAAAAAAATTAGGTAATGAAATTAAGCAACTTACGATATGGACCATATTGCTAGGTATTAATAAATGTATATTCCCTATTTTCACTATATCAATGATTCCAAAATTACCTGATTAACAGTATTGAATGCAATTTAAAGTTCTCAGGACTCTTCTTTGGAAATTTGGATTCAATATTTCTAGGGTGAGGCAAAGAATCTGAGAGTTTAACAAAATTTATCCTGCATCTATTTGTCACCAGGCAAGTTTTGGAAACATTATACCATGTCACGATACACAGACTTTTATTTACTCTGTGGTCTCCTATTCTGCAGCTTTTGGGGGTATTCCCATGGAACACTCTGCTTAAGGCAAAACCTTTTCCTTGGAAAATATGTTTATATCAGCCATTGACACCTGAGTATAAATTTAATTTATAGTGTTTCCTTTCTTAGGGAGTTTAAATTTTTAGTTTTAGTTCAGGATGTGGGAGGAAAGACTTTGCCTTATGGTTAGAGGATAAAATATTCAGAAAACTGGCAGGTGAGAAATGTGGGAGGAATGAGTAAAGAGTTATTTTAGGGCCTTTGAAATCACAGGAGAGGAAAAGGCAACCTTCAAGCTCTACGTTTAAAATTTTTCTGAGTTAAATTGAGGATGTGAAAAATATTACATGAATATAACATTTTTGTAGGAATTCAGGTGATCTTTTGAATTTATACTTTAAAATGATTGTGACTAAAAATGTACAAGAAAAAGAGGGAAGTCATGATGCTACAGGAGAAAGCACAGAGCTTTCCCCTTGAATACACTCCTTATATCTCAGCTGCCAGAAGCACATGTATTATCCGAATAGTGAAGAATTCACCATTTGAAATGATAAATGACTCTTTTGGTTTATGGTGACACATTTAATCAGCTCAAGAGTTTTTGTTTGCCCATGTACTAAAGGACACTATCCCCTGTGTTTTACAAATCAATAAGGTGTTCATCTTTCCCTGAACCCTGTGGAGTTTTACTAGATATATTTATAAAAACAAAACACTGATGATATGAAATATACTTTGATGTAAATATAAACTGAAATAATGTGGGAGCAGGAAAGTTTTCACATTCAAGCTTAGTAATAAACCAAAAGTGCCATATCAAACCATAAAGATAGATATTCTGTTATGTATATCCATAGTTCATGTTGAAGTGATTTATGTTAGTAGCTCCTTTTTTATTCTTGCTATGTTATACTACTGGTGGGTAATACATGGAAAATGTAAAGTCATCACATCAAATATGCAGTATACTGAAAATACGAGCATGAGTTGTTAATGTATGTTGCTGATGCTAATACCATGATTATAAAGAAATCAAAATCATTTTTTATCTCTAAGAGTAATAATATGGCTGGTATATAAATAAAATTTGATAGAATTATAGTTATTTAGCATTAGATTGTTTTGGCTCTGCAGTGAGAATGCCTGTGATACTGTTTTTATATTTAACATATACTAATTTAATGTACTGGAGATGGTTATTTAACCTCCCTGTATCTCAGTTTTTGTTTCATAAAATGAGAATAAAGAGATAGTATTTTGTAATTATATATATATATATTTTTTAAATTAACAAAATAGTTTTATTGTACGATAAAGTCTAGGGATTAGTAAAGAAAAGGGTATTTGAAATGCTTTTTTATTTAGGTCTATATCCCTATACTTGGCTGTTAAAGACAGACAATATTTGGGGATATATATATATATATTTTGAAATTCTCCCCTAATTTTATTTTTTTTTTTAATTTTTTATTGTTGGCTGTTCAAAACATTACATAGTTCTCAATATATCATATTTCACACTTTGATTCAAGTGGGTTATGAGCTCCCATTTTTACCCCATATACAGATTGCAGAATTACATCAGTTACACATCCATTGATTTACATATTGCCATACTAGTGTCTGTTGTGTTCTGCTGCCTTTCCTATCCTCTACTATCCCCCCTCCCCTCCCCTCCCCTCCCCTCTTCTCTCTCTGCCCCCTCTACTGACATTCATTTGTCCCCCTTGTATTATTTTTCCCTTTCCCCTCACTTCCTCTTGTATGTACTTTTGTATAACCCTGAGGGTCTCCTTCCATTTCCATGCAATTTCCCTTCTCTCTCCCTTTCCCTCCCACCTCTCATCCCTGTTTAATGTTAATCTTCTTCTCATGCTCTTCGACCCTACTCTGTTCTTAGTTACTCTCCTTATATCAAAGAAGACATTCGGCATTTGTTTTTTAGGGATTGGTTAGCTTCACTTAGCATAATCTGCTCTAATGCCATCCATTTCCCTGTAAATTCTATGATTTTGTCATTTTTTAATGCAGAGTAATACTCCATTGTGTATAAATGCCACATTTTTTTTATCCATTCATCTATTGAAGGGCATCTAGGTTGGTTCCACAGTCTTGCTATTGTGAATTGTGCTGCTATGAACATAGATGCAGCAGTGTCCCTGTAGCATGCTCTTTTTAGGTCTTTAGGGAGTAGACCAAGAAGGGGAATAGCTGGGTCAAATGGTGGCTCCATTCCCAGCTTTCCAAGAAATCTGCATACTGCTTTCCAAATTGGCTGCACCAATCTGCAGTCCCACCAGCAATGTGCAAGTGTACCCTTTTCCCCACATCCTCGCCAGCACTTGTTGTTGTTTGACTTCATAATGGCTGCCAATCTAACTGGAGTGAGATGGTATCTTAGGGTGGTTTTGATTTGCATTTCTCTGACTGCTAGAGATGGTGAGCATTTTTTCATGTACTTGTTGATTGATTGTATGTCCTCCTCTGAGAAGTGTCTGTTCAGGTCCTTGGCCCATTTGTTGATTGGGTTGTTTGTTCTCTTATTGTCTAATTTTTTGAGTTCTTTGTATACTCTGGATATTAGGGCTCTATCTGAAGTGTGAGGAGTAAAGATTTGTTCCCAGGATGTAGGCTCTCTATTTACCTCTCTTATTGTTTCTTTTGCTTAGAAAAAAAAAAAAAAAAACTTTTTAGTTTGAGTAAGTCCCATTTGTTGATTCTTAGTTATTAACTTTTGTGCTATGGGTGTCCTATTGAGGAATTTGCAGACTGACCCCACAGTATGTAGATCGTAGCCAACTTTTTCTTCTATCAGACGGTGTGTCTCTGATTTGATATCAAGCTCCTTGATCCATTTTGAATTAACTTTTGTGCATGGTGAGAGAAAGGGATTCAGTTTCATTTTGTTGCATATGGATTTCCAGTTTTCCCAGCACCATTTGTTGAAGATGCTATCCTTCCTCCATTGCATGCTTTTAGCCCCTTTATCAAATATAAGGTAGTTGTAGTTTTGTGGATTGGTTTCTGTGTCCTCTATTCTGTACCATTGGTCCACCCGCCTGTTTTGGTACCAGTACCATGCTGTTTTTGTTACTATTGCTCTGTAGTATAGTTTGAAGTCTGGTATCGCTATACCACCTGATTCACACTTCCTGCTTAGAGTTGTTTTTGCTATTCTGGGTCTTTTATTTTTCCATATGAATTTCATGATTGCTTTCTCTATTTCTACAAGAAATGCCGTTGGGATTTTGATTGGCATTGCATTAAACCTATAGAGAACTTTTGGTAATATCGCCATTTTGATGATGTTAGTTCTGCCTATCCATGAACAGGGTATATTTTTCCATCTTCTAAGATCTTCTTCTATTTCTCTCTTTAGGGTTCTGTAGTTTTCATTGGATAAGTCTTTCACCTCTTTTGTTAGGTTGATTCCCAAGTATTTTATTTTTTTGAAGATATTCTGAATGGAGTGGTTGTCCTCATTTCCATTTCAGAGGATTTGTCGCTGATATACAGGAATGCCTTTGATTTATGCGTGTTGATTTCATATCCTGCCACTTTGCTGAATTCATTTATTAGCTCTAATAGTTTCTTTGTAGACCCTTTTGGGTCTGCTAGGTATAGAATCATGTCATCTGCAAATAGTGATAATTTAAGTTCTTCTTTTCCTATTTTGATGCCTTTAATTTCTTTCGTCTGTCTAATTGCTGTGGCCAGTGTTTCGAGAACTATGTTGAACAGAAGTGGAGAGAGAGGGCATCCCTGTCTTGTTCCAGATTTTAGAGGGAATGCCTTCAATTTTTCTCCATTCAGAATGATGCTAGCCTGAGGCTTAGCATAGATTGCTTTTACAATATTGAGGTATGTTCCTGTTATCCCTAGTTTTTCTAGAGTTTTGAACATAAAGGGATGCTGTACTTTGTCGAATGCTTTTTCCGCATCTATCGAGATTATCATATGGTTCTTATTTTTAAGTCTATTGATGTGGTGAATAACATTTATTGATTTCCGTATATTGAACCAGCCTTGCATCCCAGGGATGAATCCTACTTGATCATGGTGCACAATTTTTTTGATATGTTTTTGTATCCGAGTGGCCAGAATTTTATTGAGGATTTTTGCATCTAGGTTCATTAGAGATATTGGGCTGTAGTTTTCTTTCTTTGAAGTGTCTTTGTCTGGTTTAGGTATCAGGGTGATGTTGGCCTCGTAGAATGAATTTGGAAGTTATCCCTCTTTTTCTATTTCCTGAAGTAGCTTGAAAAGTATTGGTATTAGTTCCTCTTTAAAGGTTTTGTAAAACTCTGCTGTATACCCATCTGGTCCTGGGCTTTTCTTAGTTGGTAGTCTTTTGATGGTTTCTTCTATTTCCTCAATTGATATTGGTCTGTTTAGGTTGTCTATATCCTCCTGACTCAATCTGGGCAGATCATATGACTTAAGAAATTTATCGATGCCTTCACTATCTTCTAATTTATTCGAGTATAAGGATTCAAAATAATTTTTGATTGTCTTCTGTATATGTGAAGTGTCTGTTGTGATATTGCCTTTTTCATCCCGTATGCTAGTAATTTGAGTTCTCTCTCTTCTTCTCTTCGCTAGCATGGCTAAGGGTCTGTCGATTTTGTTTATTTTTTCAAAGAATGAACTTTTAGTTTTGTCAGTTTTTTCAATTGTTTCTTTTGTTTCGATTTCATTAATTTCAGCTCTGATTTTAATTATTTCTTTCCTTCTACTTCTTTTGCTGTTGTTTTGCTCTTCTTTTTCTAGGATTTTGAGATGAAGTATGAGATCATTTATTTGTTGGTTTTTTCTTTTTTTAAGGAATGAACTCCAAGCAATGAATTTTCCTCTTAGAACTGCTTTCAATGTGTCCCATAGATTCTGATATGTTGTGTCAGTGTTTTCATTAATCTCTAAGAATTTTTTAATTTCCTCCTTAATGTCTTCTATAACCCATTGATCATTCAGTAACCTATTGTTCATTCTCCAAGTGATGTATTATTTTTCCTTCCTTCTTTTATCGTTGATTTTCAGTTCCATTCCATTATGATCAGATAGGATGCATGGTATTATCTCTACTCCTTTGTATTGTCTAAGAGTTTCCCTGTGACATAATATATGATCTATTTTTGAGAAGGATCCATGTGCTGCTGAGAAAAAAGTGTAACTGCTTGATGTTGTGTGGTATATGCTATATATGTCAATTAAGTCTAGGTTATTAATTGTGTTATTGTGTTCTATAGTTTCCTTATTCAACTTTTGTTTGGAAGATCTGTCCAGTGGCGAGAGAGGTGTGTTGAAGTCTCCCATGATTATTGTATGGTGGTCTATTAGACTCTTGAACTTGAGAAGAGTTTGTTTGACGAACATAGCTGCACCATTGTTTGGGGCATATATATTTATGATTGTTATGTCTTGTTGGTGTATGGTTCCCTTAAGCAGTATGTAGTGTCCCTCTTTATCCCTTTTGATTAACTTTGGCTTGAAATCTATTTTATTTGATATGAGTATGGACACTCCTGCTTGTTTCCGAAGTCCATATGAGTGATATGATTTTTCCCAACCTTTCACCTTCAGCCTATGTATGTCTTTTCCTATCAAATGCGTCTCCTGTAGGCAGCATATTGTTGGGTCTTGTTTTGTGATCCATTCTACTAGCCTGTGTCTCTTAATTGGTGAGTTTAAGCCATTAACATTTAGGGTTATTATTGAGATATGTGTTGTTCTTCCAGCCATATTTGTTTATTTATGTTACTAAACATGGTTTGTTTTCCTCTTTGATTGTTTTTCCCCCTTTTACTGTCCTACCTCCCACTGTTGGTTTTCATTGTTATTTTCCATTTCCTCTTCCTGTAATGTTTTGCCAAGGATGTTTAGAAGAGATGGTTTTCTAGCTGCAAATTCTTTTAACTTTTGTTTATCGTGGAAGGTTTTAATTTCATCTTCCATCCTGAAGCTTAATTTCACTGGAAACACAATTCTTGGTTGGAACCCATTTTCTTTCAGTGTTTGAAATATGTTATTCCAGGATCTTCTAGCTTTCAGAGTCTGTGTTGAAAGATCAGCTGTTATCCTGATTGGCTTACCCCTAAATGTGATCTGCTTCCTTTCTCTTGTAGCTTTTAAAATTCTCTCCTTATTCTGTATGTTGGGCATCTTCATTATAATGTGTCTAGGTGTGGGTCTCTTATGATTTTGCACATTCGGTGTCCTGTAGGCTTCTAGGATTTGGGATTCTGTCTCATTCTTCAAGTCTGGGAAGTTTTCTCGTATTATTTCATTGAATAGACTGCTCATTCCTGTGGTTTGGAGCTCTGTACCTTCCTGTATCCCAATGACTCTTAAGTTTTGTCTCTTAATGTTATCCCATATTTCTTGGATGTTCTGCTCATGGTTTCTTAACAGTCTTGCTGAGCTTTCTATGTTCTTTTCCAGTTGAAATACTTTGTCTTCATTGTCTGACGTTCTATCTTCTAAGTGTTCTACTCTGCTGGTAGTATTCTCCATTGAGTTTTTAAGTTGGTTTATTGCTTCCTGCATTTCTAGGATTTCTGTTTGTTTGTTTTTTATAACCTCTATCTCCCTGTATAGTTGATCTTTTGCTTCTTGGATTTGTTTATGTAATTCATTGTTGAAGTGATCTTTCATTGTGTGATTTTGCTGTCTGATGTCTTCCTTGAGACTGCAGATCATCTGAAACATGTATATCCTGAATTCTTTATCTGACATTCCATCTGCTGCAGCTATTACCTCTTCTAACGTTGAGTTGACCTGCATTGCTTGTGGTCCTTTCTTTCCTTGTCTCTTCATACTGTTCGCATTCCTTTCTACTTGGTGAAACTGTTGTGCTATTGAATTTTCCCCCTATATATTTATATTGGTCTTGTATAGTTGCAAAGTCTCCCTCGCAAGCGCGGGTGGCGGCTCTGCCCCTCCTCCAATTGGGGCAATGTGCCTACCACGCCGGCAGGCCACTGGGCCTGCTCTGCCGGTCGGTAGCAGGTCCGCCTACCTTGCAGGCCCGGGCGGCGGCTCTGTCCCTCTGCGGGCCGCTAGGCTTGTTCTGTCGGTGGTCGCAGTTCTGCCTAATTTGCAGGTGCAGGCAGCGGCACTGCCCCTCTGCAGGCCTCTGGGGCTGTTCTGCCAGTGGGTCACAGGTCTGCCTACCTTGCAGGCGCGGGGGGCGAGGCGGCTCTACCTTTCCTCAGGCCACTGGGCCTGTTCTGTCTGTCGGTTGCAGGTCTGGCCTGTTCTGATGGTGGTCACAGTTCCGTCTACCTTGCAGGCGCGGGGGGAGGGGGCTGCTCTGCCTCTCAGCAGGCCGCTGCTCCTCTTCTGCTGGTGGGTCGCAGGCTCACCTACCTTGCAGGAGTGATTGGAAGCTCTGTCCCGCCGTGGGCCACTGGGCCTTTTCTGTTGGTGGTCACAGTTCCGCCTACCTGGCAGGCGTGGGGGGTGGGGGGCGGCTCTGCCCCTCAGCAGGCCTCTGGGCCTGCTCTGTGGGTGGTCACAGTTCCCTCTACCTTGCCAGCGCAGGGGGAGGGGGCGGCTCTGCCTCTCAGCAGGCCGTTGCTCCTCTTCTGCCGGTGGGTTGCAGGCCCGCCTACCTTGCAGGAGTGATTGGAAACTCTGTCCCGCCACGTGCCACTGGGCCTTTTCTGTTGGTGGTCACAGTTCCGCCTACCTGGCAGGCACGGGGGGTGGGGGGCAGCTCTGCCCCTCAGCAGGCCTCTGGGCCTGCTCTGTGGGTGGTCACAGTTCCCTCTACCTTGCCGGCTTGTAATTATATATAAACAACTTTGTGTACACATGTATACATTGAGTGTATGCATGTATATATTTAAGTATAGATATTTGTATCATAAATTTATATATTACATATTTATAAATTTGCACATACAGTTTATATTATGCACATATGTTGGAGAGTCAGGGAAATAATATATCACATTTAAATAAAAAAATTGAAGATGAGATTACTAAAGAGTTTAATAAAGCAGAGGTTTCAGAGTTTAGACAAACCACGAGGGAGAGTAGAGGAATTCTGAGCAAATAACAGTGAATTGTCACCACCCTAAGGCCCAAAGGGACAAGCGGATGAAAGAGCTTATAGGAGCTAAAGGGAGAGTGTGTTGGGCTACCTACAAAGGAACAGTAGGTAGGGAAAGTCAGCTTAAAAACTTTTAAATAGTTCTGGAAAAGAAAACAAAGGGTTGTTATCTATTATAGTTCCAAAAAGATAAAATTTACTTCGCTTGCTTAGGACAGTGGCTCTTCATCTTCACATTTTCAGGTCTTAAAAATTAATGTGCACTCCAAAGAATATATGAGGACATATCTCCTCATATTTGCCATCTTGAAAATGTAAAAGAAAAAACTCTAAAACTGTGTATTAAAACTAAAAATATTGTATTAAAAATAACAATAATGAACTCAGATGTGCTCATACCTTTTCTGTGAGTGTCCAGATAGCAAACACGTCAGGCTTTGTGGGCCACAGTCTTTCTAGTCACTACTCATCTCTGCTGTTGTAGGACAAAAGCTGCCATCACCAAGACATAAACCAGGGAGTATGACTGTATTCCAAAGAAAGTTTATTTACAAAAATAGTCTATGACTCCACCTGGTCTTCAGGATGAATTTGATTTGTGAGTTGTAGATTATCAGCCTTTGATAAGGCCATCAGCATAGGCTTGTTAACCTGTTAAACTTATGAGCATAAATAACATATTTTAATGACAATATGTTCCAATATAGTGTAATGATAGAAAGAGAATTGTTTCTCAGTTTTGTTAGCCTATAATGTCTGTCAGAACCTCATATCTGCTTCTCCATTAAATTTATTATAATGCTGTTTTAGTTGACATATATGATGAATATTTGGTCTCACCTAAATTTTAGTTGGAAATGTGATGATATTTTAATAAGCTTTGAAATAATTGTTGATATTCTTCTTTGGTACTACACCAAAACTCAACTAGTGGATGTTTTCAAAGGATAATTACAACTTGGAAATTGAGATCATATGAATACGCATTTCACATATTTTACATAGTTTTTGGTTGCAAGTTAAACAGTTTTGTAACATTATGCTTTTGTCACATTGCTTCATGTAGTGATGTACAGCTTCTGAATATTGATACAGTATATCATATAATATTTTAAAACTACTATTATTTTTTATCCCATCAGAAAAGTCTTATTGAGAAAGTGTCAAGCTCACAGTAAAAGATATAGCTTTTCTAACATTCTATTTTTTGCTGGAAAACTTTAATCTTATCACTGGCAACAAATAATGCCTGTTTTCCTTGAATTTTCAGAGTCTCACTTTGTACATTTGCAAGACAGTATCTGTCAAAAGCTTAAGTTTGAATAACCATCAAGGGGATGTTACTTGCCCTTGCAAGTAAACCTGTTCCTTGAATGAGCAGCTAGTTCAGCTCATATACCATACTGCTGCCTGGCTGCTTTTCCTAAAGACCTCACATTTTGGTGAGTGACAAAAGCATTTTAAGTGCATTTATCATTTCATCACATAAGATGTTAAAAAATATCATGTGATGAATAGTAGAAATTTAAAACCTGATTAATTTTCATTGCTTTATCAAAAACATGTGATGGAATCAATGACTACAATATGGTTGAACAACACCACTTGGTTTGTGCTAAAGTGCAGGCAAGTTTCCTCATTGTTGTTTTAATGCCATGAGTAGACATGATAATGCAGTAAAAAATAGTATTATTATAAAAATATTTTTGACTTTGCAAACCCCTTGAATGTTCTTGGTTATATCCAAGTGTCCACATAACCCTACTTTAAGAACCATTGCCCCATATTTTATAAGTGAGGGAAAAAATGAGAATCCAGAAAAGAAAAAAAAATAATAATTTGGTATAAAAATGTCAAATAAATTGTTTATGGACTAACCCATACATAAATTACATTTACTAAACTGTAATTGTAACCTAAATTGTAACCTGAGAGTTCTGTCCGGAAAACCCTACAGGCTTATTTATATAATAACTATTGTCTTGATTGCTTGGGAAGGTTATTGTAAGGTTGGAAAAGATAAAAGAACTATGCAAAGTATAAAGCTACTTGTTTCCAAAATTCTAATGCTATACTCAATGTTTTACCCTCTTCTGAAATCTTAGTTTGCCACAGTGGAAGCAGGTGTATGATAGTTCCATCAGATACAACTGTAGGTGACAAAGTATGACGGAATTCAGTTATTCTAAAAAATCAGGTGATTTGTTTGATGTCAATTGACCAAGATACAGAGATAATTTATTTTTTCACTTTTTAATTTGTAGTTTCCTTGTGATACAGACACTGTCCTTTTAACTACCAAATGTAATAATTATTATAAGATGTACTGCTTTTACTTTTCAAAATCATTTTAGAAGTGTTAACCAATATTTCAGAGCTAAAGAAAAATATATCCATTAAGTAATTACTCTCAGTGGATGATATATCAATTAAAGCAAGCCAGGTTTCATATTCAATTTAGGAATAAATTAATATAAAAATAAACACTCAACAAGATATTTTTTTTTCAGGGCTGAGGACAGAACTCAGGGCCTTGCGCGTGCTGGGCAAATGCTCTACCACTGAATCAACAAGATTTCTGTTTAACGAATGGCATTATTTTTACACTATAACTGCTCATATTGCCAAGAAACAGAATTAAGTGTTACTGATTAATTGTAAACTTATAAAAATAATAAACTAATTATAAACATAAAAATAATAAACTAAACTTACAAAATAATCTTCATCTTTCTATAACTTTGAGTGTAAATATAAATTCATTAGCATCTTCATGAATCATCACATGAACTGCATTTCATAATTGATATTAGTATTTAAATGTTGGTTTATCATATCACTTACTGGGGCTTCAGACAAGTGTTAGTGGAGTTGTTTAGTTCTTATTCACAATATTCGGATGACTACTAATATAATAATACTCTTTAAAAATTGCCTAATATTTTATGCATGAGAAACTGTTGATCTCACAGTTTGAGTTCATAATTCAGTGATCTGCTTCTTTTAACTGACCTTTGTGAAGGTTTCTGTATACTTAAACACAGAATAAATTTTCTGTATTCCCTTTAAAATTAAATATTCCATATTCCCTCTAAGACTTTCAGGCATCCTAATTATTCTTTGTTTTTTTTTCCCCCAAGGCCCCATCTAACTAAATTACAATCTATATAGATAGAATGAAAATGGAGAATCTTGGATTACAACCATAACATATAATGCTATTTAAGATGTCAAATTATTTTTAGGATAATCTTATTGTCAAACAGAAATCTCTGGGTCACTCCTCCTAGAATCATGGCCCAGCAGTATACACAGAAGTGGTTACTAACTCTTATTAACCCAGAGTAGGAAGAGCCAGAGTTCATTTGAAAGCCTTATGAATTTGGTAACCTTATAATAACAAGCTAGGGAAGTAAAGTCTGATTCTAATTGGTAACTTTTGGGAAAAGTAAATAATTTTATGAAAAGTGATAAAATAATAGTTAAAGACAATGGTTTTCAACATAATAGGAACATAACTGTCAGCATCAAAGATTTAGAAACCATGTAGATTATGATTGTGATGGTAGTTTTATGTGTCAATTTGTCTTAGCAGCAGTTGCCCAGATATTTGGGCAAAGTTTTTTCTGAGTGTGTCTGTGAATGTGTTTTTGGTTTAAATTAATACTTAAGTTGGCAGACCGAATAAAACTGATTGTCCGGCCTAGTGAGAGTGTCCCTCATCCAGTCAGTGGACAACCTGGTTTAGAACAAAAAGTCCACACGAAAGAGAAATTACTAGCTTAGCTCTTAGAGCTGAGACTTCATTCCTCTCTTGTTCTTAGACTGGTACTTATATCATCAGCTCTTTTGATAATAGGCTACTGGACTTGAACTAGATCTTATATTCTCAGCTTCCTGAGTCTACAGTCTGCACACTACAGATCTTGGGACTTTTCAACCTCCACAGTCATGGGAGCCAATTTTTCATAATAAATCTGCCCCCTGCATGTGTGTGTGTGTGTACAGTAAATTCACAGATATTTATAAAAAGCAGTGCTGCTGTATTATATGTTGTCTTAGACTTAAGATAAAGTATACACACACACATATATATAGGCAACACATTGACATATTGTCTTAAAAGATATGTCTTGTGGATACATATAATATTGAGATTCACTGTAGTATATTCATATATGTACCAAGGGAAAGAAGAAGTACCAGGTACTAAATTAAAGCAAATTATATCCAATGCTTTTATAATTAGGTCAAAATGAATCCAAATGCTATGTATAAGTAAAAAATAATAATAATAGTAATAATAAAATTTTAAAAATATAAAAAGTGTGTATGTGTGTGTGTGTTTTTCTCTGGAGAACCCTGACTAGTACACTGATATGGTATAATGAACAAGAATTAAGGGTTGATCTAGGATGCTGGATTGGATGAAAATTATTTATTAAGCAATCTTAGGCTTTTTTATATTTCTGACAATTTTTTATATACAGTATGGAGAAGATATCATCAGAGGTCATTAATAAAAAGAGAGAAGGGTCATTCTGTTAAGTTCTCGTTACTGAAACAAAAATTAACATACAAAGAGAAGAGTTTTATTTAGTTTACAGTTTGGGAGGCTCGAAGGAATGGCACCTTCATTGGCTCAGTTCTGGTGATGGTAGTGAATGCTCACGCCTCATGGTAGGAGTATGTGTAAGAGCATAATGATCACATTTTATACTGAAGCAAAGAGATTGGTGAGAAAGAGAGAGAGAGGATGGATAGCTTTCCATAATTTTCTTCAGGGTCATGCTCTCAGTGAGCTGGGGACTTCCAACAAAACCCACCTCCCAAAGGTTCATTCCCTCCAACTATCAACACTCTGGGTACCAAGTCTTTATATATAAACCTTTTGGAAACACTAAAATTATACCCAACATATAACAGCCATCAATATAAAGCTACAATAAATAATGTATCAAAAGTATATACACATGTATACGTATGTACATGGATATATATATATATATATATATATATATATATATATGATACACATGTGCTTGGGATTTGGATGCACTCATTAGGCCATAGTTAGAAGCAACCCAAAATTTATTTACATAGATCAAGAATAATTTATTGCTGTTTTTCAAAATAAGTACCATATTAAAATTTTTTTGTGCCTGAGACTGGGTATTTATATTACATTATGACAACATTCTGATGACCTGGGCTTCTCTACAATATAAATAGAAGTCTCAAATGATGCATTTGAGGATTTTGTTCATTAACAGAGCCAGTGTTGAATCCTGGTTTGAGAATAATGAGAATATCTATAAATTTAAAGTCTTCAAGTCATTTATATACTGGCCTCTATTTAAGGCAAATGTAGTTAAATTATTATTTTAATTCTGGGACTCATTAGCTATGCTACTTTTTATGAAAAGGATTAATGTTTTAAAATGTAAATTGACCTATTTTTCAATGTAAGAATGAATTACAATTACTGGAGCATTTATTTTGCTAAACATAAAAGTAATACCCCCTCATAAAATATTCTACATTAAGAAGAGATCATTAAAAGAAACTATACATAAATTCACCATTGCAAATATTTATTTTTATCATTTCAGTGTTTTCTTCTAAAAGTTTTTTGCAGTTTCTTTCCATAGCTGTAATAGAAGACACGATGATATCTGTAAACCCATTTACTTGATTATAATACCCTAAACACCTGTTGTGCTATGCATAGTAAAATGTATAATATTTCATAGGATATATACACCCTAATTTTAAATTTGAATTTTATATTTTCAAATGGCAATTTGCCTCTTTGAAAACGTTATTGGTGGAAACCGCACAGAAAAGGACAGAAGTTATGAAACAAAGTAAAATAATTTAGTTAACTAAACTTCTCAAATATTATTGCAGGGAGAGCACCCAGTGCAAAGCTGAGGCAGTCATGGCAGTCCTCTCTCACCAATTCTTGTGATCAGGCCAAAAATATTTCAGAGGTGTCACTCAGAGTAGCAGGCAAGAGCTTATTAAAGGGCAAGAAAAGGGAAAAGGGGACACTTTCAAAAGGCAGAGAGTGGTTTGCTTAGAGGAGAGAAAGACAATGTCCCTCACCAAATCCAGGGTTTTAAGGTTCCTGGTCATATTTTTCCTTCAAATAGCCCTCAGCAACCCTGTTTTCTTTTCTGTTGTTGTTGTTGTTTTATTTAGTTTTAAAAGTCGGTATGTCCTGGTCACAAGGATTGGTTAGAGAGTTTGTCACATAGTTTTGGTGATCAGGAAGGTTCTAGGGTATAGTACGTGGTAGAGCATGATAAGATCTTGAGACCATAGTTTTCCTTAAGGGGATGTAATTAACGTGGTTGGTGGCGGTTTTGACATTCTAGCTCCACTCTGTTCCAGGGGCTTGCCTCTCTGGTAAGGGTCCCTGTTGTTTTCAGTCACCCTCATTATCCTTTCTCTGCTCACCCATTCATGGCTGACTAACCCATAATTAGTTGATTCATTTATGGCTCACCTACCAATATAAGAGCTGAGAAAATAAGCAAAACATAAATAAGTGACCAACATAGGTCTAGTGACAATTTTTCTCTATGTGAAATACAATTTTAATCATCATTGATTGGGTCAATTAATTCTCATTTTTAATTCAACTTGATTTGGAATAAAGTAAAAAAAATAACAAAGTCAAATCAGCTTTTTATTAAACAAAATGTGTTACATTCCAAATAAATTTCAAATACAATATTAAACTGTCACTGAGTACATCCCCCACAGAGAGGAAACAAAAAATTAGGTAATTCTTACGCTTAGAATTAGATATACAACATAGACATGTATACCTACACACACATACACCACAAAAAATGGTATTAAATTAATTAAAAAATAAAATAACATATGCTATGTAAGACTTAGGTCATGATCCTGGTTTTTCAGATGAAGACATTTTCAATGTGGATGCACCATTTGGACAAAACAAAAGGTTAAAAGGAAAGAAATTTTATAATATATCTTTGAGTTTTTATAGAATTTGGACATGGAGATACTGAAGATGTCAGTAAAGTAATCTCAGACAACAATGACAGCAAGAAAGAAATCACAGGAGATACAGGCAGAACAGATAATTCAAAGAGGTTTAAAACTTATTGCTATTGTACTAGTGAGTGTGAAAAAAATGGGTTTATAAAAACTTTCTTGAGAAAAGAAATGAATGCCTGAGTGAATATATGAAGCTATAACTTTGGGGAGGTAAAATGAGAATACTTAGGAATTCTGAGGAAGCAATTGAAGAGGTAATAAAGATACTTCCACTGCAAAGGGTGTGATAGTAGATCCCTGATTTTATCATCAGTCTGTAAGCTGATGGCACTATGATTTTCTTTCTCAGTAGTTATCTCAGCTTAGTAGTGTCTGGTACAGAGTAAATGTTTAGCAAGTATTCACTGAATGACAGTGATATCTCATAGGTAATTTATGAATAAATTCTCATATATGTACCATATTAGAAGTAAAAAGAGACAACAGAAAATATGGAGGAACACAAATTGAGAAAAAGAGAATCAAGACATAGCAGTAAAATTTTGAGAAATAAAAGCAGTGTTAAATCGTGCACAAGGGGACCAAACTTAATATCTAGAATGTTGGCTTTAGTTATGCATAGAATTATATATTTTCAAATAATGGTGAATAGAAATATCAATAAAATGTATTGCAGTGATATATTGAAAATACAAATTTTGTATTAGAAAAATTTGTATAAATAATGTAAACACATTTATCTTACCATTATAATATTTTGGGTTGGAAATAGGGGACTAGGTGATGATGTTTGCAGATTTAGGGCAAGGGAAGGGTTGTCTTTGAATTGTGGATTATGATGATGATGGTAGGGTATTTCATAAGATTTAAGTATTCTTTGATAAGAACCTAGAGATAGATGAAATGTAGAACTGTCTGGCATAGTGCCAAAGAGAGAAGGCTACCTGGCAGGACAATACAGAAGTCTGTTATTAGGAGACAGGATAACAGGAAGCCGGAAGTATAGGGGCAGTTTACACATGGAAAATGGGGTGGTGTTAGCTAAGTTTTTAAAAATTCCTTTGGATTGGCTAATGAATAATTTCTCTGGCTGTTGGGTATAGGGCTATCCATAGTCATCTGGTGCTAAAAAGTTTAAGTTTGGTATATTGCGGCCTGGAGTGAGACAGTGTTTGGGGTTTAGATTTAATCAGCTGGCTAAGAAGAGTACTAAGCAACCTCTAATTAGGGTATCAACACCAGGTCAAGGCAACATCAAAACCACAACAATAACAACAACAACAAACACTTTAATCATGTAGGGGCTGTGCATGAGTCACAGGCTACGATGACATATGTTGAACAGAATTGCCTCTTGTGTTGTAGATAGAGTGGGGAGGGTCTGCACATTAGTCTGAGAATACATGTGAAAGGATATTTTTTGGTGAGCTATAGTTCATGGATGAGAAAGGAAGAGTTACATCCTAAGTGAGGCTAAACAACAGGGGTAAAATTTCCTGAGTCAGGTGATTTGTTCAGAGGTGGAGAAATAGTCTTTGAGCCATTCTTCCTCACACAGGAAATAACCAGGAGTAAGAATATCACTGGGAATAACTAGACATGGCTTTCTAATCACTGTTTTGAGAACAATGGGGACCCAGCCCAACATGAGCACTTTGAGTAGCATTTGGAATCTGTTCTTAAGGAGTTTACAACTTGGTATCATGTTGGCAACTTGGTATCATGTATCTTACATGGCAGTTGTCATGGTAGAAATTTTGCCTTAGGCTCTATTTCCTGAAACTATTACACGTAATATTAATTATTAGCCTATAATTTTCCTTTTTTCCTCCTAAGAACTCTTCTCAGTTAAAGTAATTTTAATCGTTTTTTAATACAAATCTTATGGATATTCCTTGAACCAAATAAAAAGACTATTCAAAAATAGACAGAGGAATACCCCTTTCACGATATTCTCTCAAGTTTTAGTGAATCACTGCTTCTTCATGTATATTTCTAGGAGGACACTTAGTTGGCCTGATTGCACTATTATGAAATAGCTAACTCAAAAGCTTACAAATGTACTTGGAAGATGATGGTCACTTTGAAGATGTATAAAAAGGAGAAAAGCATCATGACATACATCTGTTTAAAGGGACTACAAGGTTCCTAATAATAGTTTTTAAGTTGGAATTTCCACTCAGTTCTTTGTCATGATTTATTTGATTTAGAGAAATAATTGCATGATGGTTTGAATAAGAAGTGTTGCCCCTATCTCAAGACTCATGTGTTGAAGAATTGGTTTCCAAATATGAAATGTTCAGAGATAGAGCCCATGGGAAGTTAGTTATTGGAGTTAGTGGAAAATGTAGAAAGTAAGACCAAGTAAAAAGAAAAGGATCCTTGGGGGCAAGACTTTGGGGAATGTATCTTGTCCCTGGCTTTTCTCTCCCTCTCCCTCTACTTCCAAGCTGTCATGAGGTGAATAGCTTTGCCCCGCCATACCCTTCCGTCTCATCTCAGGCCCAAAGCAATGGATCTGGCCTACATTAACTGAATCCTCTGAAACTATGAACTAAAATAAATATTCCCTCCTCTAAATTATTCTTGCCAGGTATTTTTGGTTACCTTGATGAAAAACAAACGAAAATACATTGTATTGAATTCTGGGAAATAAAAGACATGGTCATGTGCAGAAAGAATGTATATATAGTTTATGGATCAGTTGTTTTGTAAGAACACAATAAGTGGTTATTCAGGATGGACTAATCATCTACATTGGGGGAAATTATACCAGATGGCTTACCTTTATTCATGAATGATAGGGCAGCATTCTCCTAAACTTTTTAGAGAGGGACACATATGACTCAAATTCCAGTGCAGAGATGTTCCAGCCAGCTAAGCGACATCTGACGTTGAAAGCAATGCTAAAGATTTGTCAGTTTGCCTGAATTTAGCATCTTTCTTGGTATTTATACCACCCACTGTCTGTCATAATGGATCAAGCTCAGATTAGATCCTGTTAACTTACTGATATAAATATTAGAGCTTACTGGGTTCTTTTCCAAAGGAAAAAAGGGAAAAGCGGGGGAAATTGCTTTTATATAGATCGTTGCTAGGGAAACGGTTCAACTGGGCTCTTCTCTGGTTTGTCTACTTTATTTTGTATGTACTCCATGAAGCGTCATCCTATGATTTTTTTCTCAAGTTCAAGTTGTAAACTCAGAAAACGGTATTAAAAAGTTTTTAAAAAGTAAGAATTATCTGATTTATAACAATCAGCTAGCCCAGATTTTAAGAAAGGTAAGCAAATATTAAAAACTTCTGTGGTTTTATTCCTGAGCAGTTTTGTTAATCTCATAAAAATCAAAGTTTTTGTTCAAAAAGTGACCTGCTTTTCTTCCCAACAGACTTCCACAATCAGCATTCTCCATATGCTCTGCAATTCAGCTATACTCTGTCCAGTACTTAAGAAACTATGTGTCTCAACTCATTGCCATTAAGTAAATATGGCAATGACATTACCAAAGATTTATAGAAAACTTTACAAAATTTGATATAAAGGCCACAGAAGTATTACCATCATCTCAAAGATAGAAAACTGAGAAAAGAGATTCACAAGAGATCATAGAGCTAATAAGTAACATGCCAGGACTTGGCTTAATCTTTCATTTCCACGTAATGAAAATATTTAAAGAGGGCTGGGATTGTGGCTCAGCGGTAGTGTGTTCACCTAGCAAGTGCAAGGAGCTGGGTTCAATCCTCAGCACCACATAAAAATAAACAAATAAAATAAAGGTTAAAAAAAAGAAAATATTTAAAGAATTGTCCTGAAATATATAGGTCCTTTGAAAAAATATGTGTTTATTTTGAATTTAAATAAGTCACCAGATATTTTTGCAGTAATTAAAATGCATACTATATAATACATTGTTTTACATCTTTTGACATAGAAAATGTGGTACTTGAGTAAATGTTTACCTCTGCCATGAGACAGTGTTTTTTGTTTGTTTGATTGTTTGCTTGTTTATTTTGATAATCCTTCTATGTAGTTGGAAATTAAGACTCACTGAAAGGCAGCTTCTCCTGGGCTATAGTAGATGAGTTTCTTAGGTCATAACTCTTCTTTGATGGATAGGAAATACCTTTGTAAATGAGAGTTCTGGTCCTCACTTTGACACCAGTACCTGTTATCTACATGAGCAGTGCAGAGCCCAGACAATCGTGACAGATGGCTCATTCCTAGATAATGATTCCTTACAGGAATCCTGGGTGATGATTCCTTGTAGGGAGGGTCAGCTTGTCCTGGAGCAAGCATTACACACTGGTAAGCTAGGAGGTAGTTTTTATGAGCAGTAAAAACTATTCTGAGACAAATGTCACGGTAACAGCAAAAGGGCAGTATTTTTATGACAGAGAGGAAGTATTGGGTACATGCAGAAACATCACCATATAATCAAATAATAGAGTGGTTCAGGTAGTGTCTGCATTCACGAAGAGAGATAACAGCTGAGACAAGAGTTTGTGAACCACTGTCCCATCCCACTGTGGCCACTGTGCCAGAGAACCTTGACTGGGATAGAAAATTTCAATTCTTAGCAATTACACAGTTAAGGACTAAGTGAACATTTATAAATTTTGTTGCTAATCTAGAATTCTTGTTCTTTCTGAAATTGTTAGTTGGGAAATCACTCATTCTTATTTCAGTTTAGATTTAAATTGATAGTGCATTTTCCACTTCTGAATTCTTTGGGAATTTAATGTGGGAGGAAAGCAAAATGTTTACTTTAAATAAAAAAATATGTTTTAAATTATACACATTCCATAAATTCTCTTGGTAAAAGACTGTCAGTGGTGGTGTTCAAGGCCACTATTGACACTGCAGGGTAGTTTAACATCTATCTCTTCCTAATTGGCATCCTTTCTCTCTTATTGTCCTATTCTTTAGAGAATTCTCCCCCATATCCTTGCTAAAAGGAGCCCTAAAGGACCAGTCATGGGGTGAGTGTTACAACCCCTACAGATGCATTTTTTTTTAGTTGAGTGAAATTCCTAGACCCAGCTTTGGACCTTTCTTGGTCATGAGAAAATATGGGTGTCTGTATTTTTTTTTTAAATATCAATTTGGCTAGTCTACAGTTCTTTGTTACTGAGCTAAAGCACTTCTCATATTTTTACTGTGAATTAATTTTGCAGATGTTATTAAACATCAAATTTAGTAGATTTTAAATAATGGAGATAACTTAATAATTGGGTGAATATAATCCAATTAATTGAAAGGCTTTAAAAGCAAAGCTGCAGTTTCCTTGAAGAAGAAACTCCACCTGTGCACAACAGTTTATACCCATGTCCTGCCTACCTTTCTTGGAAGCCTGTCCTATAGATTTGGGTCTTTCTTAGTCTCACAATCATATAAACTGATTCCCTACAACAGGCCACTTGATATATATCTCTATTGAATAAATATTCAATAAATTTATCTAAGTTAATTGATACATCTTCCTGGTTCTACTCCTCTGGTTGAACACTATCTTATACAGTGACAAGCCACAACATTCATTCAGTAATACCAGACCTATCTCCTTATAATAATTAGAGTCAATTTTTTGTATGGTAACTCTAACTCACTTCTTTCCTGTAGATCTCTTTGCACAAGGAGTCTGAAGTTGCTAGATTCCATAGATTACAGTTTAAGGGAATATTTGCTCTGTCCCAGAATGGAAATATTTCATTCCATTCACAGAGCTCTGTGGAGAAGTGAAGCATAATTTCCCAAATGGGTCACTGAGAATGATGATAAGTGAGACTATTGCATCTTCTACCTATTTAGTCTCAGAACATGAATTATACACATTGGAGTCACAGTATCACAATAATTTCTCATTTAAGACTCAGAGTACAGTCTGGAAGATTAATCTTCATCTTTTTAGGCAACATTTACAAGGTTGTACCACAGTAGTACCTGAACAAGATCATACTCTTGTTCTACATGTTAGAAACATTGGAAGATACAGTACTATAGATAGAACCAATGAACACCTTGTAATGTACCTGCTTCTATAACGTGGGTCCCTTGGTTTGATAGGAGATTAGTAGTATCATGTGATTGTAGATGAACATGTTTTAAGATCTGTGAAATGGTGCTGACTAAGGTTTAGACGGCAGGTACATAAAATGCCTTTTCCATGGTAGATGGTCTCACACATCATATCAACTCCCACACAACTATACATGTTTTTCTTCTCCCAAACATTTTGTTCTCAGTGTTCTGATTTTTCTCCTTCTAAGCCCTTGAGGAGATAGATAAGTCCTTGAGCAATGTCTGTAACTATTTCTGTAGTCTGTCTCAGAATAGTTTTTCTTCCAAACGGATTAGATGTCTGGTTCACTGACCATCACTCTACCTATTGGGAAGATATTCCCTAGTCACAGTCTTTCAAAGATATCTCTGAGTAGGGCTGAAGTGCAGCCCATTCTTCTTTCCAGCTTCCACTCATATATTGACCCTCTCTGGTTTACCTCTACCTTCTTTTTCGGTCAGCCTTCCGTTAGGAATCCCTCCCCCAAATGGCCATATGTGTGAAGTGCAGAAGAGTCACAGGCACAATTATGGTGCATGATGTGGGAGTTCAAGCCAAATAATCATGTGGCTTATTTCTATTATCTTGATAAGTTCAAATGTGATACTAGGTGTATTGCTTCCATCTTATGATGAATTCTGCTGGGTTTGATCAATCTTATGACTTGGTGAGTCCCACAGAATTTAGGCCATAATGGGAAGTCTGGCTACCTCTTGGTGTCCAGTGGCCAGGTATGTCATCTCTTTAAAGCCTGTCAATGTCACAAGCTATTTTCTAAAGGGTATAAAATTATCTATTATAGACAGAGTCATCTTACTCCAGACTCTACAAGTTTACAATATGATTCTTCTGTTGGGGCTTGCCATATATTATACAATACACTTTCCTTATAATAAGTATATTTAATACTATGTAAGAAGTCGAGTTATAGAACCCACAAGGCATAATGTCCTGCATCACAATCTGCATGTGCTTCAGAGCCAATTTCTGTGCTTAGACAAACTCAAATTAGGCAGTGTTTTAAACTATCCATAAATTGGTTTGGGAAAATTTCCAAAGGGTAGAATATGATTACCCTAGAAAATGAAGAAGTCTATGAAACATTGTAGATTATTTTTAAGGGGATGTTCTATAATATCCCAGTCCATTGGATTCCTAAAGTAATACTTGATATGACAGACCTTTGAATCCTTTTAGTAAATGTCAATACCAACCCAGCGTCCAGCTCCTAATTACATATCTTGTTAAGGACTTGATCATACTTTCCAAGCTTTCTATAAAACATGTCCACAGTTTTCTGTGGATCTGACACTGGACTGACACTCTCTTAATGCTTCACTAACATTGCCACTCTCTGTGAAGTGTCACCACCTGACTTTTATTATTGTGAAATCCTACAATCACCATTGCTTTCAGGGAGCCCAAATCTGTAACAGAATTTCTTATCATTAGCTCTGGCCCCCAGAGAATAATCATTAATCAGTTTTTCAGGAGTACTCATGCCATGCTTATCAGTGCATGCCTATCTTTTGGGTAAATGGAGAATCTTCTGGATTCTTCCATGATAGGTTGTTTATATAATGATGTGGACATCTGAGTTTTTTGTTCATTCACCATGGAAGTTCTGGAATTTCCATTTTTACTTTGTGTGGGTCTTTGCTTTCTCCAACCATCTATAACCAGAGCCATTCTTAAAGGTCTTTGTCAAAATGTTAAATTATTCCTCAGAAGAAAGTACTCTCATACCAGTAAACACTTTTTTAATCCAAATTTATATTCTGGCCCATCTCCCTTACTCCAACATCCTATTATTTCTTAGTCACTGTACAGTTGATTTTTCTCATCTAGTCAGTGTTTGTGATTGAGAGTACATATTGCCAAGATTATATAACTCCTGTACCATAAGTTCTTTTCTATTTCTTACTCAGATATTTCCTTAACCATATTACATTATGCTCTAGAGTTTTTCTGGTAGCCAAAAGAGGACATTCTGGATAAGAAACACATTATCTGGCTCAGTGATGTACTAAAGCATGCTTATACAAGTTCATAAAGGACACTTATTAATCAGTCCAGGAGTTTTGTGAGCCAATTGTTAAACTGTCTGTAGCTTGAAATCAACCCTGGTGTGAGTATTTATTTAGACTATGAAATCATCAAATGCTATAAATCCAAACTTTGCTCGTTTGTTTGATTTTCTTCTCAGATGGTTGTTAAGCACTTACCAGAACATCAGTGGGATTAATCATCCTTAAACAACCAAGAAAGTGATCAACGTTGATGATCTCAGAGTGTTTGAGAGTCTCTGGGGATTTAAGAGGTTTTAGTGCATGCACCCAGATATCTCACACAATGTCTCAGAATCTTATTACTTCTCAGTGGGGTTTGCAGCTGTATGTACATCTGATTTTCCATCTTGAGAACTCAACTTCTGGAACTCTTCTCTTGTTCTAAAGAAGGAAGGACAGCAGAATAAATGGACATTATTATTGTTGTATGTATATACGTGACTGCATGACCAGTGTGATTCTGCAACCTGTACAGTCAGAAAAATGAGAAATTATACCCCATCTGATTCAAATGTATGATATGTCAAGATAATTGTACTGTAATGTGTAATTAATTAGAACAAATTAAAAAATTAAAAAAAATAAAATTAAAATTATACATATTTATGCAACAACAAAAAAAGATATTGGCCTGATCTGAAGCTTTATTATTCTTTGCCAAGGAAGCCCCCATATGAAGAAAATTAAGTTTTAAATTATTGACTGATCACTGTCAATTTTACATTGACTTTTTCTACTGTATCAATTATTTTAGCAAGGGGTGTATGATTTTATAGTTCTTATAATTACCTTATAAGTACTGACTTTAGATGTTATACCAACCGGGGCATTTCTTTTTATCTTTGTCACGTTCAAATGACTATCCTTGAAATTTTTAATTATTACTTTTCCTAATTGCCATGCAGCTCCTAAATGTCATTTTAGGATCTGCTTCCTATAACCACTTGGGACATTAATTGTCACAGCCTGGGTTTCCAGGAAAATGAGGTCTGTACCTCTGAGATTTGCATACAGTAAGTTTCATCAATATGCCAAATAAACTATTCTGGGTTTTAAGATAATTTTATATAAAATATTTATACATAATATAAATATTATATTATGTATAAATATATATACACACACACATACACACACAAACACAGATAAGTTTCTAAAGAATACATTTCCCTCTCTGTTAGAATGGTATTTTTGAAATTAAGAATCATCCTTATGTATGAGTGTTTCCTGTTGCATTATAGAAAATCTTGAATATAAATGAATCTTAAATAATATTTGTTACTGACATAATGCTGAAGTTTGCCCACAAGGGATTCATTCGTTCATTTGGATTGTTATATTACATTCTGAAAACAGATTTCCTTTGCCAAATCCATGTAAGAAGGCATTATTAGTGAAAACTTCCTGTGAGATAAACTATCATGTCTTTTCTTATGAGAGGACAAATGAAAGCAACTTGAATGGAAAGAAACATGACATTATGCACAGGAAATTCTTGGCTTCAGGATTCAGTGGGAGATTACTGAGGACCCTAAGGAGGGAGGAATGTTTAGAAGAAGATGGGCATAGGATAGCACAGATACTATTATGCTCTCTTTATTTAATTGGTTGTATTTAATTATACATGACAGTAGAGTCCATTTTGATATAATTATACAAGCATGGACTATATTTTATTCTAATTAGGCCCTCATTCTTGTGGATGTATATGATAGTAGGATTCACTGTGGCATATTCATATTTGTACATAGGAAAGTTATGTACAATTAATTCCATTGTCATTCCTATTCCTGTCCCCACTCCCTTCTTTTTATTCCCTTGTGTCTAATCTACTAAATTTCTATTCTTCTCCTTCTCCCATTATTGTGGGTTAGCTTCCACAGACTATCATGCTAAGTGAAATATCCAGTCCCAAAAGCCAAAGGCTGAAATGTTTTCACTGATATTAGGAAGCTATTGAATGCTTCATTAGTGGTTTGGAGTAGTTAAGAAGAGAAGGGATACTGTAGTGATCCCATAGAGTCTAGAACCCAAGAGAAAAATCATGCATAGGAGTCACAATAAATCCAAAGATAGTTTTACCTGGGTAGTCATAGAACCCAACTTCAGCAGAGCTAAGTACTGAGATGAGAGTCTGCAACACAGCATATCCTTCTAGTAGAGGTGCTTCAGTAAGAGACCCTTTCAAAGTCCTGGGACTCTTTCCTTAGGTCAGGAGGGGTATAGATTGGTCCCTGATAATGATTAATATTTGACCAAAAGGAAAGTGGACAACCTACAGCAACATATTTCCCTAGACAGACCTTCCCCTAATCAGGGTCTGTCATTTTGTTCATGATGTTCATGATATATATAATCTTTTCTTTCTCAGTAAAAATAAGTAATGGGAGAAAAATGACAACCCTATGACTATTTCTTGAAATCCAAAGGCAATTGATTCATTCTCCTGAGAGTAGGAACATAAAATAGTGGAACCAAGACAGAGTATTTATTTTCCAAACTCTCTTGAAGACTGGGAAGGATTGAGAAACTGAAAAATAAATCAAACTATTCTACTTAGAAATTTCTAAATCTACAATATTCTATGTTACATAAGCATGTTTTTTAAACATTTAGCTGCTTCTCTGTAGACCATGCTATTTTCAAGTAGGAACATACTTCCTCTACATATATGTTAAGGAATATGGTAGCTCATAACATATTTTCCTAAATCAAGTATATATTAATTTAAATTTATTTTATGTTGAAATTAAAAGATATTTTAGCCCAAGTATTCACAGGCTCTGTCTCTTGCATCTTTTAGAGTTCTATCCTATTATTTATTTGTTACACCTGTAGAAGTTTCATGACATTTAGATTTACAGAGTGTTTTTGTTTTTTCATCTCTTTAAGATACAGCATTCAAATTTATCCCTAGAAAATTAAGAGTATTATTAAAACATTTTCCAAAAGTTGCAATATTTCAAAGTAAAGTTATTGAAATTCAAAATTAAATATTTTATACTGCATAGAGTTCTTGCTATTCAGCGCTTCTCTGTTTCAAGTTCATGTTTCTAATAATTGGATGTGTTACTTGCTTTAATATTTCCAACTCATTTCCAACATGGGACAATTGAATTTAGAAGCTGCTTTTAAAAAGCAAAAGCCACAGAATGGCTAACCCAATACAGAATGAGAAGAAAAAAACTGGGGAACTGTTTACCCAATTTTGAAATAGTAATCAAGACTATATGGTATTGGTACTAAAATAGGCATATGGGTTAGTGGAATGAAATAAAAAACCCAGAAATTAACCCACATAGATATAGTCAACTGATCTTTGATAAAGGAAAATACAATGGAGCAAGGTGGTCTTTTAAACAAATAGTAATGGAACAAATGGAAATCCACATGCAAAAAAAAATAACATATAAAGACACAGATCTTATATCCTTCCCTATATTGTGTATAACTCAAAATAGTCTATAGACTTAAATAGAAAACATAAACTTAAAAAATTCAGGGAGATAACATAAGACAAACCCTAGATGATTGTGGGTATGGCTATGACTTTTTAGATGAAACAAAAAAGTCATGATCCATGTATACAGCAATTGATAAACTGGACTTTGTTAAAATTGAAAATTTCTTCTCTATAAAAACAATGTTAAGACACTGAGAAAATAAGCCATAAATTTGGAGAAAATATTTGCAAAAGGGTATTAACCAATATATTCAAAGTTCTTTTATAACTCAAGAATAAGAAATGAGTAAACCAACTTACAACTGTGCAAAAGAAGAGCTGAGTGTATAGGTCAGTGGTAGAGTACTTGCCTAGTATGTGCAAGGCCCTGGATTCAATCTCTGGTACCATAAAAGAATGTACCAAAGCCCCAAATAGATACCTCACTAAAGATATATAGATGTCAAGTATGCATATAAAAAGATGTTCAACATCTTAAATATTAGGTAATTGTAAATTCAAACCACAAGGAAATGTCACTGCATAGTTATTAGATTGACCTGAGTCCACAGCACTGACACCAACAAATGCTAGCAAGGATGTAGAATAGCAGGAATCTAATTCATTGCTGGTGAAGTTGTTCATTCACTTTGGAAGACAGTTTGACACTTTCTTATAAAACTAAACACACCGTTTTAGTTAAACATATCCTCCAGCAATCATGCCTTTTAGTGTTAACCTACAAAAGTTGAAAAATGCATATTTACCCCCAAATCTGTACATAACATTTATTTATTTGTTTATTTGTTTATTTATTTTTTAGTTTTAGGTGGACACAATACTGTTATTTATTTTTATGTGGTGTGAGGACTAAACCCAGTGCCTTACACATGCTAAATGAGTGCTCTACCACTGAACCACAATCCAAGACCCTGTACATTATATTTATGTCAGCTTTATTCACAATTGCCTAAACTTGAAAGCAATCAAGATGTTCTTCAGTGGATAAATAAATAAATAAGCTGAAGCACAGCAAAACAATGGAATATTACTCAGCACTAAAAATATATGAGCTATCAAGTCATGAGAAGGCATGGAGGAAACAATGCATATGACAATGTGAAAGGATAACCAGTCTAAAAGGCTGTATACTCTGTGATTTGAACTATGCAAAATTATAGACAAGACAAAACTATGAAGACAGTGAAAAGAACTGTGGTTGCCACTGTTTAAAGGGAAAGGGGGAAAGAGTAGACAGAGGACAGATGATTTTAGGGAAGGTGGAACTTTTTACGATGCCACAGGGGTAGACACACATCAGTATATGATTGTTAAAACCATAAAATATGCAACACAAAGAATGAAGTCTAACTCGGGGGTACAAGGTGTGTCCATATGGCATCATCGATGATAGCTAATACACCAGTGTGGTGTAGGATATTGACTGTGAGCAGCGTTGTGCATATGTGGTGGTGGGTTAAATGGGAAGTCTCTGTACATACTGTTTTGAATCCAAGAGTGCTCTAAATTTTTTTCTCATTAGTTTATGAAAAAAAAAAAACAATTTAAAAATTTTGACAATTTTAAGCCATGCATGGCAGTATAGGCCTGTAATCCCAGTGGCTACAGAGGCTGAGACAGGAGGATTGCAAGTTCAGAGTCAGCTTCAGCAAAAGTGAGGCACTGAGCAAATCAATGAGACTCTGTCTCTAAATAAAATATAAAATAGTGCTGGAGGTGTTGCTCAGTGTTCAAGTGCCCCTGAGTTCAATCCCTGGTCCCCCTCGACTCCCTGCACAAAAATATTGACAGTTTAAACTGTTGTTTCCAGAAGGGTGTCATACATTTCTGAATTCTGACTAGGAACAAAGAAAGAAAATATGTACAGTCATATTAAAATATATCTTTAGACCTATGTATATTAAGGACTTCATTGTATTTTAGTTACACTAACTGTGTGTATGTGCAAAAGTATTTTAACTTTGACAAGTATGGCTTCTATTATAATTGCAACAATATTTAAAATTTGAATGAAATGTTGAGTTGTATGACTATTCCAACAATACCTGAGAATTTTGTAATTTCTGTTAGATGAGTTTCTTAATGGTATAATAATTATTTTTATCATAATAATGTATTGAATTAAAACTTATATCCATACTTTCACCAAAATAACTTAATAATTTTATTACCAATATTGAACTTCTTAACTAAATTTTCATTAAAAATGATATTGGTTCTTTCACTTTAGACAGGTCAGACGTATCAATTATTGAAAATAACTAATCCTTTTTGAAGCATTAAATGGCACCAAGATAAAATTATCACCATGTAATTTTTTTAAAAGTTCTGTTAATGAAACCAATTAATAATGAACCACTATATCATTTTACTATGAGCACAATAATGTTGGATTAAAGATGAGACACATTAGTCTACAAAAAGTTATTTTACCAAAATAAGAGTGCTCACATATGTAAAATAAATGTTTAAAAATATATCATGAATGTCAAATAGTAACAACTTGCCAAAATGGGGAAATTCAGTATTTAATTTTTTGTTAAACAATCTAACTTAAATTCTACAAAAAAAAATCTAACTTCAATTCTTCTTCATTTAAAAATAACCTAACAAGAAAAATAGAGCTTTAATCTCTTGGATACTATGAAAGCAGTCCTAAGAGGAAAGTTCATTGCATTAAGCTCATTCATTAACAGAATAAAAAGTCAACAAATAAACAACCTGACATTACATCTCAAAGCCCTAAAAAAAGAAGAACAAACCAACACCAATATGAGTAGAAGACAGGAAATAATTAAAATCAGGGCAGATGTCAATGACATTTAAACAATTCAAAAAGTTGACAAAGAGCTGGTTCTTTGAAAAAAAGTAAATAAATAAAATTGACAAACCCCCTAGCCACCCTAACAAAAATGAGAGAGAAAACTCAAATTACTAAAATTCATGATAATAAAGAAAATATCACAACAGACTCTATTGAAATACAGAAGACAATCAGAAACTATTTTGAAAATTTATACTCCAATAAAATAGAAAACTTGAAGACACCAACAAATTTCTAGAGGCATATGATCAACACAAACTGAGTCAAGAGGTCATACACAATTTAAATAGATGAATTTCAATCAAGGAAATAGAAGACACCATCAAAAGCCTACCAACCAAGAAAAGCCCAGGGCTAGACAGATTCACAGCTAACTTTTACAAAATCTACAAAGAAAAATTAGTATCAATATTTCTCAAGTTATTCCATAAAATAGAAAAGGAGGGAATGCTTCCAAACTCATTCTATGAAGCTAGTATTATCCTGATACCAAAACCAAACACATCAAGGAAAAAAAGTTTCAGATCAATATCCCTGATGAACATAGATGCAAAATTTCTGAATAAAATTCTGGTAAATAACATGCAAAAACATATTTAAAAAATAGTGAACAATATTTAAATGGGGTTCATTCCAGGTATGCAAGGTTTGTTCAACATACAAAAATCAATAAATGTAATACATCACATCAATAAAACATAAAGACTCACATGATTATATAAATTTATGTAGTGAAAGCATTTGACAAAATAAAGTACTCTTTCATATTCAAAACAATAAAAAACTAGGGATAGTAGAAACATACCTCAACATTGTAAAAGCTGTCTGTGCTAAATCCAAACCCAACATCATTCTAAATGGAGAAAAATTGGAAGCATTCCCTCTAAAAACTGGGGAAAAAAAAAGGATGCCCTCTTTCACCACTTCCATTCAACACAGACCTTAAAACTTTAGCCAGAGCAATTAGACAGATGAAGGATATTAAAGGGATACGAATAGGAAAAAAAAAAAAGAACTCAAATTATCATTATTTGCTGATGACATGATTCTATACTTAGAGGATCCAAAAACTCTACCAATTTTTTTTTTCTAGAATTAGTAAATGAATTCATAAGAGTAGCGGGATATAAAATCAATACCCATAAATCAAATGCATTTCTATACATCAGTGATGAATTCTCTGAAAGAGAATTAGGAAAACTACTCCATTTACTTTAGCCTGAAAAAAAAAATACTTGGGAATCAATTTAACAAATAAGATGAAAGACATCTACAAAGAAAACTACAGAACACTAAAGAAAGAAATTGGAGAAGACCTTAGAAGATGGAAAGAGTCCCCATGCTCTTGAATAGGAAAAATTAATATTGTCAAAATGGCCATGCTACCCAAAGTGCTATACAGATTCAATGTGATTCCAATTAAAATCCCAATGTTATTCCTTATAGAATTAGAAAAAACAATCATGAAATTGATTTGGAAAAATAAGAGGACCAGAATAGCCAAAACAATCCTTAGCAAGAAGAGTGCTAAATGCTGGAGGCATCACAATACCAGACCTTAAACAATACTAACTACAAAGCTATAGTAACAAAAAGGCATGATATTGACACCAAAACAGGCATGTAGATAAAAAGTATATAATAGAAGACACAGAGACAAATCCATATAAAAACAGCTATCTCATACTAGACAAAGAGCCCAAAAACATACATTGGAGAAAAGATAACCTTTTTAACAAATGGTTCTGGGAAAACTGGAAAGCAATATACAGCAAAAGTAAACTAAACCCCTATCTCTCAGCATGCACAAAATTCAACTCAAAGTGGATCAAGGACCTAGCAATTATACCAGAGACCCTGCATCCAATAGAGAAAAATGTAGGCCCAAATTTCCATCACATTTGATTAGGACCCTAACAAGACTCCTAAAGCACAAGAAATAAAATCAAGAATCAATAAATGGGATGGATTCAAACTAAAAATCTCTTCTCAGCAAAAGAAACAATCAATAAGGTGAAGAAAGAGCCTACATTTGGGGAGCAAATTTTTGACACATATATGTCAGATAAAGCACTAATCTCCAGCATATATAACGAACTCAAAAAAAAAAAAAATAACACCAAAAGAATCCAAACAACCCAATCAATAAATGGGCTAAGGAGCTGAACAGATACTTCTTATAAGAAGATACACACAATTGATCAACAAATATGTAAGAAAATGTTCAACATCTATAGTAATTAGAGAAATGCAAATCAAAACTACTCTAAGATTTCATCTCATTTCAGTCAGAATGGCAGTTATCAAGAATACAAACAACAATAAGTGTTGGTGAGGATGCAGGGAGAAGGCACATTGCTGGTGGGACGAAAATTGGTGCAAACAATCTGGAAAGCAGTATGGAGATTCCTTAGAAAACTTGGAAGGGAACCACTATTTGACCCAGCTATCCCACTCCTTGATCTATACCCAAAGGACTTAAAAAGAGCATACTACAGGGACATAGCCACATCAATGTTTATAACAGCACAATTCACAATAGCTAAACTGCTGAACCAACCTAGATGCTCTTCAACCTAGATGAATGAATAAAGAAACTGTGATTATAAATATATATATATATACATATATATATATATATATGTATATATATATATATAGAGAGAGAGAGAGAGAGATATAGATATAGATATAGATCTGTGATTATATATATAATATATATGAATATTATTCATAATTAAAAGAGAATAAAATCATGGCATTTGCAGGTTAATGAATGGAGTTAGACAATATCATGCTAAGCGAAGTAAGCCAATCCCCCAAAGCCAAAGGCCAAATATTTTCTCTAATAAGTAGATGTTGATCCACAATGGTGGGGGGCATGGGAAAAATGGAGAAACTGTGATTGGGCAAGGGGAGGGAAAGGAGGGGATGGTGTATGGATGCAGGAAAGATAGTGGGATGAGATCATTACATCATTACCCTAAGTACATGGGTGACTTCAAATATGGTGCTATGCTGCATCATATGCAACAAAAAAAATGAAAAGTTGTGTTGTAATTGTGTGCAATGAATCAAAATGCTTTCTGCTATCATATGTACCTAATTAGAATAAATTAATGAATTAATAAAAGAACATATAAAGAAAAAGAAAAATAGAGATATAGATATACAGCCAGTGTACAAAAGTTGACAAAACCATGGTGGCAAGAGTGTTCAGGCTATTCAATACGCCCTATGCTAAGAACCATTAGACATTTTTCTTGTGTATATTTTGCACAAAATTAACCTCTGTTTTTCCTCATTTGTCCTTTACCCCACTAACCCAACTGATTACTTCAGGTATCTTTTAGGACAATCAATGCTAAATTAGCCCAGACCAAAGAGGATGGCAGCAAGAACTTTAGATTCTTCCCTCAACATCCTCTGAGAATGAGAGTCTTTAGCCACTCATTTCCAAATGACTTAGTTTTATCAGCAAGCACCCTTGCACACTGCCCTTGAAGGAAAGTACTTAATTATATTACATTTCAAATTATTCTAGAGAACAGAAATGTAACATCACTGACTTTCAGACTTAACGTGCACAAAAGTTTTCATGAATGTCTAACATAGTACTAGAAAAGACCAGAAAAGAAATTGGAAAAGTAGAGATCTACAAAACTCATATTGGGTTATATCTATATAAATGTAGTAGTGATTATTAAAAAATAAAAATCTGGCACAGATGATATATCATAAGGGATATTATGGAGGTTGGTATATGTGAAGACTGTTCTGGGCAACCTGAACATACATTCTCACATTCCTCCTATGATGTAATAGTACATGCTAATTACAGCAATGAGAGCTAAATGAAGGAACACTGATTTTTCTTTATCATGGAGAGTATTCTTACCATAAGATTATGAGCAACTAAGTCCACCTGCAATATTTTCCAGAATTATTGTTAACTGAAGGGCAAATTTTGAGACTTAGTGGGAGGGTGCAAATAATTCAATTAAATACTTAAGAAGTTAATAAAAGTATTAATTCTATTCCAAAAGAGAAAACCTAACTATGATATTTGTGAAACATTTTCTAAAACTTTGTAGTTGAGCAATCCTATTTTGTGAACTACACTGTATGTTTTTCTGACTATATTCTCCTAGAAAACAAAGACTGTTTTCTATCATTCTTCATAATTGTAGCTGTCTTTTTCTGCAAATACTTTTGCAAAAAATAAAGGAAATTTCTTAATTGTAGATTGAGTCATTAGGTAGCCATTACAGCTTTCTTTGATCCCAATTGTTTAAATAGTCTTTAATATTTAAACTCTTTAATTATAATGATAATAATACATCTTGCTTAGAGTGCATAATTATTTCAAGGCATGTGATTCTAATTAATGCTTACTTCTCTTATATTGGGTATACCATTAAGAAAAAAAAAACACTACGTTTTGATAGTGTTTTAAAATGCTTACAAAGACTAAACTTTATTGGTAAAAATATTTGTCTTTATTTGGCATTGCTAACCCATTAAAATATAGTTTATTTAATATTATTTATGGTTATAATATATAGTGGTAAAAATTTCAGTTTTTTCTTTAGCATTTTCCACAGCATGAACAATTTCATCAAATAAAAATCATATGTTGAAGGAATATATATTGATGATACGTTTGAATTAATAGGTTGTTATAAATTTTATAACTAAACTATTTTCCTTTTTTAATAATTAGGTACAAGTATGACTAAACTATTTTCCTTTTTTTAATAATTAGATACAAGTAAAATAAAATTTAATGACTAGTAACAAGATGAAGGCAAATATAACTAAGCTTTTACTTCATAGTTAACAAAGCAGCCAGTAGAAAAATGATTGATACTGTTTTTGTGTTTTTCTGTAGCAAACTGATGTCTTGCTCAAAGGAATGTACCACACAGGCAGGCATGGAGAAAGAATAAGCTCTGAAGAACGTTGACTGATGAGAAGGGCGATGAGTCATGGACATTTGTAAATACAGAATTAATGATAAAGATGATGAGTTTTTTTACAGTTTTATTCATATTTTACCAAACAATTTCTGGGATGCATAATACCACAGATAGCAACTACTAATCTATAATAATAAATAATAAATTTAACCCCAATCTCAGTGATTTAAAGTAACAAAGGTTTGCTTCTTGCTCACTGTATGTGTCCCATAGAGGTTTGGCAAGTACTCAGCCATTGTTCAAGGACTTGGCCTGATGCAAGTTTGTCATCTGTTTGTTAGGAAGAAGGGAGAAAGAATGGAGATGGAGATGATATTTTGACTTAGGAAAAAAAAAAGAAGAAGAACACAGCCCATGTAAGGTGCATCTGCCATAGACATGCTGGGACATCTTGGGACTCACTAATAAGGAACAGCAGCCATTGAACTACGTAGTCATGTCTGCTTGCAATTGACAAAGAGCTGTAAGGGGCACTAGCCATAGACTGCTTAGCAATAACTGGTTACAATTGATAGGGAGTACAGCTCTTTGGACATGTGCAAAGAACATGTCCAGCTACGATTACTTCTCCTCACTGGACATAATAAATGAACATTGACTTTCACTGGGCATAACCAATCACCACGGTATACCACCAACTTGGAACTGTATTTAAATTGCTTGTCCTGCCACATTTAAGAGTTTTGCTCTAAGGACATTGATGAGACTGGCCATTTTGCTGTCCATCCCTAGACTGACTCCACCATTCCCTGATGTCCAGCCATCAGCTGGATAGAACCATCAGACAAGGACACTGTCTGCTCTTGCATGGCATTAGAGGTATTTGGGGGCTCTCAGTTGCCCCAGGATTGTGTGATTTACTTATAGTGTTTAATTAGTGTATACTAAATGCTGGTTGGGGTACTCTAGCACACCCAACACTTTTTGCATTAATTGTTTATATTTGATGATTGGTGTGATTGAATATATACTTGCACTTAACAACAATCTGCCTCCGAGTAATTATTAATAGCACTGCTCAAGACAGTTGCCAATTCTTCATCACATAAACTTCAAAAGTTCTTCATAATTAATAAATCAATTTATTCACTTCTTACATACTTGCCAATTCAGTACACTCTGATTTCTCTTTCTATATTCAACTGAAATTGTCATCATTATTATCATGAAAAGTTCCATACTCTTTGGTCCAATGGATATGTTTTAGTACTTACCTTATTTTTTTAAACTGCTTCTCAAAAACATTATTTTATAAGTAGTATTCTGTAAGTATTCCTATAATCCAATGGCAAAGTACCTCTCAGGTAACTTACTCTCCTAACTTTCTTCCCACTTTGCTACTTTACCATCTCTGTTGCAAGATTATTAGTATTGGCATTACTTAACCCTCAGTCTTAGGTTTATAATACCTTTCATCCTATATACAAATAATTCATAATCTAGTGTCATTAACGCAAAGTTTCCTCTGAGTCTTTAACCTATATTTTCAAGTATGTTATAATTTTAATTGCTTGAATTCATCTCAGACTCAGTATGTTTAACTTAAGGTAAGTCAGTGAAGGACACTCTTATCCATTCAAATACTAAATTTAAAAAATGAAAGTGCTCTTTGAGGCTCCTTTTTGTCTTTACTCAATAAACCTAATGTATTCCCATTTCTTATTGCTTATGTCTAAATGGTCTTCAAATTCATATGTTTATCTCCATCTTTTCAGTGCCAAATCCCTAGCCCACGTAGTGATTAGCCTTTGCCTAAAGTTTGGCAATAAAATAATAGATAGTTTTTCTGCATACATTTTATTCTCCTCTCCAATATGTTCTCTGTTACGCTGCCAAAGTAAGATGTTCAAAACACAAAACTATTTATATCACATTCGTGTTTAAAATGATTCACTACTATTTTGGGGAAAAAAAAAAACTATGAATCTTGGCTCATAAAATGGATCCTGAATAATTTTTGCTATCAACATGCATTACTTCTACCTTGCTTTCTTCCCCAAATTATCTTTCTTTGATATTTTTGCATTTTCCATGTTTCTTCTCTATTTCAAGTCTTTGGAAATAAATGAAGAGAATAGCTGTGATTATAGAATGGTGTGTTTCAGAGCATGGTGCTGAGAATAGACACAGAGGTGTGAATCTCTGATATATTGATTTATTTTATTATTACAAAGAAATTTCTTATCATTTTTAAGTTTCAGATTTTCATCACTAAAATTTAATTATTGCTAATATTTGCCTTATAAGCTTGCTGAGTATATTAAATAAAACAAACATAAAACACTAAAGGTCAAGATATTAGTTACTGTCTTTGTGTATTGACAAGTCATTTACCATTGTTAAACTTTAGTTCTTTCATCAGTAAAATAATCTTATGCTGTATAGGTTATATAGTAGATGTACTAATGTAGATACAAATTGTTAATGCTAAAAATAAGGATGACAATAAGAAATATTTCTTTCCTATTGGAATTTAATTTTCTAAAAATAGTTATTTTTGAAAAATAGCACTATCAAATTCAGATAAATTTGATACTATAAAATTGAAATTTTTTAATGCTTTAGTCTTTTATCAGTGCTCCAGAAATTTAATATGCATGAGATTCACCTGAGGGTCTTTTAAAAACACAACTGATTCAGTACATCAGGGATGATTTCCAAAGTTCTACATTTCCAACAACCTCCCAGGTGATGCTGGATTCCTAACTTCAGTTTATCATTTAGTGATGGATCATCATCAGAATAAATTCCTTTATCAACGTCAGTTTAATTACTGTGTATTATTAAGTTATACCTTGTATTATTAAAAAATAAATGTAGGACATGTGTATGTTCTTTCCATTATGGTAATTTAAAAGTGGGAGCTGGCTTTTTAACAGAATAATAGACAAAAGACTGTTAAATTTTATGGGGCTGGGGATATAGCTCAGTTGGTAGAGTGCCTGCTTTGCATGCACAAGGCTCTGGGATCAATCCCCAGCACCACACACACAAAAGGGGGTGGGGCCTGGAGTTGTAGCTCAGTGGTAAAGTGCTTGCCTAGCACTTATGAGGCACTGGGTTCAATTCTCAGCACACTGAAAATAAATAAATAAAATAAATGTATTGTATCTATCTACAACTAAAAATATTTTTTTTAAAAAAAGGACTATTAAAATGTAAAAGGTGCTGGTTGATGCAAATCAAATGTGAATTTAGAGCATACTATATACATTGTAGGTATGCAATAAATACTTAAAATTATATGCTTACAAAAATAATTGACATTAAGGCAAATAAAAGGTTTGAGTTGAGATTTGAAGGATGGATGAATAGATTGGATTCTGGGCACAAGAGAAAGGAAGTTTTAGGTTGGAAGATATGGATCAGTCATAGAAGGAGGAAATGGGACACAGAGAGAGAATGAGAGTAAAACAATTGGACTACACAGAACTTGGAAGGATTTATGTTTGGTCAGCTATGTTTAGACATGCTAATAATTCTTGATGTGATATATGCAAGTATTATTGATATAATTTGAAATACCTGATATTCATGTCATATGAATTAAATTCAGTATTCATTATTATTTGTACAATAACAATATTCAATGGTATCTCAGTTATCTCCCATGGATGCCAGAAAAAAAAATGGAGCAACAGCTAGAATTTTTACCCTTCTAACACCTTTCATTTGGGAGGACATGTGTCATAGGTGAATGTCCTCTTTTCTGAATGCCATAGCAGTATAAATATAGAACTTTCTGTGCCAGAGACTAGTGCCTGTCACACAACAGAACTCAAGAAAATACCTGCTGCTGTTATGAAAGGATGTCTTACCAATGAGCAGGGTGGTCTCCAAATACAGAAATCCTTCTTAAAGCAAATTATTAGTAGTACACTTCTTGTTAGAAGAAAAGTAGACATTAATAACACCTTAGTTTTTAGAAAGAAGCATAATTATTTATCCCAAATTATGTCCTATTAAAATTCAAATTTAAATTCCAGTTAGAAGACTGGAATAACTATGTCATCAAATTTGTATTTATAGGATAATCCTTTTCTATATGTCTGACATAAAAGAGTACTTTAACAATAACTTCTGAAATGCCGTAGACCATAGATTATTTGAGAGACAGAATAATGCCACAGTTTGAGGAAATACTATCGTTTAGGTGGGTTCCAGTACCACAAAAGGTGTTTCTTGTTCAATTAAGTGTCACTAAATTTATCAACAAGCTTCCCTTGTTTGAAATACAGGGATTTATATTGTCGCATACTTCTACATAGCCATTGTCCTAAGTAGCAATATGAGACTGTTTAAATTATTATTCCAATATTGCAGACTTTAAGTTCTTCTGTCTCTTTTAAACTAACAATATAATTATAGGCACATATCTCCTGGTATTTATTATTAATAAGAAGATAATAAAGTGGGTAATTAAGTAAGCATTTGCTAGTTACTCCTGTAATCACTAGACCAATCTCCGGAGGAGACCGGGTTCAATAATGTGTCACTGAAATGATAAAATCTTAATGAGTCATTAACTAGCCACTGAATTGCAAGGCACAGAGCAAAATTATTTTGTGGACCACAAGAAGAGGAGGTTGAAACTGAGAAAGAGATGTAATAATTTGTATGGTATTTAATTGGATAAATGAATACAAAGATTCTAAGTTTGGATATTTTATTTTATTTTTGAGAGAGGAGAGAGAGAGAGAGAGAGAGAGAGAGAGAGAGAGAGAGAGAGAGAGAGAATTTATTTATTTATTTTTGGTTTTTCGGCGGACACAACATCTTTGTTTGTATTTGGTGCTGAGGATGGAACCCAGGCCGCACGCATGCCAGGCGAGCGCGCTACCGCTTGAGCCACATCCCCAGCCCCAAGTTTGGATATTTTAAATTTCTCCTTTGTAGATGCTCTGAAACATGAGTAATTGTTTTTACCTTATCATTAAATACCTTAGATAAGAAGGATTTTAGAAAAATATTTTCAAGCCTTCTAGCACCTTGGATATGTGTATATATGGTTGTCCTAATTAATTCAAAAGTCCTCTTATCTAAAAATTCCCTATTTTCAAAGTTGCCTTGTAGCTTTTTGTCTTTAGTTGTCAAGCAGATGGACAGCCACAGGTAATAACCACTTCCCAGTTTTTATAATCTTTAGTTCTTGTGGGTTGGAAATCTATTTACCAGGATGGCTAATGTAACATTGATACTGTTGTAGCCTCTACAACTCAAGCAACTGCACTACTGAAAGGTTAATTCCCAGCTGTCATGAGGAATACTGCTGTGTCCTTGTGCATTCAGTCAAGTAGCAGAGCCCTAAAAAAATCCTTAGGATATGACTACTTTCTCATGTAGTCAGCCGATCCTCTACTGAGGCTTATAAACCTATCCTTGGATACTAGCTGGAAGTTTAATAGACTCTGACAAGAGGAGGCTAGAAGGAGTTACAATCAATCTAGCTGCCATGTGTTTTGAGAAATGGTTGAAGGGCTCAGAGAGGATTATCATAGAGAGGGTTCAAGGAGAGGCATGATGGCAGATTTTTACTATTTTACTCAAGAGACTTCACTTGTAAGAAAGAGAAATGAAATAGGATCACTGAGAAGGTATTGGTGAGAATCTTGTTCAGATGAATAAAGGATCACAGTCTAAGAACAAGATGGAGCCTCAAAAATGAAAATTCTGCTACATGAAAGAGTGTGATTCTTTATCTTTTAAAAAAATTAGAGCACTTATTGTTAACTATCATAGCTGTAGTAAGTAGTGATTTAATTACATTTTTATTAAAACATCTTGTGTTCTTCATAAGATAGTTGCAATCAAATGATTTTATATACAAAACTCACAGAACAACCTCCACCACTTGGTAAGTGCTTAACAATCCTTACTAAATTATGCCTATTATTATCAATAACTTAATTACTCTCTTGTTATTTAAATCAGGTACTACATTTCCATACTGCATTCACTGTCAAAATGAGTGGTATCTTAAATAGCAGTATCTGTTTTCCTTTTTGGTACTACATAAAATACATATGTGTTTTGTTTTGTTTTTATTTCTTTTTTGGTACCAGGCATTAAACTCAGAGGCACTGGACCACTGAGCCACATCTCTAGCCCTTTTTTGTGTTTTATTTAGAGACAGGGTTTCACTGAGTTGGTTAACACCTTGCTTTTGCTAAGGCTGGCTTTGAACTTGTGATCCTCCAGCCTCAGCCTTCTGAGCTGCTGGGATTACAGTTGTGTGCCACCTCACCCGTCACAAATGTGTTTTATAATCAGTAGTTGCTTGGAAAAAATATAGTAGATAGCACTGTCCCACTAATAGCCACCTGTTTAAGTATCAATATTGGCTGGTATTTATGTAGCAGCAAGCCAGGATTTTTCTGAAAGTTCCACCTGATCTAGGGCCAGTCAGTCCTTAACTTATCCTGACAGAGATGGCTGTCAGGAAAGAACTCTATTGAATATTAATAGTTTATATACTCTCGAATAGCTCCTTCCACAATTTTAGACAGCATTGACAGATTATTCAGAAGGAATAGAAAAGGATAGAGAAGATGAATAGCCTGCAACATGGATGATAAGACAGAGACTAAAGCTAAATTCTTTCTTGCTCTAGAGTCTCATGCCATAATCTCTAAGATATGTCCAGCTAACATCTGTCTAATTAGGGAGGAATGTATCAACCTCAATTCACAAATATGAATGAAGTATGTATATCTGAGTTTAGAAATGTGCTCAAGAGAAATGATAGAATTGGTGATATAGACAGGACTTGAGAAAATATCCAAATACAACTTGTTTTGTAGTTTGGAGGTTTTATATTGAGAAAAGTCTCGAGTTAAGTATTGTACTTAGCTGGCCCTTTGGATAACTGAAGGTAGAGCTGTTTGAAACATTATCTCTAAGATTTGGCAACAAATGAATATATTCTATGGAATTATAATGAAATGTTTTGTTATTAATAAAGGAATATTTCAGAAGTAAGACAACATAGCAGACCTCTGTAGTAGAGACTGCCAAAAGCCTCCATATCCATTCTCCACTTTGTTTTTCTGAATAGAGCTTTAGACATTCGTGTGGTACATAGCATCCAGACAAAGAATGCATTACCTGGTCTCTCTTGCAGTGGACTTGAAGCCAGACTTAAAGACAGGTAACTGGAGTCCGATTTGAATTCGGGAAATTGTAATCTGCCCCTGGGAAATTGGAATGTTCAGTCTCCAGAGCCCTTTGTTACTACCTCTCCCAAAAAGGCTGTTAAGGAAATAACTGGGAGCTACTAATCAATGCCCCCTGGGCTGCTGCTCCCTTCCTGCCTAGCACTCCAGCCCACCTGCTCACCCAGTGGCCATTCCACCAACATCCCCCAACCACTATGCAGGATGGGGGGAAATGAACAGGATAAGGGAGATGAATGAAGGAGAACAAGGGAAACTTTAGACATATAAAAGGAACCTGACTTCCTCATCCCATGGATTCTGCCTTTGCTTCCCCTTCTTACTCCAGGGAGAAGTAAGTTTTATTATCCTTTAATAAAGCTTCTTATTTTCTATTGTACACTTGCTTGCCTCCACATGCTTCTCTAGTGTTATACTTCCAACATTTGAGGAAGAAGGACATGTCAAGTTAACTGGTAACCAGCAGTGTCACAGTTACTATGTGACTAAGGTTTTGAAAAGGTATGTGAGCAGAAATGATATGTGGATCTTCTGAGTCAGTTTTGTTGTTGTTGTTGTTGTTTAATTAGGAGGTTGCTTATTCTGCTTTTCCATCTGGAGAAATATGGGGTCAGAATAATAGCCAGCAATGACTACACAGGTGAGAGAGATACTCTAGAGAATGCAGAGCAGTAAGACAAAAAGAACATCAGCCTTCAGATGACCTCATATAGTGATACACCATTGATGAAAATCAATCAGGGCTGAATCCTGTTTCCCCAGATGGGAAGATTGAACAGCTGAGAAACACTGAGGCCAGCACAGAAACCAAGTTTTATTTAAAGGCTCCAAACATACTTCTCCCAGGAGGAAGAAAGAGGCCATAGCCTGTATCTGAAGCTGGTATCCTAGGAAGTGGGGGTGATCTGCCCCTTTTATACATTTTAGAATTTGTTCTCATGGCCTCTGCACCCCATCCTGCATATGTGTCCCATGGCTAAAAATGACTTTGTGACCAAAAGGTGGGCCAAGGAAGGGAATGAAGCCACACAGAGTCCAGGCAGGAAAAGAGCAGCCCAGGAGGCTTTCATAAACAGATCTTGGTTGGGAGGAACAATTCCCTGGAAGCAGGTCACCTTGACAACAGGTTGCAGCAGTGGAAAGCCTGTTGGGGTATTAACATTTCAATACTCCAGAGGCAGACGACTTTGGCCTGGAGTCAGGGGAATGAGTCCTCAAGATAATAACATTCCATTTCCTTTGAATCAGCTTCCATCTTACCAGACTCAACTGTGAGGTCTTTGCCACCTAAACATCTATCTACACTAACTGCCTGACTTTTGTTCTTGCTTCAAGAGATTGCCTTTCAGTGATGGCCTCCACCTTGCCTGCAGCCTGCACATATCTAGAAGCTTGCCACAAGCATACCTTCCGTTTATGCTTCCTATCTATCTGTTATTTGAGAAACTTCTTTATTTGATTCACAGAATTCCTTATTCATATTTCTTAAGAAGCTCAGCCTATATCTTAACAATATACTATGTAATTTACATATGCACTGGATGATTACTCTATTTTCTTTTATGAATTGATTATTATTGAGATTTTTAAGTGAATAGTAGGCTTGTTTGTTGGATTGCTTTACTAATAAATAAGAAATATAGTTAATATGGCTGTAAATGGTTCAATTTTATTGAATCACACTCAGTTCAGATAGGTAGGTTGAGGAGAGAGAGAGAGAGAGAGGTTTTCATTTGAATACTACCACATTTAACCATGGATGTTTCTAGAAAGGCCAGCTATAGAGTTGAGTGTTTTATTCAGTTATCAAAGAGGTTACTGTTAGCATGAGAGATTACATGGTATAGGGTCTTGATTTAACATCTGATCAGTCATCATAAGTGTTAACTGCCATCTTATGGGATAAGTTTTGCTTTCCTGTACTTCCTCTTACCTGAACTTCTCCCACCTGTTAGTGACCTATCCCAAGGTACCATAACCTTAAGGTAATCCCAGGAGAATAAGACCCCTTGACTCTGGAGAGCCCCTGGTGCCATTGACCTAAGCCAATCCCATGCTATTCCCACCCACATAGCTCTGACAGGAAATTTCCCCAGAGTCTATCCTATAGTGCCGCAGCTGCAACTCCAAACCCCTACCCCACAAAAACTCAGCACCTGAACATCTTGGGGCCTCTCTTCACTCTATAGAGGGATGGCCTTTATTTGTCAGCTTTGACAAATAAACTTTTGTGTGGATCTCTGCCTGGTCTCCATCCTTCATTTCTTACCTGCCTGTGGTTTGCTTTCTCACTTTCCTTTCACAGGGGAAGATTATATACATATACATGTATTTACATATTTGGGTTTGGAAATGTTACTAAAAAGACATTTTAAAAATAATAAACCAGATATAATGTAACTTCAGAATAGTTTAATAGTCACAGAAAAATCTATGTTGAATTATTGTATAAATAAAAATTTTCTTGCTTTCTGCAATTGCCCTACTATTCTCAGTGGTAATAAGAACATCCTGATTCATGTTGTGGAGACAACATATGGCTATATCAGGAAGGAAAGAAATCCTGGTAGTTGGATCTGCATGCTCAATATAAAATGCAATAGAGCAATTACTTCATCCTTTCCTCAATTGTTTGTCTGGCAGCAATCCCAGCTCCACCTCCCTGGACTCAAATGAGAATTTAGGAAGGAAAACAGAAAGACAATGTAGTAAGACTAATTGAGGTAAGGGAAATAATTAGGGAAAAAATTGAGACTATAACCTTGATTTCCTGGTTTCCAGGCCAGGTCTCTTCCTTCTATTCCATATTGTCCTTAGGGCCCTACTTAAAAATAATCTGGTTAAAAAGAAGGCTGTAGAAAAGAGGCAAGTCTCTCCAGGTAGCCTAATCAAATGCAAAGTTCCTAAAAGTTCATTCAAACAGAGCACATCTGTGGAGAACACCCTTCTGCGGCTACAGAGATTGCTTCTTAAATCAAAGAAACTGGAATCTGATGATGACCAGGAGGGGATACAAAGTTTAACACTGTGGACAGCAGGGTTTAGGTCACAATTGGAGCTGCTGGAAAGAAAGGGGAGGATTTAAGCCCCAAATGGGGCTTAAAGGAGGAATAAATCTGTTAGCAGAGCAATTACTCATGTCCTCAGTAAACTGCCTCCTTCAAGGATTAGCAGATAAATCTAGGCCTAGACATTAGTGTTTTCTTGGCACATCTTCCTCCTTCTGCACATCAATAACAATGTATTTACCCAATTATCAGATAATCCCACTTAAATTGATCAATTGATAGCTTCCCAGCCCTTTCAAAGCACTGCTTTGTTTTCTTTGGCCTCAAACACCTAAAAATATTTCTAGAGGTCAAGAAAGTACAAATTGCGAATTTATTATTCTTGGAGTTGCAGGGTGACCTTTAACCTTGTGTTTCAAATCTCTGCATGGTGCCTTGGAAAAGTGATTTCCATTAAAGTAAATAGGAGTCCTAGGGCAGAAGTCTGAAGGGAGCTTGGAGGCTTAACCCCTTCATGAATTTAGCCCACACTGAGAAAGAATTGGCAGTCATTTACTGTACTTGTCATTTTTTATTATTTTTAGCTGTCATACTATATTGTATGCATTTGTGGGGTAAAATGTGGTATATGTGGACATGTGTATAATGTGTAATGAATGTCCAAATCAGGGTACTTGTCATTTTAAAAATCACTTTGAAACGAGTATTTATTTTCTTACTCTTTTACTTTTTTCCCCCTTTCCTTTGCAACTTAACAAAACCCTGCATAAATTATTACAAAGCGATAACTCTTGTGGAAAAAATCATTTGCTCTTCTCATATACAGGCAATATACATCATTAGATAAGTTTTAAAAGAAATGTTACAGATACTTGACTCTCATTTGCTTTCTTTAATCTTTTGAAGTAAAAGATGAAACTACTTATAATATATTTATTTTTAGTAGTTCTAGGAGGAGTTACTGGATTTAGCAAATAAAAACAGAGGATATCCAGCTAAACTTGATTTTCAAATAAATTTTGGTTGAGATTTTAGTATAAATGTATCCTAAATATTTCATGGGGCATACTTATACTAAAAATTTTTCCATCATTCATTTGAAATTCAAATATACTAGGCTTTCTGTACTCCAGTATTTTACCTGGAAACAGGATAATGAGAGATTCTTACATTTCAGTATAAATGTCATGATGGTTGCCAAACAATGAAATACGGCAGCAACTGAGACACAATATAAATTTGGGCACAATCTTAGTTTCTCTAAGTATGAAATCAAAAGATTTTATCAGGGTTTATGATTAATACAAGTTTTCACTCATCAATACCTCCTTCAGAGTTTGCCTTTAATGTTTATGTTCAGTTGTATCTCACCCTCCTCTCTCTTATAATTTCCCCCCTAACCAGTTTTCTTCTCTTGACCCAGTAATGTGTTTGGCTATTCCCCACATTCATGTATTTTTATCCCACTCTTCTCATCTGGTGTAGACTCTTCCCACTGGTGTCTTCACTGAAGTGCTCTTCTCTCTGTGAAACTTTTCTTGTTACATAATGACTGTCCTCCCATTTTGAAGCACTGGAAGATATTAGAATGCACCTTCCCCCCCCCCCACATTACAGTGGAATCTATTGTGTTATATTTATACAAGCATATAATTTATCTTATTCTAATTAGGATCCCAGTCTTGTGGATGTACGTGATGTTAAGATTCACTGGGGTGTATTCTTACTGTACATAGGGAAGGTATGTCCGATTGTCTTGTTTTTCCTGTTTCCATCCCCCCTCACTTCCCTTCATTCCCCTTTGTCTAATCCTCTGAACTTCTATTCCCCCCTCAATCCCCATTATGTGTTAGCATCTACATATCATAGAGAACATTTGGCCTTTGATTTTTTTTTGGGACAGGCTTATTTCACTTAACATGATAGTCTCCAGTTCCATCCATTTTCCGGCAAAAGACATAAAGTCATTTTTCTTTATGACTTAGTAATTAGAATACACTCTTATGTCATTTATTTGGCACTAACATTTCAATATTTTTTCTTATGTTAACCTGTGTCTGTGTATGTCTGCCTCTGTCTCTCACACACACAAACAACACTCTTCCTTCATGTTTTAGTTAAAAGGTAATCTAAATGAGAAGCCCTGAGCTTTATAAACTTTATTTCATTTTATTTCTCTTCCAATGATAATACATGCACCTAGTGTATATGTGATCTCAATTAATGATTTCAATATTCATCCAGTCTTTTAACTTGAAGTCAATCTCTATTTTGTTGAATTAATTTAAACATCTCTTCATTTATTCAATAATATTTACTGAGCATCAATCATGTGCTAAGTGTTTTCTCAGTTTTCAGATTACTAAAATGGAAGCTATATCAGAGCAGGGATTGTATTTATTTTGCTTACCTCATCTCCATAAATTAGAAATGCATGTGGAAGTATAATAGTTAATACAATGAAAACGCACGCCTTTCAACAACTATTCATTGTGTTTTAAATAAGCAATATTTTACTTTTAAATTTGTGACTTTTTCACCACTTGTTTCAAACCCAGGTGTCTAAGCTTTGCTGTTGAGATAGAATAGAAGAAAAAAGAAATAGTTAGAAAGGAGGTATAAAGGGAAGCAGTTCACCTCCTAAGGTCCAGGCCTGTTATCTCTAAATTCCTAGAAAGTCCATAAACCTACCCATACAATGTTAAATACCCACCAAAAACATACTAAGGAAAGAAAGATGATATCTTGTGAAACTATAATTTAGGAGACTTTCCATCACTATTTATTCATCAGATAATGAACATCATGCCAGCCTAGGGAATTTGAGAGTGACTAGATCACTAGAAACTGTTGAGACTGGTACCATTCCGATATACCTTCCTATACCCACCCCTCAGTGTTTCCTTAAATGAAGAGCTGTAACCCTCAAATGTACTTCTCATTCATAAGATGGCCAGAATTCTCCCTTGAATGAACTCTTTGCTTTACCTCAAATATTGTCTCTTTAAGATTGCCCTCATCCTCTCTTGAATTTGTATTAATTTTCCTGCATAAATCTCTGTCTATGCCTGACTGGATGGAGCAGGCTGAAGTTCTTTTCCATTGCATATGCCAAGAACCCTGCTGGTCCTGAGTCGAGTTCCCCCTTCTCTCTGAAATTTCTCACCCTTCTTTGGAGACATCTCTTCTCCTGTGACATTATTAGAGGAAAAGAGTGATAAAAAGTCAAAACACTTTAAATAAGCAAAAATTAGAATTTGAGGAGTTTTGCTTTAATAAGTAAAATAGGACCTACTATCTTTTCCTTCTAGTTCATCCTAAATTCAGCATTTCTTTTCTATTTGTATCATTGCCTTAAATGAGACTCTTTCTCATTTAAAGAATTTCTCCAGTGTCTGCAATAGTTATATTACCTTCAGTTTACTGTTTATTGCACAGGTTGCTACTAGCTAGGATTATAATGAATTCTAGGGTCTTTACTTCTCTGCCATGTGGTTTCTATGATACCTTATTATTAAGGAGAGAAGGTTCATGCTCTTAAGACTGGCAATATTCATTCACTCTCCATCTAACTTGAGTCTCAGACTCAGCTCCTTGTTCTCTACCTCACACTTTTATGCTTTAATAAAATCCATCTAATTCATCTTTGATAAGGCTGTAAATAGGTAGAATTGTGTGGGGTCAACCACAGTTGTGCTGTTGGTAAAGGTATAGGTACAGATTTCTGACAATTCTCAACATTTAAAATCTTTCTAGACATTTCCTGTGAAATGCTTTGTACAAATTCTGACCATTGGAAAGTCCCCTGAAAATCCTTAGACTTATGTTTTAAGTTTCCATGTTATGTTCATCTTCTTCTGTACTTAAAAAGAAGAATTCTCTTCTGTGTACTCCTATGATATTTGATGATGTGCATAAACTTGTCAGAGTGAATATGTTAAATCATAATGCATCTGCTCACATGTTGAGCACCTTGACTAGTCTCTAAGCTCCCTGAAGGCAGAGACTTTGTTTTGTTCATCTCTGTGAGTACTAGCTCCCCTCATGTTACATGGAATAGACAATATAAATTGTTTTCATTGGGTAACTCCATGAGTGGATCTTTCTTTCTTTTTTACAATGGTGATAATAATACTGTATTCTCTCCCAGGTTCTGATTCTCCTCTTGCTGTCCTTTAATATTTTTCTGGACCTCATTGTGATAGACGAGCAGTTCCTTCCATAATTGGGCAAAGGTAGGAAAGCTAGTCAGCCTCCTCATACAGAGGAATGAAGGTAGTGGTCTCTGGATTGACCAGGGCTATGAGTTTGCAATTAAAAATTCTAAGACAAAATTTTCATTATACTCCCTTGTTCCTCACAGAAGTCCAATCTAGAATGAAAACTGAAGGAGAGGAGGGACTTTGATCTCCTTTGTTCACTTGTGTACCCTCAGCATCTCCTACTATATGAGGAGTATAATAGCCACTAAGGTAATACTTGTTAATTTGTTGAATATCACATGCCAAAAGACACATCATTGATAAAATTCAGAATTATAACAAAGTTAGGCCAGTCTGATTCCAAAGAACATGCTCTTTTAAACAGCCGGATACCTTTAGAGATGATAATTATTTCATCTAAATTCAAGTTCTAGAGTATGCTAATGGAGTCTTATCTGTTCAATCTAATCTGTATTTTCAGACTGCTCTGCTGATGCTAAGTACCTCATTATTCTCCCCTATATAAATGATTAATATTAATTTAACATATTTGCATGTACTATTCTAGGGATTTTGCTTCTGTGAACATAATTAAATGTCACCAGAAACTTGTTAGCACCACTTAGAGAATGATGAAACTAAGGTATAGTGAGGTTAAATGGCATGCTCAAGGTTAAATTACTATTCGTTTTGGAGCTGGTTAATCTAGCTGCATGTATTTAGACATTTAACTGCCTCACTCAGAAGAATCACACTGATCAGTGTCTCTCATACTGGGAGCCAGCAAAGGAAGAGCCATTAGCTTGAGTTCAGTACACCCACTTCTGAAGGTTTACTGCGTTCAGAGAAGTGTGCATACTGACCTCCACCATACTGCTGTCATTAGTGGTGTGAAATGATGTCTTGTACAGTCTCCTTTTGTTATCTCTGGCAACTTTTCACAGACCTCTCTACTTGATCATAAATAGGTGTTGAATCTGTGAAAGCAATCAGGAAAATAACATAAACACAGGGCATAAAATAGTTTAGTATACTACTAGACATCAGCCCCAGTATTAGAAATATAAAATTTCATGTTGAGTTACAGTGGTTGAAAATACATGCCTTTCAAATACTATACATTGCTTTTTAAATAAGTGATATTTTCTTTTAAATTACATTTATGTGTTGTTTTTAACTTCTTAATGGTTTGTTAGATATTGAAACAAATCTATTAGGGTAAGTAAGAGTGAAATCCAGAAAGTTTTGGATTAGTATAATTTCCTTGGCAAACATTTTATGTTTGTTATTGGAGAAAATAAAATGTATGGATTGTATTAAATACAGTCAAAAGTACAAGGATAAAGTTGTACAAACACAAAAAACAAGGTGTGTGTATATCTCTCTGTTTACAAGTAATAAAACATAAGTAGAATTATTATAATATTTCTAATTCAATTCCATATTACCAAACAGAAATAGAATATTCTTTAAACTATATTCCTCATCCAATCCATAGTCTCAAAGCTCTTTTTTCTCAAGAAGGGCTCAGATAGGATAAGACTTTTACTGTTCCTAGGCGATGAAGCAAGGTCAGAGTGCCTTCCTCAGAAAGAATGAGCTTCTTCATAGAAAGGATTGATGGGTTCCCGTTTCATTCTCATACTTAGTTTGTGTTCTAATTCTAAACCCAACCCATCAAATATCTTCAAAGTGGTCTTCTTTCAGATAATCTGCTTACATTTCTGCTTATACCTTTTCAATGCTGTTTTTTTTCTATATTTATTTTAGGACTATATGTACTAAGTTGATTTATCACTGTATATGAAGCATGCACGTATATATTATAAAATATGTAATATAGGAATAGACATGCATATAGGTTTCCAAGTATATTTCTTTGGATCATAACTTAAGTCATGATGGTGACTTCTACTATTCAGTACATATTTGGGGTTTATGTAATTTAATATATCAACTTTCTCTTTCAATGTTGGATCAAATTTAGAAAGATTTTTCCCCAACTTTATGGGAGCAAAATATGTTTTATTATGTCATATTCTTCTGTTACATATTTGTTTACTTGTATCAAAACTTTTCCTCCAATCTGAACTTTATATCTTTAAAATCCTGAAAAATTTTTACAATCTTAACTTTGTTCCCCCCCCCCCCCGGATGACTACCCAATTGTTTGAATACCACTTGTAGCTAGTCTGTACATTCCCCATTAATTTGAAAGATCTTCTAAAAAACTTATCCTTAAAATCTAGGTTTGTTCTGAACTTCTCTTCAGTTCTAGTAACCTATAAATTTATGAACTTATACCATACTTTTTGTTAGAACTTTGTAACAATTTCAGTATCTTATAAAAGCAATTCTCCATCATCACATCCTCCCACTCTTGGTTATTATTTAGTTTTCCTTGTGAACCCGAAAATCAATTCATTTAATGAATAGTAGAAAACTGCTTTATTAATTGTCCTTGCCAGAGTTTGATTCTGGTTGGGAACTCTGGAGGTTTCTTTGCTCTTGCCTTTTCCAGCAAATCACATGTCTTAGCCAGACCTGTGTGCAATGGTAGACAATATTTTGGAACTGTTTTACTGTTATTCCAATAATTACTTTATCTATAGCTTTCATCATGAGTACATTTCAGTCAAAACCCTGATGTAATATTGAATTATCTCCCCAGATTCCTTTTTTCTTATCTGTCTTAGTTATTTTTTTTTCAAGTACAAGTATTCCTGGTTGATCTCCCTTTTTTCCATGAAGTTTTTTAATTTGATTCATAATAAAAGTACTATGTGTCTTCCTTTCATTTAAATTTTTAATATTTATAGCAACTTTATCAGCATATAATTCTCATACCACAGTGTTAACTTACTCTCTGTGTGCAATTCAATGTTATAGTGTACTTCCAGATCTGGATAACTATCACTGTCTGTTTTAGAGTATTTTATTACCTCCACAAGAAACCCCATATCCTTTAGATATCATGCCAACTATTCCTTCAATCACCCAAGCTCTTAGCAACCACTAACATATTCTCTGGTCCATAGATTTGACAATTCTAAACACTGCATATAAAAATCATATAATGTGTAGTCTTTCATGGCTGACATATTTTTACTTAGCATAATGCTTTTAAGTTTCACTCATGTTTACATATATCAGTGTTTCATTCCTTTTTTATGACCTAAACATATTCAGTTATATTTACACAACAATTTATTTATTTTCTTTCAGCTAATTCTTATTTGGTTTGTTTATACTTTTTAACTATTAGAAATAATGTTGTTGTGATTATTGCTGTATCAGTTTGTGTGTAGATATAAAATTTCCCTTTCTGTGGATGTTTACTTAGAAGTAGAATTGCTGGGTCATGTGGTAACTTGGTTTAACAATTTGAGGAATTGTCAGACTGTTTTCCAAAATGGTTGCACCTCTTTAGATGCTCACCAGTAGTTTGAAAGTTTTCCTCTCTATCATTATTTATTATTATGAGAATACAGATGAATACAATGAATTTAATTTTTGATAAACCACTGTAAGTTGAAATTATCATTGTTGAAAATACATTTAATATGCCTAACCTACCAAATATTATAGCTCAGCAACACAGTACAGTTTAGCACCATTGTTTCTCTTCAAAGTTACAGGGCTGACTGGTACCTGCAGCTGGCTGCTGCTACCTAGCATGGTGAGGAGGGTACCCCACAACATATTATTGGCTATGAAAAGATCAAAATTGAGTTTCTACTAAGCACACATTGATTTTACACCATCATAAAGTTGAAAAATCCTAAATTGAACCATCTTAAATTGGGGGCCATGTATATTCTCAGCAGTGACCCCCAAAGTAAAACTTCTGTTCCATAAGTAGTGACTGGGAAGAAGAATGGAACCCCCCCTTTCAATTACACTTCCTCAGAACTTAGCCCCACCAACAATTAGCAGAAGGGAGGATGGCAAATTCTGGAATGAACTCCTAGAATTTTAACCCTTTGAGAACTGAAGGAAAGGGATCCTGGTGTTCTGGGCTGTATTGGTCCAAAGGATAGTCTCCATCCCTCTGAAACAAGAGATGGGATGGGGGTGAATCTTGGTTCAAATACCACAGACTCCAGTAGTTCTTACCAAATTTTTCTAGAATTTTAAAAATAAATGCTCCTTCATTTTCTTTATCCCCTTAGAGGTATTTTCATAAATTTTAAATTGTATTTGGTTTTTAAAAATATTAAAGAAATTATTTTATTTTGATTTTAAAACAAACTTTAAATCCAGTTTTACTTGGAGGAAGACCCATAGAGCTCCTCCTGTTATCATATGAAGAAATAAAACTGTTAAATATGAAATAATCTTCCTTCCCTGTTTGGCAGAGCAGATATTTCTAAAATTTGTTTATGTAGAGGCCTCCAAAAAGAACATGGGGTTGCCAAAAACTGCAAAAGACTCTATACCTGAGTTGGAATCATAATACCACAGAATCATGGAAATTCAGAATTGGAGTCTTGGAACTTGGCAGCCTTTTGTTCAATCTTTTACAATTTTATGAATATTTATCATTTACTGATCAGATGCATTATTTTAAAATTTATTTATCAAATATATGGGTGTGATTTAAAAAAAAAAAACTAGGAAAAACTTATAATAAAAGAGTCGGCCATTCCCCATCCTTTCCATCTTAAACAAAACAAACCATTCATCTATTTTTAACGTTTTATACACAGATATTAAATTAAATAAATTTTTGTAAATCACAGTTATAGAAACTATCTCTAGCTGTACTATAGTGTTAACGCACACACTCTTTCCTTCTTTTGCATACACACACATGTGCATGTATACACTCCTTTTTCGCTCTTCCCCACTTTTAACCATTACTAGCTGCTTCCCATATGTTTAAGTTTTATGTTCCCCTGCTTATGCAGTAACAGAACTCACTAAAGAAGTACTCAGAGGCTGCTCTGTCTCCATTGAAAACAGATTCTATTTCTCTATGTCCTTGGCAACCAAAGAATGCACACATAAGCTGAGTTCATCTATTATCTTCACCTTCCTCAAGTTTTGACTCTGCAGATAAAGACACAAGGAGTTAGAGTGGAGAATTTATTCATGGAAAGTCATCCTCACCTATTTCTAGCACTAGTATCAGTTCAGCCACAGATCCTATGCTCAGTAGAACTGCTACACCCTAGACCTTGAGAGGCAGTTCTGGCTGCCTAGAATTACACTGTGTCGTCATCATCATTATTATTGTTACTAATTTCCTGATTCTCCAACTTCCCCTGAAATTCTATGAACTACACAAAGACATTCCTACAAATTCTTTTTATACTTAAATCAGCCTAAGGAAGATTGTATTACTTCAGATAAGAACCTTACCTAATGAAAATTTACAAATGGCGTAATACATATAAATTTTATTTTTTAACATATGATTTCTTGCTCTGGTAATAATTATCCAATTTTCAGCTTATTTTTTCCTTCTGCCTTTCCTCATACAAATAAATTCCAAGTTGTTATGGGTTTGATATGTGGTGTCTCTCAAAAACTCATGTGTGAGATAATGTTAGAATGTTAACAGGTGAAATAATTAGATCATGAGATTTTTAACCGAATCAGTGGATTAATCCACCATTGATGGATTAACTGGGTGGTAAATGTAGGCAGGTAGAGTGTGGCTGGATAAAGTGGGTCACTGAGGACATGACCTCGAGGTTTATATTTTGTCCCTGATATCTCTGCTTCCTGGCTGTCATGTTTTGAACTACTTTCCTCTGTCACACTCTCCCACTGTGATGGTCTGCCTCCATCTTGGGCCCAGAGCTGTGGAGTCAGTTGACCATAAACTGAACCTCTGCAACTAGGAGACAAAATAAACTTTTCTTCCTTTATGTTGTTCTTGTCAAGTCTTTTCATCAGAGCATCACAAAAATTTACTAAAACACAAATGCCAAGATTTTGGATTTCTTCTTCCTCCATTACCACTCAACTGGCATATTGGGTAGAAGCTTTTATTTTATCTTCCAACACTCTGTAATTCACCTTAACTTCAAAACATGTAGCAAAATGATGTTTCCTGATGTCTCAATTGCCATTTATTTTCTCTTATAGATTCACCACCTTTTGAAAAAATTCATCATATTAAGCTTAAATTTCTGAAACAGAAAACTACATACATTCATATGTCCATCTTGAATCAATGGCTTCCATAATCTTTTACTTTTCTATCTGCCAAATTATTGTATTATTTTTATTCAGTAAATGATTTTCATCTACCTTATATTTATAGCCACTTTTTCCTTATGTTCTTGAAATCAATATTTCACATCAAGGGTCACTGATGAATTAACAAGGCCAACAATGATTTATGTATTTATCTGATTAACTCTGAGTTCTGTAGTTGTCTCTATGCCTTTTCTCAGTAACTTCTTCCAGGCGGAGAACCCTGTTGCTATTTGAAAGTTCTACATCATCTGAGAATTTCATCAAACAAGCTATTATAACACTTTTTTTTTAGCAGTCATCAAAAGGTATTGGGCAATTTACTTTTCTGCTTTTTTAGAAGAAAGTGTGTGATCTCCTGCTTTAAGATAAATAATTTGTGCAAATCGGCCTTCTATACCAAGATAGCCTCAAGGTTAAGCAATATTAAATTAATAAAACTCTTTTAATTAGAGATCAGCTTTGAGTAAGCATCATCTGATTTAGAATTTAACAACTATTGTATGCTTTAATATGCAACCATCTACTACCAAATTCAAATAACATTTTTACTGCCACTGTACCCCTCAATGTTAATTTAGCATAGCTCATAAGAAGCTCAATAGAAGTGATAAGAATAGATATTTAACCACTGACCTTCACTGACTGAATCAAGTTTGAGCAGTTCTTATTTCTGGAGATGCCTAAGCTTAGTTACCTAGCAATTTTTGTGAGCTAGTTTCCTTTCTTTTCTCTCTTTTCTCTCTGGGGCTGTCATTATGCTGCATCTCCTTGAATAGTTTACCTGCTATTTCTGTTAGGTTTTTTCATTAGTAAAATGCACACTGAAAGAAATCATATTGAGTTAATTCATTCAAGTGAATGTATTGTGTGCTTGCAATGTGCTAGCCGTTGTTCTAATGGCTGGGAATATACAATAGAACAAACATTCTTAACTCCTTGGCTTTAATTCTGCTGGTGTTAACAGATCATAGATCAACAAAAATAAAATAAAAAGAAAAGAAGAAAAATTAGTAACATTGGATCTTGAGAAGTATTGTGAGATAAATAAAATTATATAATAAGAACAGGGAGTATGGGGAAGTGAAGTTAGTCATGTAAGTAGGTAAATAAAGAAGGCTTTGCAGATGAGTGGCATTTGGAAGGCAAGTCGGTGAAGGTGAGGAAGTCTTAGGTAGCTGGAATGAGGCGTCTAGGCAGAAGGAACAGCAAGATCAAGTGTTCTCATGCAGGAATGTGCTTGAATGCTTGATGACCAGAACAGAAATGTGCAGAGCAACAGAAGGTAAGGGGACACAGGTATTGTGATATGAAAAAGATTATGAATTTATCAGCCATTTCAAACACTTTGGATATTTTTGAGTGAAATCAGAAGTCACTGGGCTGTCTGAAGTTACAATTGGCTTGTTCAGGAGTTTGTTATCACAAGAACAATTTGGTTTTTGCATTACAAATGAATGAAAGGTGGGAAATCTTGCCCACATCCTACTTGGGTGGTGGAAATGGGGTTCCCCTCCGTGGAATGGGCTGGCTGAAAAATAAAAGCTAGGAAAAATAGAACAACAAAAAAACCACAGGACACAGAAAGGAGTTTCAAAAGTGGTGGCAGGATGGGCAAGCCCATCAGCCGGATTGAGAGCTTCTATATTATGGCAAAATTGAGCCTGCGCCTGCTTTATTTACATCAGGAAACATCAAAGGCCTTCCATAGAATGTTCTTCACCAAAAAAATGTTAAAGTTGAGCTGTTCACTTCCCAAGGAGTTACACCAGTCTCTGGAGCTACCTTGAGGGTTCTTCCTAGCAGGAAGATACCATACCGAGAGAAGACCCTCATTCATGGATGGCTTCCCACAGAGGAATATGGAAATAGGGAGAAAACTTAGAAGACTATTGCAACAGTTAAAGTGTAAGTTGATGGAAATATGTACCTGAGAAGTATTGAAGTAGTTGAGAAATAATTTCTGTGACTGATTATTTTGAGAATAGGACAAACAAAATTTGTTGATAGATTAATATGAGGTAAGCAAGTGAATTCAATGATAATTTCAAGAGTTTGGTCTTAATAAGTAGAAGCATGGAACTGACATGTACTAAGGTGGAAAAATGTGGAGGATGTAGGTATTTTTAGAGGTGAATGTGTTTTACAATTGTGATTTGTGGCATGTAAATTTTGAGAAAGTATTTAAATTCATAGCAATGTCATGTATGTAGTTGCACATACAAATCTGGAGTTGGAGGGTTTTGGGCTAGTGTATCATATTAAATTGCATAAAATACTAAAGTATTTAGTATTTTATAATACAATTTTAGTATTTTTTATAATAAAATGTAAATATATTATAATAAAAATATATTATAAAAATTATAAAATGTTTATTCTTTTTAATTGAAGTATAAATTTTGATATATGTTTAGTCTACAAATATTAAATAATACTTAAAAAGTATCCTCCTGTTCTCTGTGAAATCACATGTATTCTAGAAATTTCCAGTATACTTTAATAGGTAAAACATAATAAGTAAATCAAAACGTGCAACATATGGTCATGGAGATTCAAACTCACTAGCCATAGACAATTTGGTAACAACAGATAGCTACCTGAATGGGAGTAGAAGGTTGCATATACTAATCTTATTCCATCTTCTTTTTTTCCCATCACTTGTTCTCCAAAGCAGTAGGCTATGTAGTTTTTAACCACTTCCAAAGTCATAGCAGCCTTTTCCTCCAGACCACCATGCTTTTATGACTCACATCTCTCCTACCAAAGATTGGGTATCTATACCATATGCTCTTACTTCCAAGTCTTTTTTCATTCACACTGTGGAGTGGTCAGCACTGTTTCTAACTTCCCCAAACCAAAAAGTCTATTTCGCCTTTTTTTTCTGCAACTGTTCTTTTGCTTATGCTAAACCTGTGCCACCTGTACCCTTTCAAACGTGCTGATCATGTTGATTTCCTAACCTTCACCTGTAACAGAAAATTTTAGTGACAAAACAGTTAATATTCAAGAGCTTAACTGTCTGTGTCTTAAGGTTCATTTGCTTTGTACTAGGATTTCCAAGTTTTACTAAACCCAAGATCAGTTATGAAATTTTTATCTATTAAGGACTCTACAATTCACAGAATAGTTTCATAAACTTTGTTTCATTTGATACTCAAAGGTGGTCCTGTGTGGTGCTCAAGAGAGAAACTATTGCACATATTTTAATAATAAATAATCTATGAAGGTTATAGAAAATAATATTCTTACAAAACAGCCCCCAGGGAAAATGGAAAGACGTGGCTCAGAAGGAGAAAAGAAAATTAGCCAAACATTAAATCTCTCCCAGTAACAATGGGCCCTGAGGGAAAAAACAAACTTTCATCCCTTCCTGTGATCATCCCCAGCATCTCCACCAAAAGCAAACATTCATCCCTTCCCAACCACAATGGGTCCTGAAAGGAGTAGGTGGAAACCAAAACCCTGGGCCCTGGACTTTTACCATTTTCTATTGCCAATGAGTCCTGGAAGGAGAAAAGCAAGCAACGGTATCTGAGAAAGAAGATAAGTAATGAATACTGAGTTCTGAGCTTTTCCTAGTGACAATGAGTTCCGGGCTTTTTACAACTACTTTTCTGCAGTTTCCAATGATTAAACCACCTTCATTTTAAACTAGAAAACTTGAACCCCTCCTGTAACCACGGGTAATTTTTCTACCTAGAAAATGAGCCCCTCCAGTGACTGACTGGTTGATTCTGTTGTGGAATAAAGGAACACTTGCTGATCTGTTTGAGATTTGCTTTCTTCCCAGTTATTTGTGTTTTCAAAATGGTGCCGAAAATATAGGTAATTTTTGCTTACAATCTATAACCTAAGGAATTTTAGTGATTTATCCAAAGTGACAGAGCTGGTAAATTGATCAGGATACAAACTGGATTCCCTAACTCTATAGCTCAGGCTATTGCCACTATTTAAACTGTCTGTCCTACTGCTTTGTGGTTTTGATTAGTTTATCCTAAAGTCCCTAAAAGAAATTTGGTATCTATGATGAATAAGAGAAAGTTAGAATTAGATGTACCATTTGGGTGGATAGAAAGAAGTGGGTTTCCTTGTTCTTAAATCTTTTACCCTTAGCACGGTTACATTGTTTTTCTGTTTTGTGATTTCTTTTGAACAGCTGTTAAATTATGATAAGCACTTCCATTAATTTTATTTTCTGAGATAATTAAAATTTATAATGGAAATTTAAATTTTCATATTTGCAAAATCAAAGAAATATTTAAAGGTATTTATCATGATGGTCTAAAGTGTATTTAAAACATTTCAGAAAAGTAGATCAAAATATGGGAAACACTTAAAAATTTAAGGTCAAAGTGATGAATACGTGAGTCAAACCATTTTTTAAAAAAAAATCCGAATGATTAGGACTTCTATGTATATATTCTTAGGAATACATACAATTAAATAAATTCTGAGTCTTTCACCCTAGCATACTGGTAAACATTAGCATTGGTAGGCAGAAAAGTCAGAAGGAAGACATTTGAAAAGCTAAAATCACAGACCAATGAGTATGGCAGACAATAATTACAAATTAAACACAGGAAGCCATTGTATATAGCTTTCAGGCTATTCTCTGTCTGAGTTAGAGTTAAAATTGAAGTAAGCTCTCAAGGTAACACACAGTGTATGTCCAGTTGAGAAATTTGCTATTTTTTTTTGCTCTTGGATTTTGGTAGTAATAGAGTCACATTGAAAAAGAAAGGATACAGCTTTTCCAGTAGTGCAATTTACATACATATCATATTACAGGAAAATAATTCTCCCTAATGCAAATTAAAAATGCCATTAAGAATCACAGACCACTTACTGGCAAGAGGGAAAGTGCAGAAAAGTATAATGATGCCAGAAAAGGCTGCTGTAACTTGGAGAGAAAGAAAAAAATAGAACTGAGTGTATGCTAGCCCAAAAGTGAAAATAATAAATGGGCTTTATTTTATTTCATTTTATACAGATGTCTTAATGAAAAATAAAACAAGCATGTTGCACTGTATTTCTAGATGTAGATGAGATGTTATTACAGGTAGTAGAGAGAAAATATACAATTCTAAAGACATTTTGAAATATATCTCTGAAGTCATAAAAGGAAGATAATATAGGTACAGAATTATGATGAAAATGAGGTTATGACAGCTATTAGGCAGTAAAATTATTAATTCAGTAGGAAGAAATTAAATTTGAGGAAATTTTGAAGAATGATAAAGTTATCCAAAGGAGATAAGAGCTTGGATTTGCAGTCAGGCACTCCTGGTATTATTTTTGCAATAAAATAATTCTCAAGATGTTGAATAGCTTTAAGAATAACAAATGACAGATTAAGCATGAGTGATGATATACTTATTCTTTTAAGCATTCATCAGTAATATTTTAGTAGATATAATGCTAAGACTGTAGGTACAAAGACAAAAGGAGTTATTTTTAGGCATTTAGAATCTACAAGAGAAACAGACATACAAATAATTACCAGGTGAGTAGAAAATTTCTAAATAATATAATTTATCCATTCCTAGTGCTTCTGGGAGCTGTTCATTGAAGACAACATAAACTTTACAAGCATGGTGCATTTGACGAAGCAAAGGAAACCTGTATACTAATAAACACTGTAAAAATATGAGAGAGGAACTTAGAAAGGTAGGTAGGAGCTTTTCATGAAGATTATTTTAGACTAGATTAAGGAATTTGATTTTATTCAAAGTAATTATCTAAGGAAAATCACTGACAGTTTTGAAATAGAAGACAGGTATAATCACCACACTCAGGACTCTAAGAAAAGATAATGTAAGGAAGAGTTCAGAGTGGCACTGGAAAACTCAGGTGAGTTGCCTTAGCCACTGCAGGTAGATACAGATTGGTGTAAAATATGCGATGAAAGGATTTCAATTACCTTGGGAATCTAGGAAAGGTTTCACAAAGTGGATATTAATGTATTAACTTGAAAAATAATTAGAAATAAGAATGTTTCTGGAGGTTTCAGTTAGTCTTTTTATTTTCAATAGTTTTAGTAAGGTGTAATTGATATACATTAAGGTACACTTTTATATATGTGGGTATACACACACTAACACACATATATAAAACTTTGATATATATTTACATTTGTGAAAATATGGCTTCAATAAAGATAATGAAAAAGTCTCTCCTGCACAAAATTTATTATGGCCCTTTATTTTATCAGGCTTTCTCTGGTCCTCTCCCAGCCCCAAGCAACAACCTATCTGTAATTTGGAGCTAAATATTAGTTTCTATTTTGTAGACTACTTGTAAACCATACACTGCATGCTGTTTATCTGCCTTCTTTATTCACAATAATTGTTTTTGTATTCATTCAAGTAAAACTCATTTTTATTTTCTGAGTAGTGTTTCATTGTTTTGACATAACATTGCTTAATAGTTTATTTATTTACTTTAATAGGTACATGATTATTTCCACTTTTTTGCCATAATAAAGTTTAAATTAACATTTATGTATGTTTTAAGGATACAACATGTGTTTCCATTACATTTTAAGATAAATTATTTGTACTTTTCAATTCCCAATTGTTTCTACTATATAGTGTTGGGAGCCACTCTGGACAGGAGCTATGTACACACCTTTAAGTCCTGAATAAAGAGGAACTGAACATTGCAATGCAATTGGACCTTACCTCTACTCTGATAAAAAAGGTGCAGCTTCAGGAGTGAGTGTCGCCTGATGGGGTTGGATTACACCCATTTGTTTATTATAACCCTACCCCTTGCCACATTTGAATGGCTTCTCCCCAGTAAAACCTGGGTTCGAGGTGTGCGCCTCCTTTTTCTTGCCTGTCTTGCTTCCCTTGTGGGAGCTGTGGCTGAGGAGCTGTCACTAAACTAAAAAAAAAAAATGTAATTTTCTGTGTCTGTGTCTTTATTTAGTCAAAATTCACTAGGAGTGACCCTGACCAGTTTAGTTATGTGTCTCCACAATATAGAAGTACAATTGATTTTTTAAAAATTTCTTTTACCCTACTACTTAGCTAAATTCACTTTTGAATTCTAGTAACTTTTTGGGGGAGACTTAAACTGAATTTCCTATAGAAAAAAAGATCATCTTATCTGCCTAAAATAGACATTTTTTTCCCATTTCACTCTATAATTCTTTTTTTTTCTTACCTGTTTTCATTAACTAGAAATTCTAATATAATATTGAATAAAAAAGTGATGAGAGCAGACTTGCCTTCTTGGTCACCTTTATACAATTCAGTCATTTCTTATCAAATGCTGTGTGAGACAGAGCTTATTTTGTAGATAGCATTTATCCTGGTAAGGAAGTTTTCTTCTATTTTAGTTTTTTGAGAGTTTTTATAAGGTGACAAAGGTAGATTTAATCAGTTGTTTTATATGTGTTTATTAAAAAGATCATATCATATCATTTTTCTTTTCAGTTTAATATTATAAATTATAGTGATACTTTTTATTCTAGAATTAAATCAACTTTTCTGAGATAGACCCTATTTGACCATAATATATGATGATATCTATTTGTCTTTAAACATAATTTACTATTTTATTTTTTAGAATTTTGAATGTTTTCATGACTTATATTGATCTGTGGTTTTCTTGTAATATCTTTTTCTTGTTTTGCTATCAGAGTATTGCCATTCATTCACATATTGTCCAACATCTGATTAAATGTGGCTTAAAAAATGTACATTGCTGTATCTTTTTCTAATGTATGTTACTTCCTATTCTTTTCAGCATCCCTCACATAGGAAAAAAAAGATCATATACCTAATAAAAGGCAAATTGTGCTTCAATTTTGTGCCACTTATCAATGTATCTCCTCTCAAGTCTGAATTCAACCGCTTCTTCCTTGTTTGTTATGATGGCTGAGCTCTTCAGTCATTTTCACCTTAAGAATGGTGCCTTGGGGGCTGGGGTTGTATCTCAGTGGTGGACTGCTTGCCTAGCATGTGTGAGGCCCTGGGTTCGATTCTCAGTACCACCCATAAATAAATAAAATAAAGGCCTGTGGACAACTAAAAAAATAAAAAAATAAAAATAAATGGTGCCCTGTAAGACAAGAATGGCCAATCTCTCTAAGAGTTTGAACCTGACCCCACCCTTCTGATAATCTTACTTTACCCATCAAAAAGTAAATTTTGTGTGCTATCAGTTAGCAAGGTTTATTGTTTGTTTGTTTGTTTGCTTTTTGGTACCAGGGATTCAGGGATTGAACAGGGGCTCTTAACCATGGAGCCACATTCCCAATATCCCTCGCTTATTTTAAATAATTTTTTTATTTTGATACAGTCTCCCTAAGTTGCTGAGGCTGGCTTTAAACTTGTGATCATCCTGCCTCAGTCTTCTGGCTGCCTGGATTACAAGTGTGTGCCACTGGTCCAGCCAGTTAGCAAGGTTCTGACACTTTGATTCCCTCTGTGTCTGTCCCCTGGTTGCTGCCTCCCACTATGAACATGTCACAGCCAGGCATGAGCACCACTGGCGTGTGTGTTCCCAATGTGCCCACACCCTTTTCAACCTGGTGCCAGCCTTGGTCTGCCCACATTCCAGGAAGTGTTTCCTCCTAGCCTGGTAACTGTGGATAAGTTCTCCACCATCAAATGACCATGATCACACCTACTCCAATGAGGCTGATTCCCAGCCTGCACAAGGGCCTCTTACTCATGGCATCCCTTCCTTAGTTACAGCTCTTCTGCCCTGGGGTGTTCTTTTGAATTTTCTTTACACTTTTATACTTATTCTGCTGTTAGTGTTAATATTTATCTATATTAAACTTTCCCACTTCAAACTTAGTATGGAGTTTCTTTCTCTGGATTGGATACAGTTTATATATATATATATATATATATATATATATATATATATATATTTTTTTTTTTTTTTTTTCCCGCTAGTGTGTGTCAGTTCCCGTTGCCTGAAAACAAATATCTCAAATGTCAAATAATTTACTACCTTACTAAGATCTGTAAAAGTTAAAATTGTGTTTCTCATGAAACCACTTAACTATGCTCATGATATCTGGAGGCTAAAATGTTAATATAGTCTTACATCAAAAAATGAAAATGTTACCGTGAGCCAAACCAGCACACAAGGGACAGTCCATAAGGACCCCAAAACACAGTTCTTTGCTTCAGACTCACGCTGTGATCTGCACTTTGTGCAATGCTTTCCTTTGCTGAGGGTTTAGGAAAGAAGTTTTGATTTAGTTTTCAGCTTGTCTCACTTCTTAGAACCTTGAATCTTTTTTCCAGGGAAGGGAGCATTTTCCTAGAGTTATGCTGTTTCTGCATTATTCCCACATGAACCCCTCTGTTTGCTATTGCTTTGTCTCCCCAATACACAGAATCTCACTCCATTTTGAGCCTCTGGTCAGATTCCAGACATTCAATTCTGGCTTTTTTTCTGGGTGAAACTAAAGGGAATGTGAGATTTCTGCTGGAGAAAGAGAATGTTATGACGTTAAAGGAAAACGATCCTACTTTTTGGCATCTCTATGTCTTGACAAAGATGATAACTGGATATAAAAGGGTAACTCTTGAATGTGTTATGATAAAAGGTTTCCATAAATAATATTTAAATGGCTCCTTCTTTTAAGTCTTTTGGTTTTTTAAAAGCCCCAGAAATGTATGTCTCTGACCATCGCAAAGAGGAATAAGAGGCAATATTAAAATATTCATTATGGAATAAATATTTGTGTCCTCTTGAAATTCTTATATTAGAGCACTCAGTCCCAAAGGGAAAGAATTTTGAGGTTTAGAATTTCCTGAGGGAAGGGCCCTCTCAATGAGATTGAGATGTCTCTAAGAAGAGACAGGGAAATTTTCTTTCTGTACCATGTGAAGACACATCAAGAAGATGGTTGCTTGAATGCCAGGAAATTCTTCATCAGGAACTAAATAACTGTCACCATGGTCTTGGACTTGCTGGCCTCCAGAACCTCTAATGTTAAGAAGGTGTCTGTCATTTAGGCCAGGTCTATATCATTTTGTTATGGCAGTCTGAGCTAAGACACATCCCAATACAATTATATAAAATCAAAATCTTACTAAATGTTTTTTTTTTTTTTTTCCAATTCATATTAGTTACTTGTCCCAAAATTATCTGCATTCTAGTACCACTGAAATATGATAGAGCATAACATTTAATGATTATGTGTGTTCAACATGGAACAGAAAATTGTCTCTCACATTACCTCACAAGCAAATGATGATTCATGAGTCTTGTCATGGAAGACATTTGAAAAGAGGCCATCAAATTAAAAAATCTAAACTTGTAGAAATATCAAGGAGAATAAAGACTGAGATTAATTTTATTCATCTTCTTTAAAAGAGATTCTTATAAGTTAATGGGATAGATATGAACTAGATAGAATCCAGATAAAAAAATTAAAAATTAAAAATTAAACAAACCATCTAAAGACTTTAACAACAAGAACAACTAAACTTGCCGAAGTTTCTAAGCAGAAGAGAATGGAAAAAATTTCTTTTTGACTGGTTGCTTATTTTTAGGAACTCGGGTACATTTCTGGTATTGAAGTAAAATACTAAAATCACTTTAGGGAATAATTAGGCAATTTTGAAAACATTTACCATATGATGCTGTACAACACACCTAGGTATTTCTTCAAGTGAAATAAAAACATATGTGTATACTGTTTTGTCCATAATAAAATTAAAAACTGGAAACATCCCAGATGGACATCAACAGCTGAATGGGATACACAGATTGTGTTTTATGCACCCAAAGGAATCCTATTCAGAAATATGGTAAAGATTCTTAAAAATATTATGCTTACCAAAAACATCCAGGTGTAAAGTTTTGTACTTTATGATTCTATTCATCAGAAATTCTAGAAAAGATAAATAAATCAATAATTATACAAAGAATATCAGTGATTTCCTGCATCTTGTAGTAAGGTAAACTGTTTACTTAGAAAGTACTTAAGGACCTGGACATGGGGGCACATATCTATAATTCCAGCAGGTCTGGAGTCTGAGGCAGGAGGATCAAAAGTTCAAAGCCAGCTTCAGCAAAAGTGAGGAGCTAAGCAACTCAGTGAGACCTTATTTCTAAATAAAATTCAAAAAATAAAGGGCTGGGAATGTGGCTCAGTGGTCAAGTGCCCTGAGTTCAATCCATGGTACAAAAAAAAAAAAAAAAAAAACAATTAAAAAAACCCAGAAAGTGCTTAAGGAAATAATTAGGGGTAAGGAAGATGATCTGTTGCCTTTGCACATTTGTAGAAAGAGAGCTATATACATTTTTCAAAACATTTATCTCTACACACATATGCTTACTATATTTCATTAATGTATATATTGCTTCTCAAAGGTTAATATAAAAGTAATATAATTAAAGTATTAGTCTATGGTAGATGCCCAATTAAAATGGTACTGCTTAGTTTTGGAAAATATAAGTAATGGAACTTTCGCTTCTGAAAAAATCTAGTAGATGTAATCCATAAACACTATACTAAATCTCGAAATTATGTGTGAAACCAACAATAATACTCTGAAAGGTGGAGAGGATGTCATAGACCTGATAGAGTTTTTGAAACCTAAGTGAAAAGATCATAGTGAATTTCCTGCAGTTTCTTTTTGCCTCTTATATCCTAGGCAGAGGGCTAGAAAACATCAAAAAAAAATATTGCAAGATGTGTGAAGCAAAAATTGATAGAACTTTTACCATTTCCTTTCTGTACAGAGAACCTATTTTGGCCATTTTTTTTTTCGAGGTAGTTTATTGGTGACACTCTCCAGGCCCACATGATTTCAGTGGAGAATTAAAATGAATATTCACTGACAAACTTCATGCACAGATTTTTCTATGGAAATGTTTTTGTTGTGGTTGTTGTTGTTGTTGTTTTTTTTTAATAGAGTAAATTTTCTAAAGTGTGTGTAAGTAGAATGTATTTAGGTCATGGTTATTTTCTGTTGCGCCAATCTGTCTTTTGACAGTTGTATTTAGATAATGCATATTTAAGATAATTATTGACACCTCAGAACTCAAGTCTCCCATCTTCTTTTTTGTTTTCTGATTTTTCCTCTAGTTCTCATCTTTTTTTTAAATTTTTCTCATCTGCCTTCAAGGAACTTCAATATTTTCTAGGATTCCATCTTGATTTTTTAGTGTTTCTGAATGTATCACTATATGGTTTTCTCAGTGATTGCTCTGAGTATTGTAATATATATATATATATATATATATATATATATATATATATATATATATATATATATATAATTTTTCATAGTCTGCTAGTATAAATAAGGGTTTTGCTGAAATAAATTAGAGAGAAAGAGAGGTTACTGACTGACTGTTGGCTCACTCAGAGGCTGGGTAGTCTCACAATGGCTCTCTGCAAAGGCAAGTTAAACCAGCAACTGCTCAGTCCAAAAAGCTGAAACCCTTAGATTAAGAAGGACCATTGCTGCAGCTCTAGTCCTAAGCTTGAAGCCTGGTCCCTTGAGTAGTAGCTGTTATGAATTCACATTCCAAGTTGAAGAAGTTAGAATCTGATGTCAATGGTGGATGGCAGCCACTAAGAACGTGCGTGCTCAAGAGTGGAGCTTGCTACAAGTGGTAGTTTCCTTCTTCTTTGACTTTTTGTTGCATGTAGGCTCCCAGCCTACTGGACTATGCAAGCCACATTTGGGGGAGGTGTTCCTCCCACTTCCCTTCAGTTCACTGAGCCACATGCCAGTCCTTTCTGAAAACACCCACCCTAGAAGAATGACTTACTAATTTCCCAGACATCTCTCAAGTTGTTAATCAAGATTACACACAGCAGCTGGCATTAACATTTTGCCACTTCAAGTGATGTGTGGGATGTTCACTTACATTTAGGTCTCTTTATCATCCCTACTTCTAAAGATAGCTGTCTTTATTACTAGAGTGTTATGATTTTCATTGCAATCATCACATAAGATTTTATTGAAACGTTTATACTTTCTTCCTTATGAACAAAGATTCCTTTTATTATTTTCTTTCTGGTTGGAGAACTTTTTTTTTTTTTAAGTCAGTCTTAAAAGCTAGGTCTAGTACTGAAAAAGACTTGATTTTCTTTACCCTGAGAATGTTTTATTTCACTTGTGTTTCTGAAGGATAGTTCCATCAGAGGTAGAATGGAGGTTGCAGATTCCTTGATTTTCAAATTTGAAATATACTGGTTCCCTTCCTCTGACCTCCTGAATTAAAGATTAAGACAAAAATAAACAACAATAATACAAACAATGAAAAAAACTCAACCATTGTTCTTATTTGTATTATTGGTCCCAGGCAAAATGTAATTAATTTTGGCTATTTTCAAGATTTTTCTTTGTTTTTGGTTTTTAAAAATTTAAGTATACTGAAACTTGACATGGATTTCTTAGGGTTTATCCTATCTGGTACTTGTACAGCTTCTTAAATCTTTGTGTTTGTATATTTTGTCAAATTTTAAATGTCTTTGTTCATTGTTTCTTTTAATGTCAAACTTTTTCTTATCTCGTTTGATTCAAGTGATGTGAATACTTGATATTTTGCTATTATCACACAGGGTTCCGAGGTTCGATTTTATTTTATTTTTTAGTCTACTTTCTTTTGTTCAGAGAGAAAGCAATTGAATTGATCTGCTTCAAATATACTGATTATATCCTACATTATCTCCTCTCTGCTATTGAAATTGTACAGCAAGTTTTGTTCTATTATTGTATTTTTCTGTTCTTCACTTTCCAGGTAGTTATTTTTTATTATGTTCTATTTATTTTTCTGTTATTTTTTTAAAATAATTTGTTATTACTTCTAGATGCATTTCAATGATGGTTGCTTTATCATCCTGTGTAATAATTCTTTTATCTGGTTCATCTTGATTTTGCCATATGTTGGTTGTTTTTTCTCATTCAAGTTGTGTAATTTTCATGGCTTTTGGTAAGATGGATAACTTTTAATTATATTATGAACATTTTTTTTCTGTTTTAGAGATTCTGGGTCTTGTTTAAAGTTTTTTTTTTTTTTTTATATTACAGGTAGTCACTTTATTTAGGGAAGTTTGTTCTTCCATAGGTTGCGAAAATGTCCAGGATGCCTACTTTAATTATAGCTGTTTAGCAAGTACTGAAAAGTTATATCCAGGGTAATAAGAAAGTGAAAAAAAAAAAAAAAAAAAACTGGAAGCATGCTGGATGAGAAAAGAAAAAAAGTAAAACGGTTCCTATCTATGTAACAACTACATTAAAAAAAAAATCCCAGGGAATCTTTTAAAAACTCTTAGAACTAATAAATGTGTTCAGTATGGTCTCAGGATATAGCAACTGGCAAAATTTTTGTATTTATATATGTTCTAAAAATAAGCAGGAGAAATATAAAATTAAAAATACAATACCATTTGAAATCTTTGAAAAACAATGAAATAATGAAGTGTAACATAACAAAATAGTCACAGGATTTATATGTTACAAACTACAAAATACTGATAAAAGAAGTTGAAGAAGTTTTAAATAAGTGGAAAAATATACCGTGTTCGTTCTAGAAAAATATCAGGTAGTGAAAGTCTTCCTATTTTGTCCTTATAATTTTAAAAAATTGTCTTCTATGTCATTTGCCTTTCCCAGTAAAATTTAGACATAGTTTGTTGATATTTATAAAAATTCCTGCTAAGATTTTGGTTGTAATTCAATTGACTCTATAGACAATTTTAGGAAGAATTGATAGCAATACTGAATATTCAATCCCTTAACACAAATTTGTCTCTCTATTTAGTTAGGTCTTATATTTTCTTTTATCAATG